>NC_041217.1:134557110-134561225 GCF_002837175.3 Physeter macrocephalus
AAAAAAAAAAAAAAAAAAAAAAAAAAAAAAAACAAGATTATTTTTAAGAGGAAAATGAAGGGAAATGAACACCTTAATGTTTTGGAAGATGTCTTTCAACAGGTGGCAGAACATGTCAGGTTTGAGGTTTTCATTACTTTCTCTGACTGAGTGAATAGTCTGGGTATGTGTACCTCCCATTCAGGAGCAAGAATTACTAGAATGTTTTTCAGTCAGTCTTGTATCAGTTGTGGTTCCAGGTCTAGAAAACTCCGTGAACCAACCTGCGCAGGTGAGATCTCTGTAGAGGAATTTAGGTGCTAGGTATGCATCAAGCCCCTGATTCTATAAGCTCTTTTAAAAATAAGTTTCCATAGCCAGTCTACTGGCAGCCATGAGCACACAATAGTATTTTGTTTTGTTTAGTTGAGGGTTTGTGGTTCACGTAACTTTCGAGCTCTACCAGAATCGGACCAGGTCCTTACACATCTTTGAAACTACCCCAGCACATAGTATTCCCACGTGAAATAACAAACTCGTAAGAAACCACCACATTCTTTTGAAATAACTCCAGCCTATTGTTTGAAAGTTGGTCTGGGTTTTCATTCTTCCACCTTGAAACCAGATTGAAAGTGGATTCAATCTGAAAGGACTCAGAGACCCACTCTGCAGGCAGGGCAGAATGTCACTTAGAACTGTCCCAGCTGATCCAGTTGGCCTGCTGACCTTGGCAAAACTAAGCGGGGACAGGGGGGTCCAGTGCCAAACAAGGAGGAACCGGGCTGCATACCACCCATGCCCGAACCTCTCTCTGACATTTCCACGGGCTTTGAGCCAGCTCTCCCCCTGGGTTTCATCTCATGTTTGTAGGAATACAAAGGAACACTGAACCTTCCAGTTAATACAACACCCTGCCCCCAGCTCCCCCTTCCTAGAGGGGATAACAGTTCTGTTGACCATTATAATGCATTTTCTGTCTCCCAGCGATCCACACAGTCATTAATTTCTGCGGCTGACGTCAGGAAAGAGGATTATGTGTGTGTCTGAAACTGTTCCCAAAGTGCTCATTAGTCATAGATAATTGAAAAACTGGTAGGGGAAGATTTGGTGTAATAGAACTCCCGCCTGTGAAGAGCGACTGTACCCAGCGGCTAATTGTAGGCCCCAGCTCGTGACCCTCACGCCAAGTCTGCCCATCAGAATGGGAACCAGTGGACAAAAGCCCAAGAGCCCTCAGAACAATTGCATTTTTACACCCCAAGGTGAGAGTGTGTTCACAGGAACAGAAGCCAACCAGATCAAGAAAATAAGTGAACTGGCTTTGGGCCTCTCCCCTGCCTTCAGGCTGAGGAGCAGGGTTTGGCAAAGGCTTGCGGTATTCTCCTTACTTTAATTTTGCTTTTATTTTAACCTAACTAGTTTCTTTTGATCACAAAAGGAATACAAGACCAAGGTACAGAAGAAGCACAAATGACAGAGAAGAGCGCCCTGCCCTGGATCCCAGTCCACGCTGTAACAATATTCTGCGTATTTTTCTAGAACTTTTCTGAAAGCGCATGTGCTTACATTTCTGTGTCCTCTAACAAAATTCACAAATGGGATCATACTCTGAATGCTACTCCGCATCTTGCCATTTTCACTTAATTTATCTTGGACTCCCTTCCAAATCCATACCTTAATTCTTCCTCATTCATTTTAATGGCTATGAAGGATTCTGCTGAATACATGTGCCCTAATTTATTCACCCTGCCCAGATTTAAGGGGGAAAACACCTTCAAAAATATTACACAAGAAACACATGTTCAAGGTAGAACCATTAGAAAGTATAGGTTGGGGACTTCCCTGGTGGCACAGTGGGTAGGAATCCACCTGCCAATGCAGGGGACACGGGTTCGAGACCTGGTCCAGGAAGATCCCACATGCCACAGAGCAACTAAGCCTGTGCACCACAACTACTGAGCCTGTGCTGTAGAGCCCGCGAGCCGCAACTACTGAGCCCGCGTGACACAACTACTGAAGCCCGCGTGCCTAGAGCCCGTGCTCCGTAGCAAGAGAAGCCACTGCAATGAGAAGCCCACGCACCGCAAGGAAGAGTAGCTCCCGCTCACCGCAGCTAGAGAAAGCCTGCGCGTAGCAATGAAGACCCAACACAGCCAAAAATAAATAAATAAATAAATTAATTTTTTTTAAAAAAAAAGAAAGTATAGGTTAGTAGCAAGAAAAAAAAATCATAATTTCACTATCCAGAGAAAACCTGTTCTCTGTATTTTTTCCCTGGGACTGTGTTTTTACAAATAAGTCCATCTACATCTTTGTTGTTGTTCTTAAAAAGAAGTCATCTCCGGGACTTCCCTGGTGGTCCAGTGGTTAAGACTTTGCCTTCCAATGCGGCGAGGGGTGGGGGTGCAGGTTCGATCCCTGGTGAGAGAGCTAAGACCCCACATGCCTCGGGGCCAAAAAACCAAAACATAAAACAGAAGCAATATTGTAACAAATTCAATAAAGACTTTAAAAAAATGGTCCATGTCAAAAAATCTTTAAAAATAGGAAGTCATCTCTACATAATGTTTTACAGCCTGCATTTTTCAGTTGGCTCTATTGTTTTAAAAGTAAAAATGATTTCCTTTTCTCGCCTTTCTCGCTGCAGGCTTATCTTCTTAAATGATAAACAGAGCTCAAAGCTCTTGGTCATCAGGCTACATGGCCTTAGTTGCCCCCGCCTGAGGTCCCCTGCTGCCTCTCTTGTCCAGGAGGCCACAGGTCTCCTCTCCTCCCTGGCGCCCTTTTTGCAAACATATGAACGCCTCAAACACTCTGTGTCCCTTGGGGCTCCCTGTGGTGAACGAGCTTTTCACTCTAATGGCATCCATCTCCCCGAGCACTGAAACCAGCAATCTGCCACCTGTCTTTCCAGACCAGGCTCAAATGTCACCTTCATCTTGATTTCCTGCTCTCCCCTGGGCCACCCTCACCGTCCCTCCTCAGTGCTCTGGGATCACCATGCACATTCCCCTTTGAGAGCGTTTCATCTACGGTCTGGAGAGCCTTGGTTTGCACAGACCACTGTGTGAGCCTTCTGAGGTCAGAAGCTTCTTTTTCACTCATTCTCCAGCACCTGGATCTGGGCACAGGGTAATCGAAAATATCTGGGGCCATCCTCATTACCACTGTTCTTGAAATGTTTGCTAAAGTGCATGAATAAATGGTTGAATGAAGAAGGGAAGAGACTGAAAATGCTGAGGCTGTGAAGTTCTCATTAAGTCTGGGAAAACCGATGCTGTGATTAATTTAATTTTATGGTGAAAGAAGAGCGAGAGGAGGATTGTTTCCAGAAAAGTTGTCAAGACACACTAAAGCCTGCTTCTGACAGCTCTTCTGGTCCCCAGTGCTGGCTGATATAGTGTGATTTCCTGGGATGAATTCTCAGAGATCCCCGCCTGTTTCTATCATCCTCTCTTATGCCAAGCTGTTTCCCTTTGGGCTCTAGCTAAACAGAGCTTCTTCCTGCTTGGGGTCCAGATAGACGGTTCCTGAATGCTGTGGTTCCAGTTCACAAGAGGGTGTTAATCTTTGTGCATATTTATTTTTGTTCCTAGACGACTGGATTGAGGAGAAAGCCTGGCTTACTGCCCTAGGTCGGGTTCTTTGGAAGCAGATGCTGAGATAGATTTGGGGGTATAAGATGGTCATTAGGGGTTGCCACCTGTGAAAGGAAGGGGGCTGGAGTAGGATTGGGCGGAGGGAGAATTCAAATGTGATGAAGTTCCACGAGACCTTGGCCGACCTGGCAGAGTATTCTGGAGTGAGTGGTGCCCATCAGAGCCCTCTGATCCCACTCTGCTAAGTCTCTAGGTGTGGCCACCCTGGGAAAGGCATCACCTCATTAAGATGATCTCGAGGAGCTGGCACCTGTCTGCTGACAGCTGGCAGCTGACCTGACTGCGCACCGGGCAGCAGGTCCATCCTTAATGGGGATCCAGGTGGTGATGTCTCCCTATCTACCATACTCCCCATATCCAAGCAACCACCACGACCTGCCATTTCTTTTTCTTTTTTTTTTTTTTAACATCTTTACTGGAGTATAATTGCTTTACATTGTTGTGTTAGTTTCTGCTTTATAACAAAGTGAATCAGCT
>NC_041217.1:134561253-134578069 GCF_002837175.3 Physeter macrocephalus
GCGGCTGCTTCCCACTAGCTATCTGTTTTACATTTGGTAGTGTATATATGTCCATGCCATTCTCTCACTTCATCCCAGCTTACCCTTCCCCCTCCCCGTGTCCTCAAGTCCATTCTCTACGTCTGTGTCTTTATTCCTGTCCTGCCCCTGTGTTCTTCAGAACCTTTTTTTTTTTTAGATTCTGTATATATGTGTTAGCATACGATATTTGTTTTTCTCTTTCTGACTTACTTCACTCTGTATGACAGACTCTAGGTCCATCCAACCTGCCATTTCTTGCTCCACAAAATCTCTCCTATCTGCCTCTGTTTCAGCATCTCACTTGCCAGTAACATTAACGAATGCCCTTCTCTTTTCTCTGGTTACTGAGATAGCTTCACCACTGCTTTTCCTTACCCCATTCTGTCCTCTGCTACAGTGCTGCCAGAGAGACCTTTAAAAAGATGCAAATCCATGTCTGTGAATCTGGGTAGTATATTCAATATCTTCTAATAAACGATAATGGAAAAGAGTGGAAAAAAAGAATCTAGATATATACATATATGTATCACCAAATAACTTTGCTGTACACCTGAAACTAACACAATATTGTAAATCAACTCTACTTCAAAAAAAGATGCAAATCCAGTCACCTTACTCCCTGGCTTAATGTTCTTTCAGAAGCTTACAGTGATCTTTGTGATAAATTCAAACACCTTAGTCTGGATTTCCCTACTTTCCTCTCCAGCCTTATAGGCCTCCTCCACCCCCTGCTGGGCCCCACCCCAGCTTATGTGCCAGTTCAGTCAGCCCGGTTGGCCGTCTCCCTTCTTTCTTGGCCTTTGCTCAAGATGCTGCCTCTGCTGGGAAATCTACCTGTGCTCCTCCAGCATGTAATTTGAACCCAGATCTTATGGCTGCAAGCCCAGGCCTCTCTCTGCACCTCGCCAGCCAAGGCTTCTTTCTAGATGACTGTCCAAAAGGCTTGGAAGTGTACCCCACCCTGCTAATCCTTTTTCTCTTCTGAACCTTTTTTTTTCAGTGAAAATGATAGCCTTTGTGTTTGTGAGGATTGGGGATGAAGGTAGAATAGACGTTCCCATTTTGACCTTCCTGTGAAAATTCACCCTTAAAAAAAAAAAATCTGAATGTAGTGGGTAGGATTTCTAAATGGTGCCACTTTTTAAACATACATAATGTTTGTTCTACAAATACATCTCTTGATTCCTTCATTCACTGAGAAGCTGCACCAGAATGTAAATGTAAAGAATAAGAGCACAGGTTTGGTATCCATCAGAGTGGAATCCATGCCCTGTGCTCCAACACTTTAAGTGACTTTCCCCATCCATCTGTGCAATGGGGACAGATTAGAATAGTACCCACGTAGGGTATGTTCCCATTGGGTTATTCTGACAATAAAGTGAGAAAATTGCATGACATGTCCTTAGCACGGTCCCCAGCAGAGAAGTGCTCAGTGAATGGGAATGCTGCCTTGTATGTGCTAGCTAGTAGACATAGTGGCATGATTGAGACAGTGTCCAGAGCCAGACGGTCCACAGCTAAGGGTGCTGCTCTCCTCCAGGTTTCTGCTGGTTGTGCATGCAAAGCAGACAGACTAGAGGCTCTCTGTGCTCTCCACCCCATCATCTGAGCATCTGGACCTTATCCTCCAGTCCAGTGCTGTCCAATAGAAATATAATAGAAGCCAATATGTAATTTAAAATTTTCCAGTAGCCACATTAAAGTAAAAAGACATAAATGAAATTAATTTTAATATATCTCATTTAACCTAATATATCCAAAATATCATTTCAATATATAATTGATCTAAAAACTATTAATGAGATATTTTACATTCATTCTCTCATATGAAATCTTTGACATCTGATGTGTATTTTCCACTTAGTACCTCTCAATTCAGACTCTCAATTTTCACTGTAAATACTTGATTTAGATTTCTTAAATTAACGTTGAAAAAGTAGATTTGCATGCCCAAATTGTTCCAAACGTACTTAAAAGTTTTTCAGTAACTGAACTCAGTTTTGAAATGGAAATGGAAATGAATTCAAATGAAATTAATTTAGCACCTTGGTTACTCCGGCCACATTTCAGATGTTCAATCCACATGTGCCTAGTGACTCCCACATTGGACAGTGGCACTCTAAGAAGCCATGCAGCGGGTTCAGTCTTCTTCTGCTTCTTTTTCTTAGCTAAACTTTTTCCAAATTGGATAGAATTTGATAAATGGATAAAAATGGTGTTGTGGAGGAGCTTTGTTTTCAGTTAGGGGAGGTTGTGAGCCTTTCGCCCTCTGCATCCCTTTCTAACCACCCCACCCCCCTCACCTACACCCGCAGAAGTCCTGCAGCACCTCTGCTCATCCCTGGAACTCCATGGAACAATTAACAAGTGGTAGGAATCTTAGCACTGAGCAAATGGCACACATTCAGAATCTTGGACCCTTGGAGCCCAGAGGGATCTTAGCATATATAGAGGTCCAGCCCCACCCTTCCTGCAGTGCAGAAATACTTACGATAAATTCCTTGGCTGGGGTGGGTGGAGGGCGTGACTCAGCCCCTGCTGAACACCTGGGAGCACATGGATCCCTTCATTCTCTTCTGACTTACATGGTTCTCTGTGTCCTGCTCTCATCTCCCTAACTAGGTTGGGGGCAAGGAGCGCCTCTTACAGTGACACAGCGCCCACACAGCGCAAGACAATCAATAAATTCTTAACTGAAGGCCTGACTGACTGCAGGAATTCAAGGTCACCCAAAATATCAGGGTCACTGCATTGCACAACTCCAAAGAACACCATTCAAATTGTCTTCTGTGGTTGTGCAAGTAGCAGCCTTGTAAAGTTTGCAAAGTTTAGACTGGGCTCTCTTTTCCAGCTGAGAAAAACTTTTAAGAAATTCTTTGTTGAAACAAAATAATTCCCTCCTTTATCTTCTGATAGGAAGCAACTACATAAGTAAATTTTCTCAACTTCTTTAGGAATATACGTTAATCAGGGAGTGTGTATGGATGTGTGAATGTGTGTGCATGAGTGTGTGTGTGTGTGTGTGTGTGTGTGTGTGTAAGGTATGCTGGTAGGGCTGCTGTGTTAGGAAGCTCGTTTGGAACAGTTTGACCATTTCAACCTAGGCTCCAAGATGCCACTGTATTTGTATCTTTTGGAATTTCTCATGAATGGAATCTTTCTCTGATTTGAAAGATGCCGTAGAGCTCTTGGCTTTGTAAAGCACCCCAGAGCATGACGTATGGGAACCAAGGACATATACCTAAGTCACCAAATGAGTATAGGGACTCTTTGCAGCTGCATGGTTTCCATCTTCATGAAGCTGAGAAAAGGCAGAGGAGAGGGGAGGGGGCAGAGAGGTTCTCTTAAGAAAACCCTCTGTTTGCTTTTGTGTTTTTCAAACTGACAGGTGTTTATTTTTTCTCCTGTCTACCCAGGAAACCAAGTGCTGCCTCCTGGAACTTCTCTTGGAAATGGGCTCACACCAGAGGCAGCAAAGGACCTTGGCCTTCCTGCTGGAATTGCAGTGGCAGCTTCACTAATTGATGCCCATGCAGGAGGACTAGGTAATCTTCTTACTCCATGTCACTACCAACACTGTGTTCAAACTCTCCTCAGAATCAAACACACTCCTTTTCTATTTTTAAAGCAAAGACTGAGAGCTGGTGATTCAAGACACAGTAAAGAAAAACCTTTAACAGGCATGTGGGTAGAATTATAGAACTTTTCATCAATTATAGGATTCATTTATAATTTTATTAATTTCTCCATAAAATAATAGAAAAAATGATGTGAATAAATATCTCGGTGGTGCTTTCCTTTACTGAAAATTTGATAAAGATACATTAACTTCCAACTGGCATGGATGATGATGGTGTACTTACCTGTACTGCTTTTTTCTACAGATACTCCAAAACCCTTACAATTCTAATTTTATTTTCATAATATATTTGGCTTATATGCTATGTCCAATTACTTGGGTATATCCCTGATTTCATCTTCTAAATAAGTCTCCAACCTGGCATTCTTGTATTCATTTATTCATTCATCAAAGACCCATTGAACACTTAGTATGTCCCAGGCATGGTGCTGGGGGACAGTGAAGTTAATTAAAAAAAAAATAAACAAACTAAATCTCATTCCCAAATGTAAGGCAGACAATGAGGCAAGGTTTACAGTAAAGTGTGATAACTCTATCCTCTTCTTCATCCTTATTGCAGTTTTTTGGCAGGGAGGGAGGCATTGTTCAGATTCTCAATATTTTTCACTTCAACTATAGCCAAATCTTTTTTTCCTAGCCTTTCTTTCTAAGAGTGTTTCTTTTTAAATTATGGTTCGAACTTCATGAGATCAATTTAGTAGATCATGACCACTGGATTTTCAGAATAGAATGGACCGACCAGAGTAGAAAATCTCAGAGTATGTCTAGCACAGTAAGGGTATGCACTTTTTTGTGGAACTTATGTTTCCACTTCCATCTTATGTGTCTGTGCGTGTGTATACTGGGCCATTATGAAAGTGAATTTCTTTTTTTTTTTTTAATGTTTATTTATTTTTTGGCTACGTATTTTTATTTATTTATTTATTTGTTTGTTTGTTTGTTTTTGGCTGTGTTGGGTCTTTGTTTCTGTGTGAGGGCTTTCCCTAGTTGTGGCAAGCGGGGGCCACTCTTCACGCCACCAGGGAAGCCCAAAAGTGAATTTCTTACTATGGGTTACAGTCCAAAAAACTTTGAAAGATATTTTAGTCCCTACTTCATATTACAGACAAGAGGTATCTGTTTAAATGCTTTCATCGAGCTGCATTCCCAGAACTCTGTCCATGCATATTCACCTCCATGTCTTTGCACATGTGTTTCTCTGCCTAGGATGACTGGTCCTCCACTTTGCCCACTTGCTAACTTCTACTCTAAGTTGAAGACCCATCTTAGATGCTTTCTCCTCTGTGTATCTTTCCATGGAAGACACTTCCATTTATTTTGAAACTCTCTAAGCTGTCCTCCTTTCAGCACTTTTACCTACCCCTATGGAAGAAATGATTGTGTTGTAATTGCTCTTTTATCTGCTTGTCTTTTCCACCAGACTGTAAGTTCCTTGAAGACAGGGGCATTGTATTACTCATCTTGTGTAACCTGTGCTGAGCTGTGTCTGGTTCTTATAGGTGCTTGATAAATTTATTAAATGAATAAAGTCACATTAAGGCAAGAATAAGATAAAATAGCCCGACCCTGTAGAGTGAAAGTTAATCTGTTTCCTTACACAGCAGATTATTAAGCAGTGGCTAGTTCTTCTGCATGGTCTCTGGATTTTCAGAGCAGGATAGCTCTCATCCATCTACAAACATGTCCGTCTTATTCATCTTTATGTGTTCAGGATCTAGCACAGTGCCTGAGAAATAGTAACCAGCCAGTAATGCATGTGGATTGGAAAATACTGCTTATAGGCAAGGGTGTTTCTTTCCCTTTTCAGTGTGGGCAGTGTCTGCTTTTGATTGGAATGTCATGATTTTGGTTTTTAAGAACAGGTACAAAGAGAATTTGTGGTCTAGACAGACATGGAGTGTTCCTGTCTCCTAGTAATCCTGACCTCCCATAACCTGCCTGAGGCCCGGGAAGCTTCCTCCATCATGCTCTTCTTCCACTTATCTCTGGGCCAGCAGTCTCCGTCATCTACCCGCACCCAGGGGACAGGCACTAGGCTTGGACCACCACATGCTGAAAGTAAGCAGGCTGTACCTTGGGAACTTTCAAGACTCTGGTTCCCTTGTCAGTTTCCCAGACCTCCCTAAGGAACAAACCGAAACACACCTTTTCACTTCTGCCCAGGACTCGCTGCGCCCTCTAGGAGGGGAGACTGTGTCCTTACAGGCGCCTGGTACTTGAAGACACTCAGAGATGTAAGTTGAACCGCACTGAAAGGAATCCAGGCCATGAAACGACCCCCCTCTTCTCCTAAATCAGAGATGGTCAGTGGCAGAAATTTTTACCCTTAGAAGCTTTGGCTGAGATTTTTTTTTCCCTTTAAAACACAAATGCATGGGACTTCCCTGGTGGCGCAGTGCTTAGGAGTCCACCTGCCAATGCAGGGGACACGGGTTTGATCCCTGGTCCGGGAAGATCCCACATGCCTCAGAGCAGCTAAGCCCATGCGCCACAGCTACTGAGCCTGCGCTCTAGAGCCCGCGAGCCACAACTAGTGAAGCCCGCGCACCTAGAGCCTGTGCTCAGCAACAAGAGAAGCCACCGCAATAAGAAGCCCGCGCACCGCAACAAAGAGTAGCCCCCGCTCGCCACAACTAGAGAAAGCCCGTGCACAGCAACGAAGACCCAACGCAGCCAAAAATAAATAAATAAATAAATAAAAACAAAACAAAACACAAATGCACTTACCTTAGTGAGTTTCCCTTGTGTTTTCCAAAAGTAAGTTCTTTAAGTGGAAAGATAGCCTAGGATCTTGCCTTCTTAAAGGGCTGAGCCTAGGGGCCAGCAGTGGCTAGGGAGGGCCCAGGAAGGCGATTCTCAGCTGCTGTGGGACAGTAAAGACCTACTTAGCAACTTTGACCAAGTTTTATCCTTCTTATACCTCCATCTCTCCCCTTCACCTTACAGCCAGTTTAGGGTTAGGATGTCTGGGAAAAAGAGGAGGGCTGGGAGCAAATATTCCCTCTTGTTTCCCATGCTGCCTATGCCCCTTTCAGAATGTAGAAGAGAAGAGAGGCCTGAAAATCTTGAAAAGGTCGTCCGCCCATCCAGCCGTGCAGTTACTAAAGATAGCTACTGAATGGGTGTAAACATGGCGGTTACTGGTCTAGGCACTGGAGATTATAGCAGTGAACCGAGCAGCCAAAGCCCCATGCCTTTTGGAGAGAAAATTCTCATTCTCTCCTGGCCTGCATGTTTGTAACTTAACAGTATTGGTTTGAGACAGCTAACCCCTGAGTCATCATGATGCTGTAATAGGGCTCTGAACATGGAATCTGAAGATCTGGATTTAAATTCTTACTCTCTCTACCTGTGTACCTTGGGCCAAATATCATACCTCTTCACACTTCCGAATTTCCCCTTCTGCCATATGAGACAGTGATGCCCTCCTCACAGATGTGTTATGATATAAACAGGTAAAACAGCTGGTGTAGCATCTGGCACATAGTAGGCACACAATAATGAGGTATCTTTCTTCAATTTTTCTCACTCTGGAGTGACAATGCCTGGCACAAAGTAGGAGCTTTATAAATGGAAGTTCCCTGAGTTACTATCCAGGAGACCTGTCTTCGCTTTGCATAGGCAGTCGGAGAAGAACCCCAGGCTTCTGGACTTTATCTGCCTTCCATGAATCTGCCCTAAATTTCCTTCCCCAATACTCTTTTTACAGAACACAGGATTCACTGCTTTAAGATTCTGTACAGATTGTGGTCAGAAACAACCTCATGATCTGGTTAGATGAACTCCATGCTAAGAGATTGTTAAGTGTCAGGTTAAGAATCTGGCTTTGGAATTGGATGCCATCCAGGCCTCACACAAACAAGCCCCTGACAATCACAGTCCCTTCAAGTGCTGACCTGGTGTGACCCACGTTGGACCCCACATTCTGACTGGTACGAGGGGTCGGCATTCTGCTTTGGAGAAAGACTCCTGGACTCTCAGTATCCAGGGAAGCCTGGGACGGGAGGATAAAGATCAAAGAAGCAAGTGGAACTCAACTCATGCTTTTTCCAGTTCTGGAAAAAGAGGAGGAAGGACTTGGTGGGAATAAAAATCAAAGATAAGGGAACATTTTGTACTTAAGGTGCTGGTTAGTAAGTTCTCCGGCGGATAGCCAGAAGATGGGAGGAGCTGTGTTTGCCCTTTGTGGGGGTGGTTCTCTCCAGGGCTCGGGCTGCTGCTCTCTTCCTAGCTTGTAAAAATAGTGGTAACTTTGTTCCAGGTCTGTTCTTGGCTCCAGCAGCCCAGCTGTCCTGAACGGCAGTAACAACCTGATTTCTGTCTCAGGCCCTCTCCCCTAGTTGTTCTTCTTTATCAGACCAGCTTCTGATTCTCCATCACATCCTGAAGCCGGGCTGTCTCCTCCGGGAGCCTTCCCTGACTCCCCCAAGCTGACTTAAGCCCTCCTTCCTCTCACTCCCATGATGCCTGGGACTTGCCTCCTTTACAGTGCACGTCACCCAGGTTTATGTGCACAACTTTGTCTCATTTACAAGTTTGTGAACTCTTCGAGAGTGAGCCCCTTGCCATTTCATTCTCATATCCCAGCAACCAGCACGGTGTTTTGCATGTGGAGGACTGTTAACACGTGCATATTTAGTGAATGAGTGAATGAATGGCATCCCCTGCATGAGGGATGGATATTCAACTGAGAAGTAGAGTAACATCTCGTCACAGGGGCGGCTGCCCTGTACGTTAGGTGTGCCTGGCTCAGTTCTCCATGAAGCGAAAGGGTTGTTCTCAGCGCTCCCTGATCCAGTCCTGGAGGTCTGGAAGCTCGTGTCCCTTGTGCTCCCATCATGTTAGCAGGTGTTGGCCAAGAGCAAACATTGTGCCTAGGTTTAGCATCACTCTGATTCCAGATACTGGGTTCTTTGCCAGATGTTGATTTGGCTTAAATTGCTCATCTGAGTTTCAGAATCAAACCAAATGGAGGATTTTGAATTTCTCCCTCCCCTCCCTTTCCCTCGTCTCTCCTCTTCCTTCCTTCCTTTCTTTTTTTTTTTTTTTTTTTTTTTTTTGCGGTACGCGGGCCTCTCACTGCTGTGGCCTCTCCCGTTGTGGAGCGCAGTGTCTGGACGCGCAGGCTCAGCGGCCATGGCTCACGGGCCCAGCCGCTCCGCGGCATGTGGGGTCCTCCCAGACCGGGGCATGAACCTGCGTCCCTTGCATCGGCAGGCGGACTCTCAACCACTGCGCCACCAGGGAAGCCCCTTCCTTCCTTTCTTTTAGCAGAAAAATTGGTTTAGCCCGTCTTGCAAAAGGAGCTTCTGGTTCATGCCCTCTTAGAACAACACATAGTTAATTCCAGTGAGCAATAAAACTTGCCAACTTTTCATCTCACCATTGTCAGTGCTCTAGAAGCAACACTGATTCTCAAAGCAACTTTATACATACTATTATTTTGTTCCATTCGTTAAATGAAATAATGAGGCTCACAAAGATTACCTAACTTACCCAAAGTCACACGATTAGTAAGTGGTAAATGCATGATTTAAACCCACACTATCTGATTCCAGAGCTCACACTTCTAATCACTACGCCTTATGGAATGCATATCTGTTACAGTGTGCTCCAGTCTACTCTTGAATTTGACACTTAAAGTAGCATTTGAGCGAGTAACAAGTATTACAAAAAGAAAGTCTTTCAATAAATGTTTATTGATGACCCACTTTACTAGTTGATGAGAGTATAAGGTGAATATGAGAGAGAACTGGACTTGTGGGAACTTGTAGTCTAGTAGAGAAAACAGACATTAAATAAACAATGCAATTATATGTTCCAAGTCTCTAAGGCTTTGGAAAAATATGGAATGGGCCCAGAATTGAGACTTGAAGAATTATAAAAGGATTCCTAGAGGAAGCGTTGTCTGTAATGTAACTGCAACATTTCCTGCCCTAGTATTGCTTCTTGGTAAAATGGAATTCATTTACTTGTTGTAACTTTCCAACTTCAGTTAGGCTTTATTCCTAATAATAATAAGAATAACAATAATATCACTAATAAAACAAGAATCACTACCCTTATTGGTACTACCTTTCATGTGCCAAGTACTCTGCTGGACACTTCATATACTTCATCTCTTGCTTCTCATGATGATCCTACAAGGCAGAGGTTATTTCCCATTCTGTACGTGAGGAAGCTGAAGGCAGAAAGAGTAACATTTCCACCATTCACATAGCTAGTATCGTGGCAAGATTTGAACCTGAGTCTGACTTCGGAGCTCTTGTTCTTTTTCTTGGTACCAGTGGTTCTCAACCAGGGGGGATTTTAACTCCCCATCCACATGGGGCGCTATCTGGAGACATTTCTGTGATTGTCATTTGGAAAGGGAAACTGGTATGGCACGTGGTGGGTAGAGGCTAGGAATGCTGCTAAACGTCCTACAGTGCTCGGGGCAGCCCCGCAGCAGAGAGTTATCCCGCCTCGAAGTGCTGGGAGTGAGAAGTCCGACTCCAAACCGAAACCCTTCCAATGATAGTATTTCCCTTCATCAATTCGGTTTATTTCCGTAGAAGCCAAAACACAGCCCCAAATAAGGGTCTTACTGATATATTAGTACTTTGTCGAAATAGACTTTGTGAAATTAACTCTTCAGTGAAAATAGTTGTGAGATAAGACAGTAGAGTGAAGACTTCAGACTAGGGAGTATAAGATGATTCCCGCCCCTTCCGTCTTACCCAGCGTCTAACACGAGACCACTTGTCCAGCTTTCAGCACATCATATACACTTGCCTCCTCCTTGCCTTTGGTCATGCTGTTCGCTCTGTTTGGGCTGAGCCCTGCTCCCCACCTAGACAGTCCTACTCATGTGTCAGCAGTCCGGCTAAATGTTACTTATACAGTGGAGATGTCTCCAAACCGAACCCTGCTCTTAGAAACCAGGATTCACTCCCTCCTCTGTGTTTCTGCCACACTTTCACCTCTTTCCTTTTTCCCACCAAATCATGTTCACTCTGCCCGTCATTCAGCATGGGACCCACAGAGTCAGTCCCCCGTGAATCAGTGAGTTAATTAAGATAATAAAAGTGAGAGGATTTTGAAATATCCCAAACAAGGATTGCTAAATCCAGGTAGGGGAGCCTTTAAAAATATATATAGATACCTACGGCCTACCCGCGAAGGATCCTGAGTCTGAGTGTCTGGGGCGGGGCCGGGAAACCGATTATAGGATGCACGTTGTCACCTGGCGCCCAGAGGAGACGGTTTGCGGGACAGGTTGGCACTGCGCACACAGGTCAGAAGCAGAAGTGATGTGCAACTCTCAGGTAGACCAATCAGACCAAACCACAACTGTGCTGGGAAGGAGCCAGGCCCAGGCTTGGACCGGAAACTGGGGTCAGGAGGGAGTGTGTCCAACAAGAAAGAGAAGCTTGGATCCAAAGAGGCAGATGGTCTGTAAGGAGGGGGATTAGAAGAGCAGATAAAGTCTTGCCGGGGAGTCTGCAAGGAGAAAAGCGGTGTCAGTGCCCAAGCAGATAGGGCGAGGATGACTCCGGGAGTTCCTGGATGTGAATCAACAAGGGGGAGGAGGAGTTTGTTAGTGTGATTTTAAGGTTATTGTGTTAGGCTGAGGTTCGGTTTAATGAGAACCACTGCTGCCTGAGACCAGAGCAGTTGCATGAGCCTTGGTGAGGCGTAGAGGGGATGGGGGGGAAGGACGGCTTTGGGTTTCCTGTCCCCAGACCCCCAGGGCTTTCCTGGAACACTGTGCTTCTCTGTACTGTGAGGGATGAGCCTTAGCTGGGAGACCGGTCTTTTCTGTGGTCAGAAATCAGGGAGAAACGCAGGCCTGCGGGGCTACAGCCCCCTCCTGCTGTCCTACCCCTCTCTAAATCTGTGCCACACAACCCAGGATATGCCGCTATGAGCCTACCCTGAAATGGTTAACTTCTTTATTTTATATACAGGCTCCTGTTTGGATAATGAGTGATCGTAGGCTTAAGAACTAAAAGGTTGCTCAAAGACTTTCTGTATCAAATTCTTCAATATGCAGATGAGAAAACCGAAGCCCAGAAAAACAGTGAGTCATCCAAGGTTACCCCAGCAAATTACCGTCAGAGTTGAATTTAGAAACTGAGCCTCCTAATTCATTGGTCAGGGGCCCTGCCCCTGTTATGCCACACCATCTCCAATTTAGGGAAGGGGAATGGTTTTGGGTATCTGGAACTCTATCCGTCGTGGAAAATAAGAACAGGCAAGAAGTGGGTGTATTCACACCTGTGCTTATGTATATGTGCAGCTGTATATGCATTGCATGTATGTACATGTGTATGTGTGTATCCATCCCTGTATGTGCGTATATGTTATTCCATTCTACACATTATATCCCATTTAATGGCTGCAGTCAGGATCCTGGCTGGCTATCAGATAGGTAAACTAGTTGTTCTAAGGCACTCATGAGTAAGTCTCTTCCATTTTGTGGTCACAGTCTGCATTAAGGGTCTCCCTCAAAAGCTGGTAATAAAAAAAAATACCGGGCATTTCAAGTTCCTTCTGAAAAGTTCACACCAATTGTTTTTGTTTCAGTCTGTGCCCAGCTTTGTTCTGGGCACTTAAATAGTCAGTGTCATCAGCTCACAACCACACTGTGGGCTGCCATTGTTTTCTGCATTTAATATACAAGGATATCAAGGTTTAATAACTTGTTTCAGTGTGACATTTCAGTAAATGATAAAGTTGGATCCTAGGTCCAAGTTTTTTTTACTCCAGAGCCTATGAGCTTTTTCCTGCTTGCCCTTCTAGTATATTTATGTATGTCTAGATATGTCTGTGCATTTACTTACCTTAGCCTATAATTACACAAACATATGTCTATATCTAAAACGGAAGATAGAGCTTCTATTAAACATTCTTCCAGGTAGGTATGTTTCTAGATCCATTTTATGGATGAGAGAGTTGAGGCCCAGATTGGGGAAGGGACTTAATAAAATATACTTCGAACAGCACACATGTTTGGGGCTCTCCCAGTCATGGGGAATAAGACCAGGCTTATTAGACCAGGCTGGCTGTTTTTTGACTGTGGTGGAGAGATCAGTAATACTGAAGTTGATAATAATTTTGTTGATTATTTTTGTTGATTAATATTGAAATGAATGTTGATATTAAACTTATCTGTGTAGGGACTTGCCACTTTCAAACCATCATCCTGGTATTTTTGCTTCCATTAATGGTTGAGCAAATGGACACTCCAGTAGGTGAAGGGATTTGCTTAAGGATACAGGATGAGGAAGGATTGGATCCAAGACTGTAATGCTGATCTGTCTCTCCCCGTCATTTCACATTTACTTTGGTGAAGACTTTTCATCAAACAATGGAGCAAGTGCTTCCTTCTAAACAGAGCAGAGTGTGTTGACTCAGTGTGAGTTCCTGTGCCCAGAGGCCCTGATTTCAAGCAAATCTCTGACCAGCTCATCAGCTTCAGAACTTTATCTGGTATCTAGAGGGAATTTTTAACCAGAAGATTCTACTTATTCACTCATATATTAATATGTGACTGAAAAGATGAGCTGCTGTTTTCCTTTGCTAAGCTTGGGAACAAAAACAAAAACACACAGAATAACCCAGCCCCAGGTTCTGATACTGCCAGCCACCTGTTAGGAGGACTTCCCACCCCAAGTTCAAAAGGTAGAAGACTGCTGGAAAAGTGTTTGTTTGGAGACCCAAAGTCTAAGATTGCACTTGCGTCACTGGCTGTGAGAGTAGGCTTACCCCAAAGGTCCACTGTTTTTCATGGCACGGAAACTCAGCACATGGTGCTTCACATCCATGTAATAACCCTGAGCGCTAATGTTTAC
Organism: Physeter macrocephalus; assembly: GCF_002837175.3. Classification (NCBI taxonomy): domain Eukaryota; kingdom Metazoa; phylum Chordata; class Mammalia; order Artiodactyla; family Physeteridae; genus Physeter; species Physeter macrocephalus. The sequence continues at coordinate 134,574,751 of NC_041217.1, forward strand.
TCTGGGGCTTGCACATCCGCAGCTGTTGGTGGGAAAATGCACATCTCCAGTCATCGCCCCTCCGCGGCAGCCTCACATCTGAACTGCTGTCTGCTTCCTTATCATCTCCCCACGGGCCTGGGTAATTTCCTTGTTTTCAATTTTCTCTTAACTAAGCATTCATATGAGTCATTATAAAGGGTGAGGAGAAAAAAAGATTGTTTTTTCCCTACACTGGGGATCTTGAGGATTGCCTCCTGGCATCCTGCAGCTAGTATAGATGTCTAGAGAAACTAAGAAAGAAAACTTTTTGGAATGTAGAAAAATTGTACTAGCCTCTAGTTAGATCTTTTAGTAGCGTCTCCCCCACCCCACCTTGATAACTCTAATTTTATCATGCTGTGTGCTATGATGTAGGAATGTGACTTCTAAGGGCAGTGAAAATGAAAAATCTTGAGGTAACACAACAGTAATTAAGAACACATAACTGATTCAAATCCTGATTCCACTTCCTGTCTGTGTGACCTTGGGAAGTCACTTGACACTTCATGCCTCAGTTTTTTCCATCTGTGAAATGGGAATAATAATCGCACCCACCTCATAGAGTTGTTTGAAGAATAAATAAGCTAATATCTGTAAAGCACTTAGAACAGTGTCTGGTAGTGCTATGTATATCTAGGTATGACTAATGGGATCTCAGCAGATTTACATTATGAATGATAGCAGTGAGCAAGAGAAATTCAAAGATTCATTCCTTTATTTACCAAATATGTGATATCTTCCTTTTATGTGCCAGGCATTGTTGTAGGGGTGTTGGATGTAGTAGTAAATAGAGACAAGTTCCTACTCTGTAGAGCTTCTATCTTGCTGAGGGTGTTCATAACCTTACATCTAAACATATATGTGTATATTTTTATATGCACTGTATGCATGCATGCACGTGTATGCACACACATGCACATGTATGGGCATGTCCATGCATATGCTTATGTGTGTGCATTTGTTATACACATCTGTATGAGCATCCATGTATACATGTGTGTGTCTGTGTATATGTGTGCACAAATGTGCCTGTATCTGCATGCTCATAAATGTGTATGTATGTCTGCATGCTTGTGTGTATGTTTGTGTATGTGTGTGTGTGCCAGTATACACACACACACACACACACACACACACACACATACACACTTGGATATATGTGTTTATGCATGTGTGGGTATATGTGTGTATATATGTATGTGTATTGGCATGCATGTGTGTTTATCAGGTATTGCTAAGTGTTATGAAGAACAGGTCTGTGTAAAGCAATGGAGAGTGCCAGACGTTGCTGCCAGTACAGAGAGTTCTGAAAAGTTTAATCCAGTGTGGTGACATTTGAGGAAACAGACCTCAGTGAAGTGAGGGAACATTTTATGGTTTAAGAAGCAAGGTAGCAATTAATTCAATCAGCAGATATGTGTTAGGCCCATACTTGTGTGGGCCTCAGATGCCATACAGGGCACTGGGGCTACCAGAGATGCCCCAGTCCTCTCTCTAGAGGAGCTTAGCAGCTGGTAGAGAAGGCAGACTTGTCATCAGAAAAATCTCATTGTAACCTGCATGCTGCTTTTCCCAGATGAGAAGGAAGTGTCACAGGAGGGCAGGGAATGCATCAACTAGCTCTGCCAGAACAAGTGAGAGAAGCATCACCTAGGAGGTGGAAACGGGATAAGCATTTCAAGAGGCAGGAACAGAATGTGAAAAACTTCGGAGTGTGGAACGGCCTGACTTCATCAAGGAGCATTTCAGTATGGGAAGCTTGCTGTTCACGTGTGAGGGGAACAGTGAGAGATGGCCGGGAAATCAGAGCCATGTACCATGGTGTGGGCTCTGAGCTCCCAGCTTTGCCACTGGTTATTAACAAGTTACTTAGCCGCTCAGTGCCTCAGAGTTCTCCTACATAAGTGGTAATGACAGTAGCACCTCGTCCGGTGGTTGCATTTTATAGACGCCTTCTCCTGACACATGGTGAGCCCTTAAGTGTTAGCTCTTCCAGGTCAGAAGCTCAAATGTAAAAAGCCTAGAATTCCAAGTCAAGGAGGTTGGATGCTAAAATTAAGTTGGACCAACCCTATCTATTCAAATAGCTTCCTCAGCACTGATTGTCATGTGAAAACTATGTCAAGTGTTCTACATGAAGCATTTGCCTTTGGGAGTGCAGCTCTGATTCGTAATACCAATGGGTGATAGTGCAAAGGAACAGTTAGAGCGGAAAAAAAAAAAAAAAAAAATGCCAGCTCATTTTAAGCTTAGAACAGAAGTGTTCACTTCAGTGGAATGAAGCAGATGTTTATTTTCCCAGGCCCCGGGAATTCAGAAATAACCCACTTGCTGCCAGGGCTTTGCCTTCTACCTTTGCAACGTCACTTACTCAACCTGCAGAAGCATAGCTGGAAGGGAAAGTGCATTTCCCCACCTCGGACTTCTGTATCTCAGCATCGTTGTTACTCATCCATCAGGCCTGAGGGTGGGCAGTGCTACTTTTCACTGTCTCCTACCCACTCTGATCTTGGCCACTGTCTTTGTGAGAGGAGATTTATCTCTGGTCCTGTCATCTCTCTTCAAATCCAAACAGAGAATGTACAGAGTCTGCCCATGCTCACTGTAGTCTGAGCGGCTGAAAATTCTTCCAGAGCCCTTTAGGATTTCTGTGCCCATACTTCTTTTTTTTTTTTTTAACATCTTTATTGGAGTATAATTGCTTTACAATGGTGTGTTAGTTTCTGCTGTATAACAAAGTGAATCAGTTATACATATACACATGTCCCCATATCTCCTCCCTCTTGCGTCTCCCTCCCTCCCACCCTCCCTATCCCACCCCTCTAGGTGGTCACAAAGCACTGAGCTGATCTCCCGGTGCCATGCAGCTGCTTCCCACTAGCTATCCACCCTACGTTTGGTAGTGTATATATGTCCATGCCACTCTCTCACTTCGTCCCAGCTTACCCTTCTCCCTCCCCATATCCATGTTCTAGTAGGTCTGTGTCTTTATTCCCATCTTACCCCTAGGTACTTAATGACCTTTTTTTTTTTTTCTTAGATTCCATATATATGTGTTAGCATACGGTGTTTGTTTTTCTCTTTCTGACTTACTTTACTCTGTATGACAGACTCTAGGTCCATCCACCCCACTACAAATAACTCAATTTCGTTTCTTTTTATGGCTGAGTAATATTCCATTGTATATATGTGCCACATCTTCTTTATCCATTCATCTGTCGATGGACACTTAGGTTGCTTCCATGTCCTGCCTACTGTAAATAGAGCTGCAATGAACATTGTGGTACATGACTCTTTT
>NC_041217.1:134578337-134581688 GCF_002837175.3 Physeter macrocephalus
AGCTGCATGAGTTGCTTATAAATTTTGGATATTAATCCTTTGTCAGTTGCTTCATTTGCAAATATTTTCTCCCATTCTGAGAGTTGTCTTTTGTTCTTGTTTATGGTATCCTTTGCTGTGCAAAAGCTTTGAAGTTTCATTAGGTCCCATTTGTTTATTTTTGTTTTTATTTCCATTTCTCTAGGAGATGGGTCAAAAAGGATCTTGCTGTGATTTATGTCATAGAGCGTTCTGCCTATGTTTTCCTCTACGAGTTTGATAGTGTCTGGCCTTACATTTCGGTCTTTTATCCATTTTGAGTTTATTTTTGTGTATGGTGTTAGGGAGTGTTCTAATTTCCTTCTTTTATATGTAGCTGTCCAGTTTTCCCAGCACCACTTATTGAAGAGACTGTCTTTTCTCCACTGTGTATTCTTGCCTCCTTTATCAAAGATAAGGTGACCATATGTGTGTGAGTTTATCTCTGTGTGCCCATACTTCTGAATGTTCCATCTTCATTTTGTGGGTGGCAATGACAAATTTTCCCACATAACTTCCCTCTGTTCCCATTTTGGTTAGAAATTACTGTTTACTGAATGCTGAGAATGGAAAATTCATAGAGGCGCAATGTGAGAAAATAGGTTATTTACACTATTTCCAATTACCCATAGTAAATGGAAATCATAATACAGATAATCCAAAAAAATGAGTATTTTAATTTGAACATAGTTAGGTTTTTGCTTCGCTTGTTTGTACATCTGATTTCTGTCCTTATTTACGTATTGTCGTGGTTTTCAAATTTGAGTATGCATAGTCAACTAGGGAATTAGTTAAAATGCAGATTGTTGGGTGCCTGCAACCACCACTATGACAGATTCACACCAGTAGGTTTGACGGGAGCCTGAACATCTGCCTTGTCTCCGGTCCCCATATGATCCTAATGTACTTCACCACTAACACCTTAAAAGATGTGGGAGGGCTGGTCTAAACTCAAGTTGGTTACAGTCAAAAGTCGTCTGTATGTAATCCAGAAAGAACAAAACTGAGTCCAGGCTAATTGAAAGACGGCATTTTAAAATGTTTTATTTCAAAAGCAGAGCAATAAAGAGCTCTTCCAATCTGGTACACTTACCATGAGCTGGGTGCCACCTAAGTGTTTACCTAGACAACACTTGATATGGGCAACAACTATGGCAGCGTACATTCTTCCCACCCCCATGTAAGGGCCACAGTGAGACTTACCTTGACTCAGGCATGTGGGTGGGATGGGAGGAGAACCTCGAAGGTCTCTCTGACTCTAGGTCTCCTGTTCTTACCATCAGATAGCTTCAGCCAAGCCTCTGTTAACTGAGTTAGCCATGGACAATTTTTTTTTATTGTTCAATAAACAGAAAACATGGAGCATCTTTGGATCAAATGCTCAGGTCTAGGGAAAGCTGTTTGTTTTAAGGAGATTGTGTTAGGCCGTTAAGCTGTATTGTTACAGTTTCCTGGGCTGAATTTAGCCTAGAGAGTTAAAAGTATGCCAGCCTTGTGACTCACCACTGTGAAAACTGAGGAGGGGTGTGGACTCCGCCACCAGTATCACTAACATGAGTGAAGACTCTATACACCTTTTATATTCAGGCCTCTCACCACTGAAAGTTGTAAAGAAAAACCCACATAGCTCAATTCTGTGAAATGCATTAAATATTCTGGAATAATTTGGCTCTTATTCACACGTTGTCTGCTTTACTGTGGTGTAACCTTATTGCCCAGCCTAATGCGTGTGGGCTAATAATTCTTTCCGCATGTGCATATCTCTAAATGTAACACATAGACAATAACATTTAGACATTTAAGTAGATGATTATATTACTGTCTCCCCCACTTAGACTGTGAGCTTCTTGTGGGCATTGTATCTGGTCATATTCACCTCTGTAACTTCAGACCCCAGCACTTAACCCAGGAAGCATATGCATCAGTTAATGTTTTTGTCTATAAACAACATGCTGTAGCAAAGTCAATGATGTAAAAAATAGAGATATAACATGAGGACTAAGTTTTATAGGAATTTGAAAAAGGGAGAAGTCTCTTTCAGTAGAAACATTAAGGCAAGGGAAGAACAAAGGTACTAATATTCCTTGAGTGACTTCAGCATGGCAGGAATGTGCTGGGTAGGCTCCTTGTATGATCTTCACATCAACCCCAGCCGCGTGTTCAAGGTCACGCAACTAGTAATGAGAACCCCAGAACGTCAGCCACCATGGTCCTTTGGGGAAGTGGGAGGGGTAACCTGTGAACTGTATCCAAAGTAATGGGTATCTTCTTCCACCGGAAGCAATGAAATGTAGAAGAGTCTGTATGGAGAGAATAGCCATAGCATATGTGAAGGCACTGAAATGTGTTGAGAAATGGTAAGCGTTTCAATTTGGCGCGGACAGCAGAGACGGCTGTGGGGCGCTAGGGTTGCTGCTACCGCCACCAAGAGGCCTGTGTGCGAGCACAGGTCACTCTCCACACCGCCCCTCCCGGGAGCCCGTGCAGCCCGCCACTGCCGGGGTCCCGGGATCCAGGGACAGCTTCCCCGGGAGAACGCGCGGCGCGCCTCGGGCCGGTGCAGCGTCACGCCGGCCTCTGCCGTCGCAGGCTCGCCCCGCATCCGTGCCCCTCCCTCCCCCCGGCCTGTGCCAGAGCGCCCGAATCAGCTGCTCCTTTAACCCCGTCCTGTCTGAGCGAAGGGCAGACGGCCTCGGACGACCTACACGCAGAGGCGGGGCCAAGTCCAAAGATGAACCCCAGGAGCTTTGCGAACAAAGAGGAGAGCGGGAGGTCTCTCCCAGCAGCCTCAGAAGCAGCGGATTAAAGCTCCACAATCAACTTGAAGTGCCTGCATCTGTGGAAAACCTGAATAGACAGCGAAATATCCCAAGTTGAGGAGGTGGACTTTGGGAGCAAGATATACTATTATTTTCCCCTTTTTTCTTTTTGTGAGTGTGTATGTGTGTGCTGCTGTGTGAGATTTTGTCTGTATAGCTTTGCTTTCACCATTTGTCCTAGGGTTAGACCGACCTGTTTTTTTTTTTAATAGAAATTTTTCTTCTTAATAATTATTTTTTATTTTAATAACTATATTTTATCCTACTTTATTTTGTCTTCTCCCTTTCTTTCTTCCTTTCTTGCTTCCTTTCTTCCCTACTTCCCTCCTTCCTTCCTTCCTTCCTCCCTTCCTTCCTCCTTTCCTCCCTTCCTTCCTCCCTTCCTTCCTTTCTTCCTTCCTTCCTTCCTTTCTTGCTTCCTTCCTTTCTTCCTTCCTCCCTTCCTTTCTTCCTTCCTTCCTTCCTTCCTTTCTTTCCTTTCTATTTTTTCTCCCTTTTATTTTGAGCCGTGTGG
>NC_041217.1:134583795-134584652 GCF_002837175.3 Physeter macrocephalus
CAATATATGCAAATCAATCAACATGATACACCATTTCAACAAACTGAAGGAGAAAAACCATATGATCATCTCAATAGATGCAGAGAAAGCTTTTGACAAAATTCAACACCCATTTATGATAAAAACCCTGCAGAAAGTAGGCATAGAGGGAACTTTCCTCAACATAATAAAGGCCATATATGACAAACCCACAGCCAGCATCGTCCTCAGTGGTGAAAAACTGAAACCATTTCCACTAAGATCAGGAAGAAGACAAGGTTGCCCACTCTCACCACTCTTATTCAACATAGTTTTGGAAGTTCTAGCCACAGCAATCAGGGAAGAAAAAGAAATAAGAGGAGTCCAAATAGGAAAAGAAGTAAAGGTGTCACTGTTTGCAGATGACATGATACTATAAATAGAGAATCCTAAGGACGCTACCAGAAACCTACTAGAGCTAATCAATGAATTTGGTAAAGTAGCAGGATACAAAATTAATGCACAGAAATCTCTGGCATTCTTATACACTAATGATGAAAAATCTGAGAGTGAAATTAAGAAAACACTCCCATTTACCATTGCAACAAAAAGAATAAAATATCTAGGAATAAACCTACCTAAGGAGACAAAAGACTTGTATGCAGAAAACTATAAGACACTGATGAAAGAAATTAAAGATGATACAAATAGGTGGAGAAATATACCATGTTCTTGGATTGGAAGAATCAACATTGTGAAAATGACTCTACTACCCAAAGCAATCTACAGATTCAATGCAATCCCTATCAAACTACCACTAGCATTTTTTACAGAACTAGAAAAAAAAATTTCACAATTTGTATGGAAACACAAAAGACCCCAAATAGCAAAAGCAATCT
>NC_041217.1:134586047-134592077 GCF_002837175.3 Physeter macrocephalus
TGGGCATATACCCTGAGAAAACCATAATTCAAAAAGAGTCATGTACCAAACTGTTCATTGCAGCTCTATTTACAATAGGCAGGACATGGAAGCAACCTAAGTGTCCATCAACAGATGAATGGATAAAGAAGATGTGGCACATATATACAATGGAATATTACTCAGCCATAAAAAGAAATGAAACTGAGTTATTTGTAATGAGGTGGATAGACCTGGAGTCTGTCATACAGAGTGAAGTAAGTCAGAAGGAGAAAAACAAATACTGTATGCTAACACATATATATGGAATCTAAGAAAAAAAATGTTATGAAGAGATTAGTGGTAGGACGGGAATAAAACACAGACCTACTAGAGCATGGACTTGAGGACATGGGGAGGGGGAAGGGTAAGCTGTGACGAAGTGAGAGAGTGGCAGGGACATATATGCACTACCAAATGTAAATTAGATAGCTAGTGGGAAGCTGCCGCATAGCACAGGGAGATCACCTCTGTGCTTTGTGACCACCGAGAGGGGTGGGATAGGGAGGGTGGGAGGGAGGGAGACGCAAGAGGGAAGAGGTATGGGGACGTATGTATATGTATAACTGATACACTTTGTTGTAAAGTAGAAAGTAGCACACTATTGTAAAACAGTTATACTCCAATAAAGATGTTAAAAAAAAAAAAGAAATTGTAGAACTGAAAATGCAATAATTGAAATTAAGAACTGAAAATATGGTATACAGTTAACAGCAGACTCAATATAGCCTAAGGGGGAATTAGTGGACTGGACAATAGGTAGGAAAAATATCCATTCACACTAAAAAATATCTGTGGAAAAATATTCATGTATATCCATGCTGCAACACAGTATACAAAGGATAGAAAATACACAAAATACACAGAAGAGTATGAGAGATGGGCATGGTAAAGGGGTCTAGCAGAGATATAATTGGAATCTTAGAATGAGAGGAGATATATAATAAAGCAGAAGCTATATTTGAAAAGATAATTTCCAAAAGTTTTCCAAAACTGGTAAAAGAACTCAAGTGAATTATTTTAACATTGGGAAAAAACTATTAATGCAATTTCATATTTTAAAAAAGAGGAAAATGATATGATAATTTTAATAGTTGTTTAAAAAAAGGCCTTTCATAAAAAAATTTAAGACAGAGTCATGACTTTAAAAAAATCTTGGTGGGCTTCCCTGGTGGGCACAGTGGTTAAGAATCTGCCTGCCAATGCAGAGGACACAGGTTCAAGCCCTGGTCTGGGAAGATCCCACATGCCGTGGAGCAGCTAAGCACATGCACCACAACTACTGAGCCTGTGCTCTAGAGCCCGTGAGCCACAACTACTGAGCACACGTACCACAACTACTGAAGCCTGTGTGCCTGGAGCCCGTGCTCTGCAACAAGGGAAGCCACTGCAATGAGAAGCCCGTGCACCACAACAGTGTAGCCCCTGCTTGCCACAACTAGAGAAAGCCCGTGCTCAGCAGCGGAGACCCAGCACAGCCAAAAATAAATAAATAAATAAATAAATTTATTAAAAAGAAAAAAGAATCTTGGCAAATGAAGAATAGAAAGGAACTTTCTTATTCTCATTAAGGATATATAGAAAAGAAAACAAAAAACCTAATTCAAACATTAGACTTAATGGTGAAATAACACTTTCCCATTCTCACCACTTCTATTCCACATTTTATTGTAGGTCCTAGCCAGTGCAGTAAGTCAAGAAAAATATAAAGATTGGAAGAAACAAATAAAACTAACATCATAGATGACACAGTAACACACATGTAGATATTTAAACATTTTATAGATAAAATACTAAAATTTATAGATAATTTAGCAGGGGTGCTATTCAAAAAGTCAAGACAAAAATAAGTTTCATTTTTGTAAAGAAGAAACATTTAAAACATTAAAATTTTAAATAGCATAATTAACAGTAATATAAGAAATCTAATACCTAGGAGTAAATTTAACCGCACATGTGAGAGACATCTATGCAGAAAGCTATAAAACATTATTGAGAGAAAATGAAGAAGACACAAATAAATGGAGGGATATATGATGTTCATTGATTGGAAGACTCAGTATTACATAAATGTGACAGTTCTCCCTAGTTTGTAGTATAGACTCAATGAGTCCAGTTCAAAATTCTAGCAGATTTCTGTGTGAGGGGCTAGAAATTGAAGATCAGATTCTGAAACTTTTATGGAAAGAGCCAATCATAAACAAGACAACCTTGGAGAAGAGCAAAGTTGGGAGGACTTAATACTAACAGATATTTTTAAAAACTTGTTTTAAAGTAATTAAGGCTGGTATTAGGGCAAGGGTAGACAAACTAGAGGAGAAGAGATTAAGGAGTCTAGAAACAGATTCACGGTTAATTTATGACAAAGGTAGTACTGCAGAGCTGTGAGGTATGTTAACTGGATATCAATATGGGAAAGATTGAATGTTGCCCCTTGCCTTATACCATACAGTATAGTTTATATACAATTTATAGATAATGGAATATTATTCAGTCATTAAAAAGAATGACATCTTGCCATTTGTGACACATGGATGGACCTCAAGAACATTGTGTTAAGTGAAATAAGTGAGACGGCAAAAGGCAAATACTGGATGACTGTATGAGCTCTCTTACATGTGGAATCTAAAAACAAACAAGCAAACAAACAAATCCCAAGCTCATAAATACAGGGGACAGGTCGGTGGTTGCTGGAGAAATGTCAGAGGGGGTCAGAAGGTACAAATGAAAACTAAGAAATGAGGGGTGGATACCAAACCTTCCCAGCTAAGTCCTGATAATTGACAGTGGTTCAGTGCTTCAGTGAACTGTGAAAATGACTTTGAACCCTTTAATCGTTTGTATTTTTTACATGTTCCTCCCTCTGCCAGGGTAAGAGTAAAAGCAAAAATTTACTCGTTTTCTGTTGGGTTTTTTTTTTTTCCCACTAGAGGTTTTCTTTTCTTCCCGCTATTATAGTTTAAGTTTTATCCTGACAAATTCCAGGACACTAGTCAAATTCTTTTTCTTTTTTAATGAAATTTGGTTGCATTACTTGATTGATAATAGCCCAAATGGACTCGGGCCACACAGTGCCATAGAAAGAGGATGGTATGAAGACGGAAAGAACACCTGTGGACCTGCCAGAATTTAGTCTGTAGGTTGGCACGTAGATGGCAGGATGTGGGGAGGATGTGGATGATGATGAGGACCAGCAAGCTCTGGGGCACTGCGCCCAGTGACACCATAACAGGTGTGCCGGGGCGACGCAAGGTTGGAAGGCCCGGCAGGTGGAAGCTGCTTCATGTTGTCTGTTCGGTTGCTGCGTCTGGTCTGCGCTGCAGGTGGCCTTGAGAGTCGTCTCTCCAAAGAGCCCACAAGGACATGCGCTGACATGGACACACTCCAGAGGTTTGCCCAGAGGTGCTTCGAGAAGATGGACTGAGTGTTATTTTTTAAATCACTCAAGAATTCTTCCCTTTGGAATACAGAATTTAGAAAGAGAGCAAAGTGAGAAATAATATGAATATACAGCATATATCCAACGGAAGTGTTGGATACCAAAAAACCGCCCAAGAATACCCACAACTCCATTTCCACAGTCTCATGGTTGGAAAACATGATCTACAGAGCCAGACTGCCTGAATTCCTCTTCCACACCATCACCTGCTCTCTGTGATCAAGGGTCAGTGACTTACCTGCTGGCTCTCAGGTTCTCATCTCCAAGATGGGCCTCATAACAGTGACTGTGAGCATATCCAACACCACGGTAATTTCCATAAAGCACCTAGAAGAGCTCCCTACATAGGTATTAACTGTTATGAGGATGGTGATGTAGAGAAGACCTAAGGCTTTGGGGGTAGGCTGCAGCGGGACCCAGGGTGCGTGGCCAGAGCCAAGGTGGAAGAGACCTCTGACCGTCAGCTCAAAGGGGAGAAAGGTCCTCAGTGGAGAAGCCTGTTTGGACCCACATGGGGTGAGTCCATTCCTCCTGCTAGAGACTTGCTGTGCCCCTGTGACAGCTGTGGTTAGGCTGCTGCGTACCAGTGTCCTTGGCTCCCAGGAGACTGTAAGCCCTTTGAGGACAGTGATTATGTTTTTTCAAGTATTATTTCTCCTGCAGTGCTGAACACGGTGTCTCATGGAGAGTTGTGCTCCGTAAAGGTTTGTCGAATTGGATCCTACTGAACAGAGGAGGGAGAGAATATTATTCGGGGCCTAACATGTGCCAGCACTTTTCTTTCAAAACACGATTATATTTTTACATTTTACTTTGAAATCATCACTTCCCTTTTACAGAGGAGGTATTAGAGGCTCAAGGAACTCCACTCATTTGCCTGAGGTCATGTGGCTGGAAATGACTCTCTGAAATCCAGTGCCCTTTTCAGGCCATTCCCCTGTCCCCCAGGGCCTGGGGGACAGGCACAGAGAAAAGAGAGCAGAGCCTGGCCGGAGAGCAGAGCCCAGGGCTGCTGTCCTGAGAACGTGGGTGTCAGAAGCAGGTGCGTAGGTGGAAAGGGAGGGCTGAATCTTGATCTCTGCTGAAGCAGCGATGTCGTTTCAACTACAGTTTTTGAAAAATGCCAACGTATTCCTGTGGGATTTGCTGTAATTCATTTTTGCTCTCCTCTTCCACACTATTTATTTACCTAAGCCTTTGTTCTCTTTGAAACTATTTGAGCCACATGTCATTCATTGTGTTAAAACCCTGGGCCCTTTATCCTGCTCAGGTTTTTTTTCCTCTCTCCAGCTGCTCTGCATAGCACTTAATTCTCTGACTCTCTGGCCTGACTCTTATCCGGCAGTAGGTCGCCTTACACTCCCACCCCCATTCTCCCAGGAATGGGGGCCAGGAAAGGAGGATCCAGCTTCAGACTCTATTTTTCTTTTCTGTCTCCTTGTTGTCTAAAGCATGAGGCAAGGTTAGATCAATCAGTCTAGGTGTGGTGAAGCCCCGGGACCCTCCCCAGGGGAAGTCCTATCCCCATAGCAACTTGGCTGGTTTTGGCTCTGGGAGTGAATTCCAGGCTTTGAAGAATCTGTCAATGTTCAACTAACCCCACAAAACCTCTGGAAGTTTTTGATGGAACCGAAACTCACACCAAGGGAGGAGGCCCTGAGCATGGCATCAGAGGCTGGGGAGAGAGAGAGAGCCAGGGAGCCATCTAAGATCTTTTCCTCTGAAATTTCAGGCCTCTTCCCCAGGTTCAGGTGTCCTAAAGAGTCTGTCTGAGCAAGTCCCATCTCCCCTTAGCATTTTCCTGAAGCCTCTCACTGGCCTGCTCTGTGTATTTAAGGGTATTGTCAGGGTGTCTAGTGCCTTTCTCACCTGCAAGGAGCCTTCAGATAATTTTATGAATGAGACCATTTGTCTAGGGGCAAGAAAAGATTGCTGAAGGAAACCTCGTCCTGCTGTCTCCTGGGAGAAGTTGGATACTGATATTTATTTAGCAGTTCTTCTATCTTGCCTTATGTGTAGGGTGACCACGTATTACAACTTGCTCAGGACTTGGTTTGGTGCTTCCTGGGACACTGGGAGTACAGTACTAAAAGCAGGAGTAATGACCCTGTAAAGTAGATACCATTACTCTCACCTCACACCTGAGAAAACTGAGGCACAAGGAGGTGAGTTAGCTTATGGCAGGCTGCATGGCACACTTGGGGTGGACTGGTGGACCTGGGAATCCAGTACTATAAATTGTCTGACTTCAGGCCCTGAGCTTTGTCCAACCACTTTCTTCAGGATACAAGGTTGCATCTCCCATCTGACTGTGCAGCCCAGCAGCTCACATCATCTTTCTCTCTCCTGTGTCTTCGTTTAACTGTCTCTTTTGTCTCCAGGGCTACCTGAAATGCCTTTCCTTTGCTATCCCCTTCCCCTGCTGACTGAGGAAGCTCCTGACTCACCTCCTTCAGGAAGCCCTTCCTGACCATCCAAACTAGGTCAGGGGTCCTGGCTCCACACTTTCATTAGTCGTATTCAGCTCTGAGTCACTGGTTGTTCCATACTGTCTTATAAGTGTCTGCCTGTAT
>NC_041217.1:134592577-134698504 GCF_002837175.3 Physeter macrocephalus
CAGTGAGTATAAATTAAATAACATCTGATAGGTCTTAATAACCAATTAGACTTTTCTAGAAAAGTCAAGAAAAAGACATCACTCTATGCACAGTGGGTACAGTGGGATTGAAACTTTACAGTCTCCTATTTAAACTAGTGTCATATATTTACACAACATTCCACTTAAGTATCCACTCCCTTTCCATGACACACAGAAAACCCATTACTGAAACATAGCCCTTTTCAAGCCCACATCATGGTATAATTACCCTTAGGAGAACCAGAATTCATAACAGACACAACCCAGAGTCTTTTTTAACAAGGATAACAATCCAGTAAACTAACTCTTTGTGCAGGATGCATTGTCCATGAAGCTGTCCATCAACAGGTTTTCAGAGAGTTAGTTTACTAATTGACCATCTGTGTCAGTCTAGAAATGCTTTTCCCAGTATTTGACTCAGAGTTGGTTCTGTTGCTATGGATATAAGCCATCTTTGCCCAAACATTATGACGTATCTTGGTGGACAAGAATTGGTTATGCCTGTTTCCTAAGCCTGAATTTAAATTTCAAAAAATGACCCTTTTCTGACCATTAATAAAATCTTCATAATAGTCCACTATGGTTTTTGACAAGAATCATGGGACTTTCTGGCCTTTATCTAGCTAGTTGATTTCGCATCATCAACCAATGAAGTTGCATGTAGAGTTACACTTAGGGCAGTTCTATGTATAGAGTTTCATTGGACATAGGAATGGGGTATGACTGACTTACCCATGGGTTACAAAAAGCAAAATCTAAGGAAGTCGAGAAGTTAGCATAATGCGGCAAAATCTGAATCAAGAACAAAACAGACTGTCCAATAAATCATCAGTCCAGAGAGGCCAAGCAAAGAGACAGAAACCACCTATAAAATAAAGAGATATAAAAATAATAACAATGATGATGGTAATAATAATAACAACAATAATTGTACCTTATTGAGTACATTTTCCTGTGGGAAAGATTTATATATATATATATATATATATATATATATATATATATAAAATAGTGTTAATCCTTGAATGATACTCATAATAATCACAATGCCTAATATTTATTTTGAAGACTTATGTCCCAGTCTCAATTCCAAGAGCTTTTCATGTCCTATTTTATTTAATCCCTTGATACCCCTATAAGTTAGGTACAGTTATTATCCATATTTTACACATGAAGAACTGAAACTCAGGGTAGCAAGCACAGCCTAGAGAGATTCCTGATGCACTGTCAATGGCCTTTTTACCTGTTTCCGTTGGTACTCACCTTTCCTTTCCATTTACTTATTCTGGTTTATCACTGGTTTTACAGCCTATTGTCATCATACAGAACACCATAAGAGGAAGTTACATTGCTTTTATTCCGTGTTTCATATGTACATGTTGTCTCATAAGCTATGTCTGAAAGTGGCTGCTCCGTTATCACATTGTCCAGAATGTATTATAAACATGCAGTCGTAAATATATCATCTAAAGCAGAAGGGAAGAGATAGAAGAAGAGAAGGGAAGTAAAGAAGGGGAAAGAAGAGAGGGAAAAAAAGAAAAAAGAAACAAAATTTATCTAAACTCTAGATTTGGGAAAAAGATATTTTGTTTCATTTTTACAATTAAATACAGATCTTCCATCACAAAGCAAAATCCTTCATTCCAAGTATATGAATAGATCGGTACTTTAAAAAAAAATCTCCATCTGGTTAACTTCAGGATGAAGAAAAAAAATAGGATAGGATCTTTTCTGGCTCTGGAGCCTTTGCAATTTCATCTGTCTGAGATTTGGGCTTGTTTTTCACTCATTTCAAGCTTGTGCTGCTGCTATTTATTTCCTCTTAGAAGGGCACATACCCCATTCCCATGGATGATTTACTTCAGTTCACCAAACACCCATCAAAGATTGTCTCGTGCTTGTTGATACACTCTCCAGAAAGTTTTGCAAAAACCATCACTTTTTGCCCAGGCTTTTTCCACAGAGCACCAACTGGTACAGTCACTGTGTCCAGATGCTGAAGCTTATTTCCAACTGGACCTCAGCCATCCCTCTCTCCAAGCACTCTTCTCTGTCTTACTTGAAGTCATTTTTATTGGGGGAGGCATCGGGTAAGAGAGCCTAAGACAGTTTCCTAAGCTGCCCCTATGGTGAAATTGGCTTTCTGGGACAATTGGGCTTGGTGGGGAGTTACCTTTGAGTTTTTTGAAGCCAGAATTTAAATTTATAAATTTGGGCCATAGGATCATAATGTTTGCAGGGTTCTAGCTCTTGGAATTTTAGAATTGGAGCATTGCCAGTGCCTATCTGCCTCCTTCCTTATCACCAAAGCCCCTCAGCCTGGGACTAGCCTCAGGGGGGTCAGCCAGCTCTTCCATATGAAGAGCTTGCCATGTACTCAGTGCTGTCCAGGTTAGAGGTAGTGATGTCATCCTTTCATTCAGTCACTCTTTCCAGCATGTTACAGAGATTTCCTGAGGGATTACTCTGGGCCAGGCAAGAATATGGTCACACATGATTCCTGTCCTCCAGTGGCTTATCGTCTAGTGGGAAAGTTGGATATGGAACTGACAATTATAATTTACTGTAGCACATAAAAGTAGATTGCACTACCCCTGCAGACGACTAGGAGAATCTGTTCTATGCTCAGCACATTGAGGCCCGCATGAAGATTCAGGATTTCATCTGATCTTCACAGCATGTCTATGTGGTCAGTTTTACTATGTCAGTTTTACTAGTGACTAAGGCTCAGAACAGTGAGGTAACTTGATCAAGGTCTTAACAGTTGTAAATGGGGAGAGCCTTGATTCAAACCCAAGTCAGCTACCGGAAGCCCCAGATCTTTCCAGAACTGAACCTAACTTTTATAGGGCTGCCTTTCTGAATTTTCCTTACAGTTCTCTTGTAGACTTCCTTGAGAAGCAATTATTGTATCAGTTAGTGTGACTTTCTTATCAAGTGTATTAAAGCACATATAGTTGGCAGGCTTTGTAAGGCCATGAGAGAGAAACTTATGTGTATCAGCCTTGACAGGATCTAGGTATATAGACTTAGGTGTGTCCCCAGCATCTCACATTAGCTAATTGGAATGACTTCATGGATACAAAGACCAGCTCTGCATAAACAGATGGCTCCCTGTTCTCTCCTCCTGCCCCGGCTTTCACTGTATTTTTTGTACACCCACCTGGATTCCTGCACAGCTTCCTAATTACCTTACTCTTCTTATAAGGACACCAATTCTATCAGATTAGGGCCCCACCCTTATGATCTCATTTAACCTTAATTACCTCCATAATGTCTCCATCTCCAAATGCAGTTGTATTGGGAGTTGGGCTTCAACATCTGAATTTTGAAAGGATACAATTCATTCCATAACGGTCATACATATTTCAAAAAAGTTCTGAGAAACAAAGCATAATCTTTTGTGTTTACCTACATATTTACCATTTCCATTGTTTTTTATTTCTTTATGAAAATTTAAGCTTCCACCTTCTATTTCCCTTCAGCTTGAAGAACTTCCTTTAGCATTCCTTTAGTTGTTGCAGGTCTACTGGCAAACAAACAAACAAACAAACAAAAACACACCTTCTTAATTTTCTTTTTTTTTCCTTCAACACTTAAAGATGTCAATGTATTGTATTCTGGCACCATTGTTTCTTATGAGAAGTCAAACATCATTTATTTTGTTCTTCCCCTATGTACAGTGTATTTTTTTCCTCTGGCTACTTTTAAGATTTTCCCTTAATCTTAGTTTTTATTACGGTGTGCCCAGATATTGTGTTCTGGGAATTTATCCTTCCTCCCCCAGGTTTGCTATACTTCTTGAATTTGTAAATTCCTGTATTGCACCAAGTTTGGGAAATCTTTAGCATGTATATATTTAAATGTCTTTTCTGCCCTATTTGCTCTTACTCCTCCTACTGTGACTCCAATTACACATTTTTAAGACCTTTGGCTATTGTCCCATAGCCCCTGAGGGCTTCTGGGTTTTTTTTATCCCCCCTAGTATTTCTCTCTCTGTCCCTCTCCCTCTCCCTCTCTCTCTCAATTAGACACTCTCTATTGGTCTTTTTTCAAGTTCATTGACTCTTCTATCTGCAATCTCCAGCCAGCTCACAGACCCATACATTTCAGATATTATATTTATCAATACGAGAATTTCTACTTTTTAATCAATTCCATTTCTTTGCCATTTCCTATCTGTTTGTTAGTTATGAGAGTGTTATCCTTTACATCCTCAAGCATTGTTAAATTACTAGCTTTAAAATTCTTGTCTTCTAATTTTAACATCTGTGTTATCTCAGAGTTATTGTCCGTTTAATGGTCATTCTCTTAAGTAAGAATTACATTTTCCTGTTTCTTCATATGTCTAGTAATTTTGACTCATATCTTGAACATTGTAATTGATGTATTGTAGAGACAGTGAATTATTCTTATTTCTCTGAAGAGTATTTTTTTAAGCAGATAATTTAATGACAACTCAAACTCCAAGTTTTGTCTCTCCTTTGTTGAGTTCTTTAAGCCTTAGTTGGGCTACTTATTATGTAATTCAGAGATCATCCAGAGATTAAGGTAAACTTTATGCATAGTGTTGAGCTCCCTTTCTATGTCTCTCTCCTTTCTGAGATCTCCCTACCTTTTATTTTCTAGTTGCTATGGTGGCCTTGAACTCTGATCTCTCATTTCTTAGCTATGAAGACTGCATATTTCTATCTATCTGACTATTAGCTGTCCTGCATGGCACTGATTAGGGCCTGCCCTCAGGCAAAAATCTGTAAAATCAAGAAACACATATAAAACTGTTTTTTCCTTCAATGTGTCTATTCCTTCTCAGTTTCTACCTGGCTTTGGTCACTTTCCAGTATCTTCAGAGAATTGTTTGATATATTTTGATCAGCATTTATAATTGTTATCTGGGAAAGAGAATTCATATGATAAGAACTATTTAGCCATTTTAGGAGGTGGAACTGGGCAGTGGGGGGGTGGTGGTGGGATGAATTGAGAGATTGGGATTGACATGTATACACTAATATGTATAAAATAGATAACTAATAAGAACGTGCTGTATAAAAATAATAAAATAAAATTTTTTTACGGGAAATCGGGCTGAAGCAACTGAGTCCGCAATGGAGAGAGAAAAGGAACAATTCTGTAAACTCTTTATTGGTGACTTGAGCTTTGAAACTACAGAAGAAAGTTTGAGGAACTACTACAAGCAATGGGGAAAACTTACAGATTGTGTGGTAATGTGGGATCCTGCAAGCAAAAGATCAAAAGATTTGGTTTTGTAACTTTTTCATCCATGGCTGAGGTTGATGCTGCCATGGCTGCAAGACCTCATTCAATTGATGGGAGAGTGGTTGAGCCAAAACGTGCTGTTGCAAGAGAGGAATCTGGAAAGCCAGGGGCTCATGTAACTGTGAAGAAGCTGTTTGTAGGTGGAATTAAAGAAGATACTGAGGAACATCATCTTAGAGATTACTTTGAGGAATATGGAAAAATTGATACCATTGAGAAAATTACCAATAGGCAGTCTGGAAAGAAAAGAGGCTCTGGGTTTGTTACTTTTGATGACCATGATCCTGTGGATAAGATTGTGTTGCAGAAATACCATACTATCAATGGTCATAATGCAAAAGTAAGGAAGGCTTTATCTAGACAAGAAATGCAGGAAGTCCAAAGTTCTAGAAGTGGAAGAGGAGGCAACTTTGGTTTTGGAGATTCTCGCGGTGGTGGTGGAAATTTTGGACCAGGACCAGGCAGTAACTTCAGAGGAGGATCTGGTAAGTCCATCTTCTAAGTTTAGAAGGGCGAATGTGCTTGAAAACTATGAGTTTTAATTAGAATCTAGGAAATCCAGCCTAATTTTTAAAAAGTTATTCTTAAGATCTAATGTAGGTTCTGTCCTGATGGGATATTCTAATTTGGCTAGGCAAGAGGTAACATTTTAATAGTCCTATAGTTAAGGACAAATAATTGCATAGATCCTAACTACGGTCCAATGAAGAGTGGAAACTTTAGTGGTAGCAGAAACATGGGTGGACCATATGGTGGAGGAAACTGTGGTCCAGGAGGCAGTGGAGGAAGTGGGGGTTATGGAGGGAGAAGTCAATATTGAGCTTCTTCCTATTTACCATGGGCTTCACTGTATAAATAGGAGAGGATGAGAGCCCAGAGGTAACAGAACAGCTTCAGGTTATTGAAATAACAAGTTAAGGAAACTCTTATCTCAGTCATGCATAAATATGCAGTGATATGGCAGAAGACACCAGAGCAGATGCAGAGAGCCATTTTGTGAATGGATTGGATTATTTAATAACATTACCTTACTGTGGAGGATGGATTGTAAAAAAAATTAAATAAAAATGCCTTTGAGACAGTTTCTTAGCTTTTTAATTGTTGTTTCTTTCTAGTGGTCTTTGTAAGAGTGTAGAAGCATTCCTTCTTTGATAATGTTAAATGTGTAAGTTTCAGGTGACATGTGAAACCTTTAAGATTTTTCTCAAAGTTTTGAAAAGGTATTAGCCAGGATCATGGTGTAATAAGACATAACGTTTTTCCTTTAAAAAAAATTTAATGCTGATCGACAGACAAATGGATAAAGAAGATGTGTTACATATATACAATGGAATATTACTCAGCTATAAAAAGGGACAAAATTGGGTCTTTTGTAGAGACATGGATGTATCTAGTGACTGTCATACAGAGTGAAATAAGTCAGAAAGAGAAAAACAAATACCGTATATTAATGCATATATGTGGAACCTAGAAAAATGGTACAGATGAACCGGTTTGTAGGGCAGAAATTGATACACACATGTAGAGAACAAATGTATGGGCACCAAGGGAGGAAAGTGGTGGTGGCGGGTGATGAATTCGGAGATTGGGATTGACATATATACACTAATATGTATAAACTTGATAACTAATAAGAACCTGCTGTATAAAAAATAAATTAAATTAAATTAAAAAAAAATTAAGTGCGTGTGTAGAGTTAAGAAGCTGTTGTACATTTATGATTTAATAAAATAATTCTATAGGAAAAAAGAATTTTTTTAAAAAGAAAAATATTTCAGATGTGGAAAAAACAATATACTGGCTTCAGAATTTTTTTAAAGGCAAAATTAAAATGAATAAACATTTAATAAAAAGTCTCTGAAAAAAAAAAGTGGAACTCCTGAATGATTTCTTTTAAAGCAAATAAGATTACGTTTCTTCCCTGATTAAAACTCTTCTGTTGGCAATCTGTATGTCTTCTTTAGAAAAATGTCTATTTAGGTCTTCTGCTCATTTTTGGATTGGGTTGTTTGTTTTTTTGATATTGAGTTGTATGAGCTGTTTGCATATTCTGGAGACTAATCCCTTATTGATCACGAGGTTTGCAAATATTTTCTCCCATTCTGTAGGTTGTCTTTTCGTTTTGTTGATGGTTTCCTTTGCTGTGCAAAGGCTTTTAAGTTTGATTAGGTCCCATTTGTTTATTTTTGCTTTTATTTCTTTTGCCTTGAGAGACTGATCTAAGAAAATGTATTGCTATGATTTATGTCAAAGAATGCCTATGTCCTCTTCTAGGATTTTTATGGTGTAATGTTTTACATTTAGGTCTTTAAACCATTTTGAGTTTATTTTTGTATATGGTGTGAGGGAGTGTCCCAATTTCACTGCAGTCAGAATAGCTATCATCAAAAAGTCTACAAATAATAAATGCTGTAGAGGGTGTGGAGAAAAGGGAACCCTCATACACTGTTGGTGGGAATGTATTTAAATTGGTGCAGCCATTATGGAAAATAGTATGGAGGTCCCTTAAAAAGCTAAAAATAGAGCTACCATATGATCTAGCAATCCCACTCCTGGGTATATATCCAGAAAAAAGAAAACTCTAATTCAAAAAGATACATGCACCCCAATGTTCATAGCAGCACTATTTACAATAGCCAAGACATGGAAACTACCCAAGTGCCCATCAACAGGTGATTGGCTTAAGAAGATGTGGTGTATATATATATACAATGGAATATTACTCAGCCATAAAAAAGAATGAAATATTGCCATTTGCAGCAACATGGATGGACCCAGAAAATATTATACTTAGTGAAGTAAATCAAACAGAGAAAAACAAATACTATATCACTTATATGTAGAATCTAAAAAATAATACAAATTAATATATATACAAAATATAAACAGACTCACAGACATAGAAAACAAAGTTATGGCTACCAAAGTTATGGAGGGAGGGACAAATTAAGAGTATGGCATTAATAGATACAAACTACTATAACCTAAATTAGATAAGCAACAAGGATTTACTGTATAACACAGGAACTATATTCAATCCTTGTAATAACCTATAATGGAATATAATCAGAAAAAAAATAACTGAATCACTATGCTGTAAACCTGAAACTAACAAAATACTGTAAATCAGTTGTACTTCAATTAAAAAAAATCTTTCTGTATCCTCTCATAGTACTTAGAATAAAATCTAAAGCCTTTGCCATGGCCTGCTTGATTTTATCCACTTTCTACCTCTCTATCCTCATTTTATACAACTTTCCTACTTACTTACTCCAGTCTAGTCTCACTGGACTCCTGTCAATTCCTAGGACATATGAAGCTCTTTGCTACTACAGAATCTTTGCATTTGTCATTCTCTTTACTTGGAAATTGTTGTTTCTTTTTCTTTTTTCTTTTTTTTTTTTTTTTTTTCATGTCTTAGCTTAAATTTCACCCTCAGGTCTTTCCTGAACCCTCTATCTAAAATCAGTGTTCATATTACAGTAACTTATCTATTTCCTTCAAAGAACTAATCACTATGTTTAATTATTATATGTATTTGTTGACTCTATACGTCAATAGAATATAATCTCCGAGTGGACAGAAAGTACACCTGCCTTAATTGCTACTGAATCCCCTGTGCTTACTGACTATGACCAGAATAGAGTAGGTGTTCAATTAACATTCATTAAATCTATAAAGCCTTATCAAGCTAGACTATATTTGAATATTGGGATACCCATTTTCCCTTCATAAGGCAGAGCTTTGTGGAAGCGACGACTTCTATTTGTCTTTGTATTCTGAATTATTAGAATGATGCCTAGCACAAAGTAGACATATATCACATTAGTTTCATGAATAAGTGAGCTAAAAAACTGTAAAAATGAACAAAGCTACCAATTTTGATGGTGAATGAAATTGACTAAACTAGCCCTGCATTAAATCAGAATTGATCAACTTGTAAGAGAAACTGTCCTATGTAAAGCTTATATTAAAGTTGTAAAAAAAAAAAAAAAGAACACAAAGCACATAGTTTATATTTTCCTCTCAGGAATGTTTGTTGTTCCTAGGAACTGTTCAGTATTGAAACTCGCAGTCCTCTCCAGCAGTATAAAAAAAATTGTCTAGATTGGGCTTTCTTCTTTCATTAGATTTTCATGAGAATTTCAAAGCTGGGAAAAATCAGGCAAAATGTTTTTGCTTTGAGATAAGAAGATTAGGTAAGCAAATAGTTGAAATAGCTTAGATGAATAAGTGACATTACAGGTAAATACAAATGGAAAAAAAGCAGTTGTCACAAGTGATGAACATTGCTGTGAGCCTAATGATTGTTTTACCTGTAAAGAAGGAAAAAGACAGCCTCAAGACTAATAGATAGTCTTGGTGGCGCAGTGATTAAGAACCCGCCTGCCAATGTAGGGGACACAGGTTTGAGCCCTGGTCCAGGAAGATCCCACATGTCCCGGAGCAACTAAGCCCATGCGCCACAACTACTGAGCCTGTGCTCTAGAGCCCACGAGCCACAACTACTGAGCCCACGAACCACAACTACTGAGCCCGTGTGCCTAGAGCCCGTGCTCCACAACAAGAGAAGCCACTGCAATAAGCCCACGCACCGCAACGAAGAATAGCGCCCCCCCCGCTGCGACTAGAGAAAGCCCACGTGCAGCATCAAAGACCCAACGCAGCCAAAAATAAATAAATAAATAAAATTTTTTAAAAAAGAGCAGATTGCTCCATCTCCTATTTAAAAAAAAAAAAAAGAAAAGAGTAATACATAAAACTGATTTTAATAGAGAAAAACCCATCGAGCAATAAGATAGCTTTGTCTTAGCAAAATGATCATGGAACCTAAAATTCTTAAATTTTAAATTTGCCTTTGTGATGTGTTTTTCTTGCCTGTAAACTCTTTGCCAACGGTTTTGCTATCTCAGGTGGTGCAGTTCTCTGTGTAATTTTACAAACTCTTGCCTATTTGTCGTATTAACTTATTCAGTGTTTTAGAGAGAGAATTAGAAATGGTCTTGTCCAAGGTCATGCCCTGAGCCAGAGTTGAGCTCAGGTCTCAGGAGTCCTTGTCTGCGTTCTCTCCGTCATATCAAGGGTCAAAAACGCAAATGATGGGCTTCCCTGGTGGCGCAGTGGTTGAGAGTCGCCTGCCAATGCAGGGGACACGGGTTCGTGCCCGGGTCCGGGAAGATCCCACATGCCGCGGAGCGGCTAGGCCCATGAGCCATGGCCGCTGAGCCTGCACGTCCGGAGCCTGTGCTCTGCAACAGGAGAGGCCACAACACTCCCCGTCCGGAGCCTGTGCCCTGCAACAGGAGAGGCCACAACAGTGAGAGGCCCACGTACCGCAAAAAAAAAAAACAACAAAAAAACAAAAATGCAAATGCTTAAAGGAGTCAGACAGACAGCATAAATGAATAAACAGACCAGGCAAAGAGGTATTTTTTACTTCTACAGAGAAGTTTCTCTTTTCAGCTCTCAGTACTCTCAGGCTGAATTCCATGTTCCCTCCTTTGACAGAGAGATGGGCATAGAGAAATAGATTGCTACTACAAGTAAAACATTAGTGCCATCATGATGATAAATTGAGTGGTGATGCCTCTCACAAACTGGAGGGTGCAGGCCTGTCTGAAGGGATCAGTCACCACTCAGCTCCAGCTGACCCTTGCCATGGGGGAATATGGTGACCCAGTGTTTTACATTCACCAGTTCTTCAAGAGAAACCAAAATCTGGACTTAAAGTGAAATCTCCCAGTTTTAAAATATTGGCTCATTTTCAAAAACATTATATATCCCACGTAAAATACATCTGTGGGTCAGATGCCACCTCATACTACCCATGTATGATCTCTGTGTTATACTGTATTGCATTTCTATTTTTCCCATGTTCCAAATGCAGGTGCCATCTTAGTAAGGAAGTGCCAAAAAAACCCACAATTCTATTTATGTATTGTAAGATGGCCTTTTCCTCTTGATCCCGACCTGAAAGCCATCCTGAAGAAGATCTGACTCCATCCAGCTTAAGCTTCCTACCTATCCAAATAGTTTGTAGCCTTTTCTGCCTACTCCTCCAGCTACCAGCTCTCGGAGCTGGAATCTCAGAAGATGGAGGAAACAAGAAAAGAGTCATAGAGTCAGGATAGTTCTGTCTATGTATTTCTAAGGCAGCCACTTGGCAAATATAGTTGTTGTGGTCACATTGTTATTTCATTGGGAAACAAATAACCACTTAATGGGACGCTGTGATCTTCTATACTGTGCTAAACGCATTAGAGAACAGACGTAGAAAGATCAACCCTTGGAACAGGCATCCAGGCTTTTGAAATGGGTGCTCAGTTATTTGACAAACTGGCCCCTTCTTTGTTAATCAGGGTGGGCCTCTGCCATCAGATGCTGTGGGAATAAAAAAACTGCAGCTGACCTTTTAAGATCTTGTTCTTCCAACCATTTTTACTCTTTTGGTGTACTTCCTTCTCTTTAATAATAGGTGTTATGATCTAAAAGCCACCTGTATATCACTCACTGCAACCTTCCCTGCAAAGCAAATTTTACTGTCCACATTTTACAGTTGTAAGAGAAGAGGCTCTGAGAGGTCAGGTAACTTAGGTAGCAGAGAATATAAGTATAGACCATGAGTTTTGAACCTAAGTCTGTTTCCAAAGCCTGTGTTTTCAGCTACTGTCTTAAAATGTAGATTTTATTATTATTCAGGTATGATGAGGCCAGCAGATCAGGAGATGACTGCCACTGAAAGGATAGTTTGTTACTCACAGTTCTCAAGAAGAGGGGGCCGGCTAAACCATGCAGGGCCAAATGGGAAGCACTAAGGTTGTCCCTGGTTGTCTGGTACCTGGCTCTAGGGTGATTAGAGCAGGGAAATAGAGGAGGTGGTGAGGAGGTGTGCTCTGTATTAGTCAGTTTGCATATGAAAGGCATGCTCACAGGCCAGTGGAGTCCTTTACTATCTCTAGGAATTGGCTAGCCCAGGAAAGGGCAGTCTCTCCAGGGTCAACAGGGCCCCAGATCCCAAAGCATCACAAATATAGAAAAACAAAAAGACATGATTAAAACGACCACATTTCCTTTTCTTAGACCCAAAAGTTCAAAGTCATCCTTTCACTCTGATTTTCTTATGCTCTGTAACTATTCAGTCACTAAGTTTTGTTTTATTTTCTTCAAAATGTGTCTCATTCATTCTTTCGAGATGCCAGGCATTGTAGGCACTGAAGAATGGGAAATAATGAGGCTTTTGATTTAAAAGAGCTCAGAGCGTAAGGTAAGAGATAGACATATAAACTAATAGTTATTGAAGAACTTGATAAATGCTGCAATAGAACAAGGACAGGGAATATTTGTGCCTTGTATTCCCAACGTCAGCCTCTGAGCCGTCTGTGTTTCCTACCCTCTGTGCCTAGTCATTTCCCCATTGTACATACCCTACTGGGTTAATTTTCCTTAACTTGTCATTATTTTGCTCCACAAATCGAAATAATTTCCTGTGGCCTACAATTCAGTAAAACAATAGTCACTTATCTGACTTTTAAGAACCACTGTCTGTCCGTACCCTCCTCATGCATCCATATTTTCACCACTTCATTTATTCTCTAATTTAACATACAGTTGCCCTCTGACCAATGTGTGCCCCACACAAACAGGCACAAGTATAAAGCGTGGTAAGTGCTCCCAAGAAGCACATGGTATTCTGTGGGCATGTGGTCCATTATGGTTTGTACGTCCCACATTTATCCAACAAATACTTATTGAGCATCTATAATATGCCAATCTCAGGGCTAGACCAGTCTTCTTACTGTCTATACCCAGATTTGTCTTTCCATCTTCATATCTCTACTCATCACAGCCTCCTTTCTGGTATCCCTTGCCTCTAGCCCTTTACTCCTCCAAACTGCCTGTTCTTGGCAATTATTATATATACAACTATATAATAATTGCCAAATATTATCTATACAACTATACAGTAATTGCCAAATTATTGACTTCTTGTTTTATGCTATTATGTATTGTATGTATTTCTTATTTTCCACTCTATCCCAGAGCCTAGTCCCAGTACCTGGTGTATTAGGCATTCGGTAAATACCAAATAACTGCATTCATGCATGTGGGACACATGCTAGCTTCTGTGCTTCCTCCAGGAAGCTCATTTAAATCTCCCTTCTCTGACCTCCTAAAGCACTTCCCATAGAAACTAGCATCAAATCAAGTAATGGCTTTAATTATCCATTATTGATGCCAGTGGCTTCATTGTAATGCTCCGACTGGATTGCAAACTCTTCAAGGTCCAAACTATGCCTCATTGCAGTAACCCAAAGCTGAACCTTCAGCAAGTAAATATTCAAAACCTGGATGATCTTCTTTCCATTGAAATCACCAGTTGCTTTGGTATTATTTTGAAACATTTCTGCACTACACAAATGGAATTTGACAACTTATACCTGGAAGTTGAGTAGGCATTGTGACATGGTAGTTAAGACCAAGGACTTCAGATACAGAGAGACCTCAGTTTGAGACCTAGATCTGTCACTTACTCCCCTATGACCTTAGGCAAGTTACTTAATCTCTCTAGTCCTGGTTTTCTCTTCTCCATGGTGGCTAATAGTATCTTCTTCACGGGAATGTTGTAAGAAATAAATGAGATAATGTATGTAAAATGCATAGCTTAGTATTGGTATATGGTAAATGAGTCAATAAATTTTAGGTGATATCATTTATTCTGTTGTTGGCATTATGGTAGGCATGCTCTATGTCGCAGAAATCCTGTTTTAAAAGGAGACTAGGACAGGGTAAGGGGGAGAGGAGGTCGCTGAAGCTCAGAGCAGTTAAGTGACTTGCACAGAGTCACATAGCTAGTTAGTGTCAGAGCCAGAGCCCAGACCCAGCCTCGGTGACTCCAGAACAAAATCTCTCGTCCTCTTTACATAGACCTGACGCTCAGGAAGCATGCTCAGAGAAACTGTCTCCATGAGGCCACAATAACCGGTCTGTTCGTAGTTTGAATGAAAATAAATAGGTCAGAATGGTTGTTTTGGAGATTCATGTAAACGTTGAGACAATACACAGATTAGGTTCAGGAACTCAAGCCCATTGTTGGGTGTGTTTTAGCAAGCAGAGTCACAGCATGGGGAATCACATCCCTTCCAGATGCATAGTGCATATTATTTTGTTTAGAGCCACCAAGTGGATTAAGGAATAAATCCTAGACGTGGAATTTCAAATGAGAAGATGGTTGTCTGCAGAGCTCAGACATTTCTGTCCTTGGAGAGCTCTGTCCCAGTTTCCCATGCGATAACTTCTCAGTCAGGGGAGATTCTCGTGACAGCTCTAGGGCAACTCTTTTTTGTGTTTTTTAAACTGGGACTCCCTCCTCATAGACTCTTTCACTCAACTTCTCCATTAGTAAGACACAGAGAATAATTCAAGGTCTGACATTGCCCTGGGGTAACAGCGTGGGGTAACCGGAGGGGGAGATGATGTAATCCAGAGGTCAGTGCTTTTAACACCCAGGCCGGCCCCCCTCTACCTCATTTACCCTGAGTTACACCTCCTTCTCATGCCTCCGTCAAACCTCATTCTTGGACCTGATACTACCTGCTGCTACCAGTTCAGCCTTGGGAGTTTCTTTTCCTGCTGTTCTTCTCTTTAAACTTCTTTGTTTTATAAATCCAAGAGGCCAGCAGTTGGTTAAACAAAGCTAGATTTCTGAAAGAGCTGAGACACTCTTGCTGAGTTAGCATTTTAACATTCTTGGATCCTCTGTAGACAAAGAATTGAAAGAAACAGACATTTTAATATATCTTCTTCTGGCTTTAACATAGACTAGAGAAGCTATAAAATTGACCCATCTCTCTTGTTTTTCAGATAGATCACATGGTGAAGGGCCATGCTGCCTTCCCTGAACTACAAGCCAAGGCCACAGCCAGGTAACAGCTCTCTCTGTTCTCTACAGCTTTCCATGCCCGACCACATTAGGGGCACTGACTTTAGGCAGCTGTATGATTTTCAGACCCTGTGAGCAATGAAAATGCCTGGCAGTACTTGGTTATAAGATAGTCATCTGGATGATCCAGGACATACATGTATTAATTTTCAAAACAATTAAGAGAATTCACAAAATAACTAGAGATCTTCCAAGAATATGCCAGTAATCATGGTTGAGAAGCTCTGACATAGAAGAAAGAGCGTGGATTTTTTGAGTCAAAGTTTCTTGGATCCAACTCCAGTTTTTCTCCTTAATAACTATGTGACCTTGGGCAAGTTATTCAACGTCTTTAAGCCTGTCTTTTCATCTGTGAAACAGGATAGTAACTGATAGGAGTGATTTCTAGAATATATTGTTAAGTGAAGAAAGCAGAGTATATTATTTATTTATTTTTATTTATTTTATTTTATTTTTTGGCTACGTTGGGTCTTTGTTGCTGTACGCAGGCTTTCTCTAGTTGTGGCGGGTGGGGGCTACTCTTCATTGTGGTGCGCGGGCTTCTCATCGTGGTGGCTTCTCTTGTTGCGGAGCACGAACCCTAGGTGCGTGGGCTTCAGTAGTTGTGGCACACGGGCTTAGTTGCTCCTCGGCATATGGGTTCTTCCCTCACCAGGGTTTGAATCCATGTCCCCTGCGTTGGCAGGTGGATTCTTAACCACTGCACCACCAGGGAAGTCCATAAAGGAGTGTTTATAATATACTCTTTTTTATGTAAAAAGGAGGTGATATAAGAAAATATATGTGTATCTACTCATTTATGCAAAAGAAATAAAAGGAAGTTAAACAAGAAACTAATGAGGTTTTTACCTATAGGAGGTGGGGTAGGAATGGGATGGAAATAATGGGGAAATGGGAACAGGGTAGTAGGAGGGAGCGACACTTCTTTGAGTATACCTGTTTATATAACTCATACTCTTAGAATCATGATGATGCTTCATGTCCCCCTGAAAATAAATAAAAGAGAGAGAGAGAGAGAGAGAGAGATAGATAGATGGATGTGTGTGGTGGGGGTGAAATACAAACAGTGAAAAAAATGAACCTATAGCATTAATAATAAATAACGTGATCATACTAATGCGGGTTTGGGAAAGAAAAGAATTAACCTATAATTTCTACAAAATTATTAGCCAATATGCTTCAAAGATTAGGAAACTTAAGGAATTACTAGAGAATTGTCCCAGATTTGAGGAGACTAAGATGCTACTACATCTAGAAACAATGTATGACCATGGGTTAGGTCTTGGCCAGAAAAAAAGCATATTAGTGGGGAAAACTGTCAACATTCAAATAAGTATGGAGATTAGTAATAATACTGTATTTATGTTAATTTCTTAGATGGTGAGTATAGGGGAAGTCTGCATACTATTTTTGCAATTTTTCTGTAAATCTAAAATTATTTTGAAACAAGAAGTTTGAAGAATAATTATTGAATGAATTTCATGATAATAATGCTTAGTGGTTGGGCTTTTTAACAAAAGTAAGGTATTTTATAATATTTTCGAGAAACCCCATTCATGTAGCTAGTACCTGGCAAAAGGGAGATAGTCGAAGGTGGAGGTTACTATCCTAGATCCTGGAGCCAAATCGCCTGTCTCAGCTGCACCCTTTAGTAGCTTGTTATCCTGGGCAATGTACTTAACCTCACTGTGCCTTAGTACTTCACTGTACAGGAAAATAATAACAGTAAACAACTCATAAGGTTGTTGAGAAAATTAAATGAATTCAAATAGTGTCTGGGATATAGCAACAATTGCTGAGCTATAATAAGTATTCAGTAAATGGTAGTGGTAGTGATAAAAGTTGTTGTAGTTACTCGTATTAGACATTTCCATTCCACCAAGGGACGTCTGTTCTTATGGGGAGGCACACCTGCACAGAGCAGAATGAAGTGCATACTGACTAGAATATAAACACTGTGTCATCGGGGTGTAGAGGAGGATTGATCCCACCAAGGAGTTTGAGAAAAGTTTCATAAGCTTTCCCTTCTAGGAGTCTCTATTTACAATGTCATTACCATCTACAGGGATCATACCACTTAGCCAATAACTAGCACTTTAGTTGGCTTAGAGACCACATAACCTAGAAGAGGGATGCCTAACCTCAGATCACCAGGGAACCCTTTAATTGTGTGCAGAGTTTTGTTGATTATATACTTATGCGTACATTTCTGGGAAGAGGGGCCATAGCTTTTATCAAATTCTTGAGGGGATCCAGCATTTTAAAACCTCTAACCCAAAGGAAAGAGCACAGATGTAGAGTTTAGAGATCTAGATTCAAATCTCAGCTCCCACATACATAGTTGTTTGAACCTTAGTTTCCTTATCAGAACATGGGATAGTAGACATGAGAGAACCAGCCATGGATAGCTCTGAGAATTTATTTTGAGTTTACAGAAGCAATGTATTTGGAAAGGCTTTGTAAACTATACGATGATAATGACAACAACCACTACTACTACTTCTACTACTATTACTAATGATTATAAAAGAGGTGGACATTTTGGAGGGGATTGTTCTAGGGTTAAGCAGCAGATGTCAGTCATCCATCACCTGCCTGCCTACCTTCTTATGGAGCAGCAAGAATACTGGACTGAGGTCTTGGCTTCTGGTACCAATTCTGCCATCAATGTCTTGGTGACTCAGTTTCCTCACCTATAAAATTACAATAATCCCACCCTGCTTAATTCATTTTCCAGGTGTTATGAGGATGAAAGTAGACCATGGAAATGCCAGTCTCTGAAGATCTTAGAACTCAACGCAAATCTAAGGGATAGGTTAGACTTTGCAATGAAAAACTCAAAATGTCCAAAACTTTCTTCTGTAGCTGAACCTCATGTGACTAGTTTTGATTGAAAATAGGAAGAAAGGGAGGATTTATGGCTCAGCATGTAAACCCAGAGAAACAGCAGCATAGGGTGGTCCAGAAGCAGTAATTTATAGAATTCAATCTTAGAGTCAGACTGGATTTACATCCCACGTCTCTTCACATGCCAGCTGACTTCATGCCGCTTTCCAACTACCTCTCTGTATTTTTCCCTCTCTTTAGAACTAAGTTGCTCCAAAGCATTGCCTGTACTCTTGGTCAGTTTCCTCACTCCTCCCTTGCCCGCTCCAGTTTGATTCTGTCACCATCGGCCCCTGAAACGTTTAATGTTCAGGTCCTCGGCGACCACAGGATGTCTTCCAGTCCCCTTCCTTGAGCTCTCAGCTCCATGTGGCACCAGTGATCACTCCTTCTCCTTCCAACACTCTCTTTTCTTGGCTTTCCAGAATGTCACCCTCACCCAGTTTTACTTCTGTATCTCTGACTGTTTCTGAATCCCCTTTTCAGGCCTATGATCCTTTTCTCTATCACTAACAACAATGTTCATCACAGCTACATTCTTGGACCTCTTCTCTCTTTGTGGTCTTTTCCACGATCCCATCTACATTCTTGGCTTCATTTCCTTCTACATTTTGATGACTCTCAAAATTTTATCTCCAGTTCATATACTTAGTAGGCATTCAATATTGGTTCTCTTCCCTTCCAATTTCTTTTTATTGTCTTGCAAAGGAAAATGTGTCTCTGTCTTATCAGATCTATAAATAGACTGTTTCAAGACTAGCACTCACTATGCTTCAGATCTTAGAAATGGGAATAGTTGTTATTAAGTGAAGTTAGTTATTTGGAAGGGACAACAAATCCCTTGGAATCAAAACCTGTATGCCTCTTGTGGTGCGACTTAGTGCTGTCTGCACTCAGCACTGCAGGTCACCCCTATCTCAGAGCTTAGCGTCAGCGAATCCTATTTGAAACCATAGAAACAAGTGTTGATAAACAGATTGAGTATTTTATACTCTTGATTTACTGTAATCCTTCTAGGCTTCATCCTGAAGAGGAGCGTTCTGTGAGCTTATGAATTAAGTAAACAATAACTAGATGTACCCATGCATGTAAATGGCAACCGGAGTCTCTTGCTATGTAGGGCCAAATATCCAGAGATGTTACTCCGTAGCCAGAGATCACCTTCCATTGATTATAACTTCAGCTCTTTTCCTCTAAGCTGCCCATTATTATCTAACTTTTCTTAAAGAATCGTTACCAGTGGTTCAGAATGAGGTTATGGTGATGGCACAGTTCAGTGGGAAGATGTTGGCATAATCCACAAGTGCTGGATTCAAGGCTGACAGCAGAGCCAAGGTTAAAATCCAGGTCCTCTGACTGTCTGATGAGTGTCTTATGAGCACTTAACGGTATAACAGTGAACAAAGAAAAAACAAATCCCTGTTGTCATGGAAATTGTGCTCACGCACATACACACACGTATACCTATATGTGCGTGTGTGTATGTTTATGTTTGTATGTATGTAGAGAGAGGGAGAGAGCACACATACTCCAGGAATTGGTAAGCATTCTAAAGAAAAATAGAGATGAGTAAGGAGACATAGAACGACGAGAGGTGTTGGAGCAACGGATGGGAGCTATTTCAGGTGAAGAAGCCGTCCTTGATGAGGTGGCACTCAAACAGGACTCTGAACTGAATAAAGAGAGAGATCAAGCCATGGTTATATGGAGGAGATCCCTTTAGCCCAAAGGAACAGCAAGTCCCAAGGCCGGGAAGCAGCAGCCAACTTGGCAAGCTCAGTGGACATTGTAAAGGGCACTGTGACTGACCAAAGTGTGAGGGAATGGGGGACAGATGAGAGGTAAAATTGAGCCAAGGGTCAAACATGCGGGTCATTGTAGAAAGCTATAAGACCAGTGCACTTTATTCAAGATTTTTGTTTTTGAGCAGATGGAATACACAGTCAGATTTACCTTTTAAAAGGATTACTTTGGCTGCTCTGTGGAGAATAAACCAGACCATTGGTGGGGATGGAGGGTCAGTGGAAGACATGACTCCTGACCTCAGCAAGTTTATGGTCTACTGGAGGAGGAGGACTGGAGACAGAGAAGCCCAGCCTGTTCTGAGCTCCTTTTTCAGCAGTCGCTGCAAGCAGTGGTCATTTCTCATTGTGATTCTGTTAATTTCCGGTCTCTCAGGGGTGCAAGGTTCTGCTAATTCCCATCCTCTCTCTCAATCTGTCTTTCTTTTATCCCACTTTCCCTGGAGTGTTTTATTATTCCTTTGAGAACAATCAACTTTTCTTGATATGATTTATTCTTCAAACCTCTTTTGCTTCTGTGATTTCTATAATCCCACTGAGGATCACTTTAAAAATGTACTGGTCCCCCATATGCCAAATCTCAGGGTATATCGAAATCTTCCCATTAAAATCTGTATAAATGCCCCCCCAGAGCAAGAACAGGAGAAAGATAGACCAAGAACATTTTTTAAGAATTTTCAGTGTGCCTGGCACTGTGCTTAGTGATAGTTTTATACATATATATATATATATATATATATACATATACATATATATATACATATATATATACATATATATATATATACACATATATATATAATCTAATTTAATTCTAGTTGAGGAAATGAGTATTATAGGGACTCCACTTCTAAACAAACGTTGTTTTCACTGTGCATTCTACTCTTGTGTTCTCAGATTGTTCCCTTGGCCTTTATGACTTCTTCAACCTTGGTCCCTCAGTCTGACAACTGGGGCCATCAGTCTATCCACAAGTATTGACTTAGGCTCCCCTGAGCTAGGGCAATCATAGGACCAGGGTGATGATATTAACACCTTTCATCCCCTAGGGTGTGCCAGGATAAACGGTAAATTCTTGATGTCTCTTGGATGAGAAATGTTTTCCTAAAGAGACGTAAGCTGGATATTACAATGCCTTTCTTTGGCTTCCGTTCTACAGGCAAGGATAAGAAAGTGTTCAGGGCACTGGGGTCCTCTCAAGGAGACTGAGGGCTGTGCTGACTTAGGAAATCAGTTCTTCATTTTCTGCCTCTCAGCAGATTCACTGTAGCCCAGCATAGTACCTGGCACATGGGTGGAAGTGCAGGGTGGGGTGTCACAAGATGTTTATTCCTTTTCTCTGCCCCCTTCTGTGGGATATACCAGCACGCCTGGAAGGTTGTGTCCATATGACTCCAGAGATCTACTCTTTTGGCAGCTGTACTACAATGAGAGGGAGAGGTAAAAATAACCTCTAATAGTCCATGCGGGATCAATATTCATACATTCTACACTTCAGTAACCGTGTTGAGCACCTGGTGGGATGCGTAAGATGTGACTCTTTCCCAAAAGGAATTCAGATTCCAGCAATGGATACAGATAAAATTAAGAGGCAATTATCATACAGTGGAGGAAGGGCCATTCATTCATTTGATGGCTACTCTTGGGTGGTTCTTTATGCCAAGTTCTCTGCTAGATTCTGAATGTATACTGGTGATGGTCTGCCTTCAGGAAGCTTAAAGTCCAGAGGAGGCCATAGGCAGTTAACAAGTAAATGAACCCATAAATAAGTCTATGGCGACCAAACATGATATGAAAGAAACTAACAGAGTACGATGATAGAATATCAGGGAAACCCCATTTGGATGAGGTGGTCAGGGAAGCCCTAGCTGATGGAAGCACAGTTAAGATCTGAAGGATATAAATGAGCTAACCATGTGAAGTGCAGAAGGGAAGAACACCAAAGGTTACCAAAGGGGAGAGGTTACTAAAGGGGAAAGGGGGGGTCGGAGGGATAAATAAGGAGTTTGGGATTAGCAGATACAAACTACTAGATATAAATAGATAAACAATAAGGTCCTACTGTGTGTGTGTGTGTGTGTGTGTGTGTGTGTGTGTGTGTGTGTATATATGTATATATCTGAATCACTTTGCTGTATATCGGGAAACTAACACAACATTGTAAATCAACTATACTTCAATTAAAAATAAAAAGATGAGTCTAGAACAGTGATTGCCATAGGCAGGTAAAGAAGATAAGGAAGAGAATTCTAGGCAAGATGGAGAAGAATAGGCAAACATTCAGAGGTTAAGACCTGCATATTTTGAAAAATTAGAAGTAGGTTAGTGTCACGAGAGCATGATGTGTACAGGGGTGAGGAGGCATGTCTGTAACATGGTACAATGTAGGGAGAGCTAGATAATGAACATTATGCCAAACAAGGAAGTTTATACTTTATCTTGAGGACAATGGGGAGGAATCACTGAAGGTTTTAGATAGGTATGGAGTCATCATCAGAGTTGCATTTTAGACGAACCACCCAGGAAGGAGTGCAGAAAACCTAGTTGGAGGGGGCACAATTTCAAGACAGGAGATAAGTTAGAGGGCCAGTCCTCTAATCCAGACATTTGAAGAGGGCCTGCATAAAGTAGTAGCAGTTATGAGGGAGAAAAGCATGCCGGTTAGAGGAATATTTAAAATAATAAACTGACAGAACCTGGTCCAAAATTAAATTTGGAAACTGAGGGAAGGAGAGGAATCAAAAATGATACCCACTCTGACTCTGCCCCCAAAATGGTTGCTTGAGCAACCACTTAAATGAGATTGCCTTGGGTCTAACCAAGGAGCATAGAAAGAAGAGTGAGTATATCAGAAAAGATGATGTGTGTCATATTAGACATTTTTAAACTGAGGTCCGTTTGGGCATCCAGGAGGAAGCATTTGATGGGTGCTTGGATATTTGACACGGAACTCATCATAGAGAAATGAGCAGGAGATAAGGGCATATATTTGGAAGTCTTCAGCACTAGCTAGTTAACTGGAGCCCTGAAAGGAAGATGGGATCATCCAAGGGTATAGAAAGAATGAGAAGAGGGCCAAGGACAGGTCTCTGGGAGTCTTCATATACTTAAGAGACAAAGAGAGGAAGAGAACCAGCTAGAAAACCAAAAGAGTATTGTCGCCTGGAAACAAGGGGATGAAAACAAATTAGTAAGAGGTGGCCAAGTGGTACAAAATGCAAAAGACAGTTCAAGTAAAATAAAGGCAAATAATGGTCCATTGGAGACAGCAACAAAGCGGGGATTTCT
Source organism: Physeter macrocephalus (assembly GCF_002837175.3). Lineage (NCBI taxonomy): Eukaryota > Metazoa > Chordata > Mammalia > Artiodactyla > Physeteridae > Physeter > Physeter macrocephalus. The sequence continues at coordinate 134,615,792 of NC_041217.1, forward strand.
CCTCATGGTGGAGCCAGTCTCAGTAGAATGGGGCAGGCAGAATACCTATTGCAGTGGGTCAAGGAGGAACTGGAGATAGTGTGGAAGCTTCTTTTCCAAGACTTTCTCTTACTCCTAGAAAAGGCACAAATTCTTCTGTTAGACCATGTGTTCTGATTTGGGGTTTGAAAGTACGGTCACCACACTTTTGGGCATCTTGTGAATCCAAAGAATTAAATGGTTTATGGAGAAGGAAAGTAGAGATTCCAGGGGTGTGGTCTGCATTGAAGACTGTGAGCAATAAAGTCTGAAAAAAATCTTCCCTGACTCTAGAAGTCAATTTCCTGTGATGGAAAACAAGAGGGAACTATTTATTGATCAGCTATCATTTTATAGTACTCAGGACTCCATATTTAATCTTCATAGCAGCCTATAAGGTAAAAGTATTAACCCTGATAGCAAAAAAGTAAACTAGGCTTGGAGAGGTTTAGTGTACCTGGTCAGCCACCTGGTATACAGTGAAGTCGCTTTGTGATTCTTGAAACTGTATTTTCTTCTTCATACACAACAGGACTAGGAAAGCAAGGATTTCTCTCTCTAAGAGAGGACAAATAAGTCTGGAGTTCATGAAAAAGAGGGAGACCTATCACTAGGAACAGTTAATATGTGATTCCCGAGCTGGAAGAGGGCAGACGGCCATTTGAGAAAGAATTGATAAAACATACAAACTGAAACAAAGTCAAAACCAAAAAAGGCACCATGCAAGGTTAAAATTATGTGAATAATGATGTGCATTTGTTATTTTAATGTTTTCCAAGTACATTTCATTTTGAATGATATACTCAGATAGCGCACATGGTAAGGGATAATTGAAAAAACGTGCAGAAGAATGGCTGCATTCAAAGAATAAACATACAGCTGCGAGGAGGTTAGGAGTCAAAGGGGTAAGCATATGCCCCGTCCCCCAGGGATCTCATTAGTGCACGAGTGACCATATATGTAGAGGCTAAATGAATCTCACTGTTTGCAAAGACCCACAGTAAATGAGACAATGACAAATCAATAGTAATTAGGCCGATAGGTTCCTATTGACCCAGATGTCTGAAACCAAATGCTCTGCTCTGAGATTCCTTGAGAGACAAAAGATTTATAGACATGTGCTTCTTTTTTTTTAATCCCTTTACTCTAAGTGCAATGATGCTCTTCTGAAGTTCAGTGTTGCTAGAATTAGTGCAGACTCTTGACTTCTGGTTGGAAAGGATGTTCTTGTGGCCATCGTTGGCCGTGTGATTGTGTTGGACCAGGAGCAGAGAGAGCTGGGAGATAGAAAACCAGGGTGTGATCGTATTCTCCCCAGATATGTGGTTCTGGCCCTACCTTCCACGGAGACCTCGGAGGATCCTTTCTTAACACTATCATAGAATCATTCTAAATCAGAGTTTGAATGTAGGGCTTTGACAAATAATTCCTGGCTGGGGATACAGAAAACACATGGCTTCAGAATCACAGAGAGGGTTTAACTTTGGACTTGGTCACGTGTCTACCCTCCTTACTCATCCCCTCTGTAAAGGGGTGTCAGCGGTACTCGACTCACTGGACTATGTTTGAAGGCCAGAGGAACAAGGAGCAGCAGTTGATGTTACTCTGGTTAGTGAGCCTTTTCCCAAGAAGATCTTCATCTTCTAATATGATGTAGGGCCGAAGATTTTTACAGACAGGAATGAGGAGTCAGGGCAAGAAGCAAGGAGAGCGCCTGGTAGGTAGGACTGCCCTTGCCTCCGCCCAGCACACTTCTCACACTTACACACACATGCACACACACATTCTCACACTTACACACACACATGCACTTATATAGAACAGTTTTGTTTTTCTATATTTTCTATCTTGGAGTTCCACATAAAGTTTTTATTTAATAGGTGTTTGAAAACCACTACTCGTTTGTTTCTTTCTTTACGCTTAGTTTTGAAAACTTTTAGGAATTTCATGGGATCCAGAGGGACACTCACAGTGTCACAAAACTAGAACTAGAAATCGCTGAGCTGCACTCCTAAAACATTTTAAATGTAAATAATAAATATTATCTCAGGTATCTTACATATCAACCTCCCTTGGTCATTGATCTCCTATCCTTTTTTTCTACCATTATTCAAGCCATGTTTAAGGCTGTGGTTCCAAGGACACCAGTGGGAAGTGGCATGGGATGCCAACCCACTTTCTTCTAGCATTGTCAGTTCAAGAGAAGGAAGCACCTTTAAAGAGGAGAAGGGTAACGAACTTTTGTGTCATGCAGTGAGATTTCACCCAGTGAGGTATTTTATACCCATTATATGTATGGGAAAACTGAAGTTCAGTGAGGTTAAGTCACTGGCGCATGTTACCCAGCTAAGACAGGTAGAACCAGCATCTGAATGCAGGACTGCCTTGACTCCCAAGCCCATCATCTCTGTCTCCCTCTCAGGTAAATAGATTGAGAGAATGAGAAAGGTCATCTGACTCCCTCATTCTACATGTGAAGAAACGAAGGCTTGAAAAGAGAAAGAACTAGGGCTTCCCTGGTGGCGCAGTGGTTTAGAGTCTGCCTGCTGATGCAGGGGACGTGGGTTCGTGCCCCGGTCCAGGAGGATCCCACATGCGGCGGAGCGGCTGGGCCCGTGAGCCATGGCCGCTGAGCCTGCGCGTCCGGAGCTTGTGCTCCACAACGGGAGAGGCCACGACAGTGAGAGGCCCGCGTACCGCAAAAAAAAAGAGAAAGAACTAGTGCAATGTCATTTGGTAGGTTTGGGTTGGAAATCAAGCCTCCTAACTCCTGATCCTAACTGCATTCACTCCATCATATCACTGCCCTTAGCAAACTCCTATCCTGAGTCGGGGAACCATCTCCATTCACCATCATATGATTATTATAATTAGGAATACTGATTTTTAAAAATCCTTTACATATGTCCAGTAGTATACATTTTGCAAAATCCTGTATCTTCATCTACATAGTCTCCTTTGATCTTCACAAAACCCTGTGAGGTCAGTTGGGCAGGGATTATGATGGTTGTTTTTACAGATGCAAAGAGAGTGGTTCAGAAAGTTTGAATAACTTTCTCACAGTAGTGGTTACACACCTACAATGGAGTAAAGCCATTCTTGGATCTGGTCTTCTGAGTCCAAACCTTTCCACCTTCCACCAGGACAGGCCTCCAATCCTTGATGAGAGTACAGCGTGATTTGAGAGTGTGGTTTGCTGATTTCTATGGGTTAGGGGTGGGTTTTTTGCTGAAGCTTTTGGGACCCTGCTTACTTTCTGGATCTGATATGGGAGTACAAATGATTTCTTTCTATAGAGTAATTTGCTCCCTGACCCTACCCACCCCCCGCTTTTAAAAACAAAATCCATTTCTCTTCCAGATGCCAGAGTATATATGCATATTTGAACAGTCACCTGGATCTGATTAAGAAGGCTCAGCCCGTGGGTTTCCTCACTGTTGATTTACATGTTTGGCCAGATTTCCATGGCAACCGGTCTCCCTTAGCAGATCTGACACTAAAGGGCATGGTAAGTAACAGTCAGTCCTTGCACGAAGGTGAAGTCTGGCCAAAGGGCTACAGAGTTTGAAAGAAGCAAAGTGAGGAGAAGGCAAAAGAGGAAAAATAAACAAAGCTGGCCAACAGCCCACTGGCTTCTTGCAGATGCATTGCTGTTGTGAAGGTTCTTGCCACTCCTCAGGATGATCTGCTGGAAGTTCTCATTGTTTCTGAGCCACCCTTGAGAGCATTCAAAGCAGGATTTCTTACATGAAGCTACTGCTGCCTCTTTGTCCCACAGAGCGGCTGGAAGTTGCGAGCCCCTGCCTATGTAATCTTTGTATTTACATCAGTTTGAAGAGTCATGTTCTCTATCTCCATCTCCAGGCTGCCCAGTGAATAAGTGGTAAATGTTACCACCTATGGTCTAGCTTACTGCAGCCACCCATCTGCCTAGGCCCTGAGTCAGGGCTGCTCAGAATGCATGCCAACATTATTAGGGTTTCAGATAAACTTCGGTAAAAGTAAAATAAAATTAATAACTTACTTTGGTGGTGAAATTCAGCTCTTAGTGACCTTCAGAGTCACTTCTAGTGCAGTTATTTGGGGCTGGAGGGGCCAGGATGACCTTGGTGGAAGAGCTCACAATCACCTAAGCTAAGAGGTAACATCTTGATGGCCAAGTGAAATCGGTTGCCTAAGAATAGCTTAGACACAGAGAATTGTGTTTGAGGATGGATGAAGCATGTGAAACCTAGGGAAAAAGAGCTAAGCTACAGTTCCAAGAGGCCAGAAGAGACCACAAACAAGAAAAGAGGCCATAAATTCAGAATTCAGATGTCAAGAAGTGGAGAGCAGAGTGTGAGGTGCATCAAGGCAGGGGTTTAGAATGGAGGCCATGAGCAGTGCAAGGTTTATGCAGTGCGTGACAGTGGAGCAGGCCTGTTGGCTTGAGGAACTTCAAAACTTAACAGGCTTTGGCTTTGTGATGAATTCTATTGAGAATATTTTAAATATTTTTATGAGGCCAACAGAAAGACCCAATCTTTATTTTCATTACCTACTTGACATAAGCAACTTCTGCTAATAAAAGGGAGTCATGGTGGAAAGAAAAGAAATTGGACATAGCAAAAGTGATGTCTGTCCGGAATCCATGAAGCGTGCCCACACAACAAATAATGGTCTTGGCCTCCTGTTTGGCCCATGGAAGCAGACGAGGAATGTCTGGAGAGGGCCACGTGGCCACAGGCTACAGCTAGAAAACCATACTTTCAGGTAACTGGCTTTCTGGGTACAAACAGAGGTTAGGGGAAGCACACATTTTGTATGAGTACAAAAATCCATGTCTTAATTAGAGACAAATATCTAAAGCCAAATATAGGAGACACTTAAAATGTTAAAGTGAATGAAGAAGCATGACCAGTTCATAAAATGACCCCCAAACAAAGCAGGGTTGTATCGTAAAATGATTGCGGCTCTGAAGTCCAGGGCTTGGATCTGGAGTCCTTCCTTTGGGGTCCTTTCCTTGCCAACACCTGCTGCTGTACCAGCTTCATCATCCGGCATGGCAGGTGCCATGGCTTCCCAATGGCTTTTGTCTGTTTGTTAAAACCAACCCTGACATCCAGAAACTTAAGAATTACCATCATTAGGATTCCAATAAAGGTAGCCCAAACACAGACTAGAATGCCAAAGGAAACAATGGAGTGCTTTTAAGAGTGTCTGTCTCATTAGAATAAGTATGAATAAGTATGTAATCACCAAAGGAGACTTCTTACACGGGGACATATGCCCAATGGTATTAAAAATCCTGGTATATTTATCTTTTTAAAAGTTCTATTGTTTTATAAACATACCTCATACATCACCTGATGTTTCTTAGCAGTGATTTCCCTTAATAACTGCCCTTGGGTTAGCCTTACCTTTGAATAGCTGTCATTCGATGAATTTACCTCACAACACTGGAAGAAGAAGATAACCTAGATAAGATAGAAGGAAGGAAATTCTGGGCTAATAATTTTCCCCAAAATCTCTCTTTTTTTAAAATTTTTATTTTATATTGGAGTATAGTTGATTTACAATGCTGTGTTAGTTTCAGGTGTACAACAAAGTGATTCAGTTATACATATACATATATGTATTCTTTTTCAGATTCTTTTCCCATTTAGGTTATTACAGAATATTGAGTAGAGTTCCCTGTGCTGTACAGTAGGTCCTTGCTGATTATTTTATATATAGTAGTGTGTATGTGTTAATCCCAAACTCCTATCTTGCCTCCCCCGCACCTTTCCCCTTTGGTAACCATAAGTTTGTTTTCCAAGTCTGTGAGTCTGTTTGTTTTGTAAATAAGTTCATCTGTATCATTTTTGTAGATTCCACATATAAGTGATATCGTATGATATTTGTCTTTCTCTTTTCAACTTACTTCACATAGTATGATAATCTCTAGGTCCATCAGTGTTGCTGCAAATGGCATTATTTCATTCTTTTTTATGGCTGAGTAATGTTCCATCATATATATGTAACACATCTTTGTCCATTCATCTGTTGATGGACGTTTAGGTTGCTTCCATGTCCTGGCTATTGTAAATAGTGCTGCAATGAACACTGGTGTGCATGTATCTTTTCTAATTATGGTTTTCTCCAGGTATATACCATATATATCATATGGTAGTTCTATTTTTAGTTTTTTAAGGAACCTCCATACTGTTCTCCATAGTGTCTGTATCAATTTACATTCCCACCAAAAGTGTAGGAGGGTTCCCTTTTCTCCACACCCTCTCCAGCATTTATTGTTTGTAGACTTTTTGATGAAGGCCGTTCTGACTGGTATGCGGTGATATCTCATTGCAGTTTCGATTTGCATTTCTCTAATATTTAGCAATGTTGTGCATCTTTTCACATGCTTTTTGCACATCTGTATGTCTTCTTTGGAGAAATGTCTATTTAGACGTTCTGCCCACTTTTTGATTGTGTTGTTTGTTTTTTTGATATTGAGCTGCATGAGCTATTTGTATATTTTGGAGATTAATCCCTTGAAGGTTGCTTTGTTTGCAAATACTTTCTCGCATTCCATAGATTGTCTTTTTGTTTTGTTTATGGCTTCGTTTGCTGTGCAAAAGCTTTTAAGTTTAATTAGGTCCCATTTATTTATTTTTGTTTTTATTTTCATTACTCTAGGAGGTGGATCCAGAAAGATATTGCTGTGATTTATGTCAAAGGGTGTTCTGCCTAAGTTTTCCGCTAAGAGTTCTACAATGTCTGGCATTACATTTAGGTATTTAATTCATTTTGAGTTTATTTTTGTGTATGGTGTTAGGGAGTGTTCTAATTTCATTCTTTTACATGTAACTGTCCAGATTCCCCAGCACCACTTATTGAAGAGACTGTCTTTTCTCCATTGTATATTCTTGCCTCCTTTCTCATAGATTAATTGACCACAGGTGTGTGAGTTTATTTCTGGGCTTTCTATCTATCCTGTTCGATTAATCTATATTTCTGTTTTTGTGCCAGTACCACACTGTTTTGGTGACTGTAGCTTTGTAGTATAGCCTGATTCCTCCAGCTCTGTTCTTCTTTCTCAAGATTCTTTTGGCTATTCAGAGTCTTTTATGTTTCTATACACATTTTAAATTTTTCTGTTCTAGTTCTCTGAAAACTGCCGTTGGTAATTTGATAGTGATTGCATTAAATATGTAGAGTGCCTTGAGTAGTATAGTCATTTGGACAATACTGATTCTTCCAATCCAAGAACATGGTATATCTTTCCATCTGTTTATGTCATCTTCGATTTCTTTCATCAGCATCTTACAGTTTTCAGAGTACAGTTCTTTTGCCTCCTTAGGTAGGTTTATTCCTAAGTATTTTATTCTTTTTGATGTGATGATAAATGGAATTGTTTCCTTAATTTCTCTTTCTGATGTTTCATTGTTGGTGTATAAAAATGCAACAGATTTTTGTGTATTAAGTTTGTATCCTGCAACTTTACCAAATTCACTGATGAGCTCTAAGTAGTTTTATCATAGCCTCTTTAGGATTTTCTATGTATAGTATCATGTCATCTTCAGACAGTGACTGTTTTACTTCTTCTTTTTCAGTGTTGATTCCTTTTATTTCTTTTTCTTCTCTGATTACCATGGTTAGGACTTCCAAAACTATGTTGAATAAAAGTGGCGAGAGTGCACATCCTCATCTTGTTCCTGATCTTAGAGGAAATGCTGTCAGCTTTTCACTGTTGAGTATGATGTTAGCTGTGGGTTTGTCATATATGGCCTTTATTATGTTGAGGTAGGTTCCTTCTATGCCCATTTTCTGGAGAGTTTTTATCCTAAATTGGTATTGAATTTTGATGAAAGGTTTTTTTGCATCTATTGAGATACTCATATGGTTTTTAGTCTTCATTTTGTTGATGTGGTGTATCACACTGACTGATTTGTGGATATTGAAAAACTCCTTGCATCTCTGGGATAAATCCCACTTGATCATGGTGTATGGTCCTTTCAGTGTATTGTTGGATTTGGTTTGCTAGTATTTTGTTGAGGATTTTTGCATCTATGTTCAAACCTCTTTCCCTCAATCCAATTTTGGATAGCATCAAAGTAATCACCCTGAATCTATTTATCATGTTACCCTTTTGCCAGAACCTACAATGTGACTACTTTTTCCAACACTCATTCACAAAATGTGTATTTGGTGCTTACTTTGTAGCAAGTACTGCTAAAGTATAATCCTTACATTCATGGAGCATATTTCAAGGGAGGAAGGTGCTTGATAAAATGTTAAGTTTAAAAAATATGTGACATCTAGAATGTCAAGAAAATCCCAGTAGGGCAAGAACCATATATGATTTTTTTCTTTGGGCTCCTGAAATATTTCTCTGAGCACATACTAAGTGCTTAATATGTACTTATTGATAATTGATAGTCAACATGGAGATAATAAGAGGTCATCTGTTGGTTTAGAAAAAATACACATGTGAACAATTTGCTAATTCTAAATGAATTAGATTGCTACAGACTCTTACTATCCCTATGATCAGTATTTAAAACCAGTCATAATGTCCGGGTAAATGAAGATAAGAAGTTTCCATTTTATTATAATTATGAGTGCCTTTGTTCATCAATGAATTAACTAATTATTTTAACAAATACAGGCCCTGTTATAGTTGGTTGGGGATATAATTAACTGGACACAACTCCAGCTTTCAGGAACATTAGTGTTTTGGTGGGGTCAGGGAGGGGAGGCAGGCAGCATATATAAGCAAGCAATGGGGATACAGGGTCAAGCTCCAGGGACCACTCACTGTCCAGCGCTCCTTAGACGTATGGCAGATGATAGCCTAACATGGTCTCAGCACTCAGATGGGAGGCTTCAGGTAGGAGGTGACATTGACACTGAGTGAAATAGGGAACAGGGTCTGGGACCAAGGGAATCATAGTATGTGCAGTGTTCTAGAGGGCAGGAGAGTATGGCTTGGGAATGTTCACGATTTTTTTATATCATTGTCTAACCAGTGATAGATTGCGTTTAGCATTTTATCTAGGTAATTAAAAAAAGACCTTCTTAGAGAATGACTGGCCACTCCCTGTTCTCCTTCTGCTTCAGCAGCATCACACTCTCCCAGTTCTTTCGTCTCCCCTCTGTTGGCTCTTTTCTCTCACCCTTGTTAGACATTTATCCATTCAAAAAACGCTGATTGGTCACCTACTATGTGCAGGCCTATGCCAAGCTGAGGGAACACAAAGAGAAAAAGAAACTGTACCTGTTCAAGTTCACATGAAAATGGGGGAAATAATATTGTACCTGTGTGAGAGTGTGCATATGTGTGTATGTACGTAATGTATGATCCCTATAATGCAGACATCTATACAAGCCGAAGGAGGTGCTCAGTAAATATTTGATTTTAAATTTTTTTTTAGGTGGCATTTGGGCAGCAAACCCTGATGCAGCCTTTCTCTGCTTCACTTGAAAATACCTGTGAAGATTAAAAAAAAAAAAGCATAAACTCATTCTGACTTTAACAATTAAGATGACTTTCAACTAGGAAAACTGGAATTGACAATCTCAGAGAGAATCTGGGAAGACCTTCCAGAATCTAAAAGACTAAATGTAACTTGTTTGATAATCATAATATCTGACATGAAGACAAAATAAACCACCAGCCTTGCAAAAGTTGGGACCTCTCCACTTTCCGGTCCCTAGCTTAAAAATGCAAGGTCCCTTTAAGGCTAAAAACAGAGCAGTCATCCGTCTACTCTGCTGCTGATGGTTAAGGTTTTTTGTTCTGTTTTGTTTTGCTTTTTGGAAGCAGCCAGTGAGTTTAATTTCCCAGAACTCCTCCGCAACCCGGACCTTATCTTCCCTTTCACTTCAGTCCATTAGAAAACTGCCAACCCAAGTAGACAACTGGGCTGGAAGTCTGATTTAGAATGAATGGTGATGCACTGCAGTTCTAAGGACCCTGAATCAAACTCTGTTAAAGGAGCAGAGATAGGGAAACCCTGTGAATTTGAAGGAGGGGTGTAGTTTTGCATGTCTACCATCTGTTCTAGGATTAGAAAGCGGGGCAGTGGTGATCCACCTCAGGGCAACAGAGGTACACAGAATAAAAACTGCTGAACTCTGTGAATTGGCAACTAGCTATAGATCTAAAGAGGCAAATCCAAGTTACAGTTAGTGGGGCTGAGAGTAAATTGTGTACTGTATGCTGGGAAACACTGAATATGTAGAGCGCTCTAGTTAAAATGAATTTCAAAGATAATAAAGTGAGTCCATTAGGAAAAACATGTTGCACACAAAGAAAAAGAAATACCATTTTGAACACTTAAGGGAAGGGCCTCTTAAAAATTACTTACTACTGAAACCAAAAGAAAATATTTTAAAACTCCTTTGCATATTCAATAGGATTTTTTTTAAAAGCACATCTCTGTGAAAGAGAGCAGAAACTTATTAGGAAAAAAAAAATGAGTTCAGATGGAAAGGCAATGGAATGAGGGGAGAAAAAGGAAATGATAAAGACAGCTAAAAATACAAAAGCAGAATTAAAACTTGCATTGAAGGTTTTAATGCAAAACACATAATTTTTACTGAAGAAAATAAAATCAGAGCTGTCATAAGACATAGTATATATTTTAAATTTTTTAGAAAAAATGTTGATGTAGGGGCTATGGCTTATTTTCTTTTTAATTTCAACAGTGCTTAGGTCAAAGATAGGCACTGAATAATTGCCTATGGTTAAGCAGTTAGTTCAGTCTTCACTTGTCAAGTGAGGAATGAATAGTGACCTGCTCAAGGTCACAACACCGAGAAATAGCAGAGCTTAGATGAAAACAGGAATCCCGACTTTTAGGATGCACACTCATGAGCCTCCCTTAACTCATACCTCTGGACTTCACGGAATGCACTGACTGTAAAAAATGAGTCCGCACAGTTCCATCATGCCTGGTTTCACACTGAACCACATTCCGCAGCCCAGTCCCTGCTCCCCTACCTGACCACCAGCCTTCTCACTCGTTCTCCCATTTTTCCCCTTACCCTGATTCTTGGATTTAAGCTCTGACCCTGTCTCTTCTCAGTAATGGTTCTCTTTTTCTTTCCACCCTCACTGACTCAGATTTCAAAAGTAATCACCACTCCTGGTTTGACCTGGCTCTAAACCCTTCCGCTTTGGGTGCCTACCCTTATAAGTAGGAACAGGGCATACCCCAGGAATCCTTCCATTAGGCTCGATAGAATCATTTTCTTTTGTCTGGTAAGAGTTGGATCCCTGCCATGTCACTAGCTGTTTCATTTCTCCATTGGTGATGCATATATTGACCTGCAGCATTGGGCTACAAAGAGGTGGCAGTTATGGGGTGGGCAACTTAATAGTATGCTTAGACCAAGTAGCCGTCAATGTAAATATCTCTCCTTGCCACTTGATAAATGAGGCACGGAGAGGTAAGGGCTGTACATATGATATTTGAAAGAAGCAGAGGCTTGGGTAATAGCAATCAGTCACAAGACATTTAACACCAGTGATTCTACGTTCTTTAAAAACGAAACAAAACAATGCTTTTTAAAGAAATATGACGTGGTCACATATAAAGAGATGAAGCTAAATGCTCACCACCAGGAATGGTTGCATGTTTTAGATAGTTTGTGTATGTGTGATTGTTTTTGTTTTGAATGGTTGGTTAGATAGCTTTTACTCGAGTGAAACAGTAAAGTGAGCCCAGGATTTGAAGCCAGACCTGTATGGCATCCTGGCTTGAAAATGTGCCAGTTGTGTGACCTCTGAGGTTAGCTCTGTGAGGTCTGTCTGCTCATCAGTAAGCAGGTGCGGCACAGGCTTCCTTGCAGGGTCGTTGTCAGAATCAAATGGAGAGACTGTCACACAGCAAACAGACAGCAACAGCAGCTGCTTTTGAATCTGTAGCTCCTGCTGAGTGGCCCTTACTTGCATGTTTACAAGATGGCCTTTGAATCCCGTGCAGCCAATCATGAGGCGTCCACCTTAGTCCCAGGACCAATGGGGCCTACCAGTCATGGAGGTCACCAGCCATGAACAATCAGCTAGAGAAGCTGAACAATCACTTGGTCCATCACAGGAACCAAGTTTCATACAGATGTAGAGATCAGTCTTCTCTACTTAAGTATTTAAGTTCTTGGCCCTCAGTTTCCTCAGCAACACAGTAAGCAGCTCAACTTTGGTATACCTTACAAAACAGCTAGAGCTGTAGGAGTTGTGAAAGAGTCCTTGCCTCCTTGTATACATGAGCAGTTTTGATTCTCAAATTAATATGACCCCTTTGTTATGGTGGTGTTTTTTGAAAAGTTCTTTTCCTGAAATGCCCACTCAAAGAAATAAATTTCCTCAGAGATATATCAGGCCGTGAGAACACACCATATTCACCAATTGGTTGAAACGTGTTTTTCCTGCTTCGCTTTGCAAGTACAACGCTACCCAGAACGGAAAGTTATTTTCTGGTTCTTCGAAGAGCTGTGATTTCTAACATAAGGCCATATGCTTAGAGAGGTTGAGTGCTGTTCCAAGCGTTCTTCAAAGCAAGTACAAAGCAACGTGCATGTGGAAAACTGGGAGAGAGTCAGGAAAGAAGCGTTAGGAGATCTTAGCCAGTTCCCAGAGTGACTCCCAGCTAGAGACAGGCATCACTAAACAGAGTCAGATGCAGTGGAGTCAGCGACTCGGATGAGTATTTGCAAGAGCTCAGGAGAAGTCAGGGGCTGTATCCCTGTGGCTTCCTCTGATGGGAAGATGGATGATGGAGCTGGAAGCTCATGGGCCAATTAAGCAGCCTTTGAGTGATATATTTTAAGCCTTGGAAACACATGGACTCTTTGATATGAGTTTGTTGGTGTTTTTGTTATGATATAATGCTGTTTTATGTACCATTTTTTACATATTGTTTTTCCCTATGAAAAATTGAATCCTATAATGAAGTTTAATATCCTCAGTATCATTTACCTGGTTTTGGATAATGTATTTTTTTATTGAAGCAACTAATTTACCAACTGGTATTGTGATTTGTAATACGTGCTGCTTTTTCAGGGACCGTGATGTACCAAACACTGCGGTAGATGCTTTCCAAGCATCATCACCAACTTCCCTTATAACCCTGCAAGAGAGTGTAGTTACTGCATTGAAAGGAATGGAGAATCTGTGGGTCAGAGAGTCTAAGTAATTTACTCAGAGGAGAAAAGAACAGAAGTGGTAGTAGAACCCAGTCAGCTCAAACCAAGGTCACTGACATTCTCTGAGAGGAAAAAAATTCAAAAATGAAAAACTAGATCTTTATATTTTTGGCATTCCTTCTGCTCTGTTTTCAATATGTCTGAAATATTTCTCCCTCATTTTAGTGATTTTTTAAAAAATGATCTTGCATTACAGAATCAGACTTTTCTTTCTTAGTGCTTTTTATCTTCGCTGTATACACCAAACAACAAATAAAACTGGGGGGTGAGAGGGGTGGTGTGGGTGGACAGGAGCCCTTCCCAAGGTAGTGTATAATGATAAAAGACTGAGGAGTGGGACTTCCGTGGCGGTCCAGTGGTTAAGACTTCACCTTCCAGTGCAGGGGGTGTGGGTTCGATCCCTGGTCAGGGAGCTAAGATCCCACAGGCCTCGTGGCCAAAAAAAACAAAACAAAACAAAAAAAACAGAAGCAATATTGTAACAAATTCAATAAAGACTTTTAAAAAATGGTCCACATCAAAAAAACTCTTTAAAAAGAAGACTGAGGAGTGAATCAGGTGGAAATCTGCCAGGAAGACCCCAGGAGATAAATAATGAGAAAGAATTAAGGCCAGAGGACCAAGGATGGGATCCGAGTTGGTGTGTAAATCCAAGACAGGGTTAGATGACAGCAAGTGTGGACTAGGACGGTTGACCAAAACAGCCTTGGTTACACTGGTGCAAGCGTGTGTTAAAATGACTTAGATTTAGAGCATCAGAAGCAAGGCAGACAAAAGTGTGAAGTGCCTGGTACATCTGGGAAACAGCAAATGGACTAGTGTTACATGGTGTAGAGTTCACCAATAGAATAAAGTTGTGAGGGAGAACGTCAGTCCATCATGCAGTCGTTGTATGTGTATTAGTTGTCTGTTGCTGCTATAATAAAATACCACACAACTTAGAGGCTTAAATTTATTATCTCACCGGTTCTGTAGGTCAGAAGCCCAAGCTGGCTCAACTGGTTTCTCTGCTCCTGTTTTCACAAGACCAGAACCAGGGGCTTTTATCTGGAGGCTCTGGGAATAATCTGCTATCAAACTTCCTCAAGTTGTTGGCCAAATTCAGCTCCATGCAGTTGTAGGACAGAGGTGCCTGTTTCCTGGCTGACTGTCAGCCAGGGATCCTCAGGTTCGAGAGGCCACCCACATTCCTTGGCTCACTGCCCCCTTCCTCCATCTTCAAAGCCAGCAGTGGTGGATCAGGTCCTTCCCATGCTTTGAATCTCTCTGATTTCCACTTCTACCTCATCTCTCCTGCTTTATTCTTCTACTGTATCTCTTGACTGACTCTTTTGTCTTCCTCTTCTGCTTTTAAGAGCTTATGTGATTACTTTGTGCCCAACTGGATAATCCAAGATAATCTCCTTATTTTAAGGTCAACTGGCTAGTTACTAGTTCCACCTGCAAAGTCCCTTTACAGCAGTGCCCAGATTAGTGTTTGAGTAATCAGGGGATGGGAACCTTGGGGGAGGGGGAAACATCTTTAGAATTCTGCCTACGACATTGTGTTAACACATTTATGGGCATTTCCCATTTCTGGGTGAGTTTTCGGCAATGCCAAGTGTCAGTGTCCATTCCTGTTGCTGATACCTATAAATATTTTCAGGGAAGTTTGTCCCCCTTTCTCTTCCAGGTTGCTGACTATCTCAGACCTGTTCTCCAGTCCCTGGCCTCTATCCAGAGGTTTTCCAGAAATCTTTCTCTGATCCTCCTCATTTCCTTGCTATCGGGTCATCAGCGCCTCCTGCATAATTGACTAAACAAACAGCATTTTTTTGCCCCTTTGTGTTCTGAAAAACTTTCAATCAATTCCCCTGAGCCTCAAGCTCTGATGACCTAGAAAATCTCAGGACAGGGAATCCTGTTTTCTTGTCTTTTGTAATCTTTAGAAACCCCTTGAGATCTATTTCTAAGCCTTTTTTTTTTTTCTTAGCAACATATATAACTACTTAAATTCTTTTAACAACTAAGAAGGGAAAAACTTAGCTAACTAAATTACTGATGTATTTGTTTATAATCTCAACTACTCCAGGGCATGTGGACCTATAATTCACAATACCAAGGTTTAGGGCAATCATTCTACAATTTTTTGTGCATTAGGACCTTGTTAAAAATGCAAAATTCTGGGCCCACACCAGAAGTTCAGTAAATTAGGAGTTGGATCACAGGAAATCTGCCCTCAACTCAGTTCCCGGGAAAGGGTTAAGAGATGTGCCTAAATTCGCACAGCTGCCAAGTGGCAGCGGGATTTAAGCTGAAGTCCAGGATGAAGATCATCTGTCTTTCCTGTTCACAGAGTAAATGGAAGTGTGTAGGTTGATAAGGACTAAGGCTTCGCACTTTGCAAGGAGTCCTTGCAAGTGAGTCTCCCACTGTCCTATTCCTGGGTGCTCATCAGGGGCACACTGCTTCTCCACACTCCTAGACGTCCAGACCTTTCTCATATGATCCTGATGCTGACGGCCAGCACACTTTCTACCCTACATTCCCCTCCCTGTACAACCACTGGTCTTCAGTCCCCACCGCTAATACCCTGACACTACCCACAGCATGTTGCAGGAGATCCTTTATTGCTGTATCCCAATTAATGAATGGGATTGAGCCCCTCATTGCAATTCAAGAGAAAGGGAGTGAACATTTATTAAGAGAAAAGGAAAGAGAATGAACATTTATTAAGCACTACAAGTGTCTAGCTCTTGTCTATTTGGTACAGCTTGCTGAAAAAGTAAGACGCCGTGCAAACGATCACTCATTTTTTTAAAAATTATTTATTTATTTATTTTGGGCTGTGTTGGGTCTTCATTTCTGTGCGAGGGCCTTCTGCAGTTGTGGCGAGCGGGGGCCGCTCCTCCTCGCGGCGCGCGGGCCTCTCACTGTCGCGGCCTCTCCTGTTGCGGAGCACAGGCTCCAGACGCGCAGGCTCAGTAGTTGTGGCTCACGGGCCCAGTTGCTCCGCGGCATGTGGGATCTTCCCAGACCAGGGCTCGAACCCGTGTCCCCTGCGTTGGCTGGCAGGTTCTCAACCAGTGCGCCACCAGGGAAGCCCAAACGATAGCTCATTTAATCATTAAGCACCTTGAAGTGTTATTATTTCTATTTTACAGATGAAAAAAAAAAAAAATGAGGCTCAGAGTGGTTATAAAACTCACACTGTCCTGCAAGCAATTAGAGGGAATGTTGAGATGTAAAGCCAGGTGTCTTACTCCAGAGCACATCATCTTTCTATTCACCTACACTTCTCTTCTGAGCTCAGAAATCCCAGTAGTATTTACATAAACATTTTATAATCATTATCTAGGAGGTGGAAATTGTCCATTGCAGTTCACCTCTCTTTGGCCACCGTATGCCGCTTTCACACACTTCTGAATATTAACTATGAGTGTTTTCTATTACAGTCCTCTTTTCACAATAGCCAAAATAAATGTGCTTACCATTGCACCTCCTCATGGGGCTTCCCCACACATTTCACTCTCTGGCCCAAGCATTCGAAAGAGACACGTGCACATCTATAAACAAATTCCTTCCACTTATGCTTCCTTCCCACTTTTTCTTACTGATAGAGCCATTCAGCCTGCAGCCAAGGGTATAGGCTCCTCTGGCCTATCCCAGCTTTCTCGCTGGTTACAAAGCTGCACCTCTCCCAGGACATCCCTGCCTTTCTCAGGGCCCTGCCACCTTCATACCATGACAGCTCCCTGAGGGTCCTCTGTAGCCTCCTGAGTGGTCCACATGGCAGGCACTCCTGAGAAAGTTCCATCTTGGGCTGACTGCCATTTGATTTTTGTCAAGGTGGGGCTGGGATTCCTGATACTTGAGAGAGAATCAAATGATCATCTGCCCTTCTGGTGTCTCCATTTGCAAATCAGGTAAGATGTCAAGGAAATAGGGATCCTGGATGATAGTAATTTCACAGTTTAGAGAGGTGTCTTTCACTGAGTCACATTTCAACTCCATGGCCCTGGTGTTAGTGGTGAGGGAATGTTGGAAAGAGCTATGGGAGAACCATGTTTGCTTATTTATTCCCTTTGGATGCTGAATACCTTTCATATGGTGGTCCATGTAGTAAATTCCTTCTAGAAATTCTTCCCAAGAATAATTTTGTCTCTCTTGAAGCATAGGTGTGTTTCATTTGTCATAAAGGAAAGGCTACGTCATCCATTATATGTCCCTTTTTTGTCATAGCTACTAGTAAGCAAGCTCAAGAGTTAAATTTAGTGCTCATTTACACTGATTATCTCATTCTCAATTTCTGAAGAAAAGAAGCTATCTTTTCTTTTCTTCCTATGATTTTGAAGCTCTGAAGGCACTAGAAATT
The DNA here is from genome assembly GCF_002837175.3 of Physeter macrocephalus. Taxonomy (NCBI): domain Eukaryota; kingdom Metazoa; phylum Chordata; class Mammalia; order Artiodactyla; family Physeteridae; genus Physeter; species Physeter macrocephalus. Next base: position 134,633,334 of record NC_041217.1, read on the forward strand.
TAGAGAAGGGCCCATGACATCTTTTTGCTTGAATATCAGTACTTTGGGGAAGTTCTCATGAATATTTACTGGGATTAAGGAAGCAAAATCTAGTGATATTTTACCCCTCCTCTCTTATGGGTTCTTACTAATTGAGAAGAATATCAGAGCCAGTTATTGTCAATACAGAGCCCTGGGGTTCCTAATAACTCAATGGGAGAATGAATCTTATATAAAAAGTCAAATTCCTCCCCTACCCCCATCACAGTTTATCCACCTCTGGCACTCGGGACCCTCCTGTGGATGGACGTGTGTCTGCCAAGCAGACACACACCCAACCACGTGGAAGGTCACGGCTTGATTCGCATCTCATTGATGACCAGTGAGAGGAGGCCAGAGGCAGCCTACCTTCTGGGCTGGCTCTGGAGGAGAGCTCTAAACTGTGGCCCAATCAACTTTCCCAACAGACCACCAACAGAGGTGCTGTTGAGGCCAAGCCAGTTTTGGAGACGAGTTAAAGAGAGACCATTTATGACTAGCGATCTTTACCCAGGACCAATGCATGCCCTGGAGCTGGTTGCTCACACAGGGTGTTCAGCTGAGGGGGGCTTAGGGCAGGGCTGAAATCCGGTCCACTCTGCTCCTTTTTAAAATTCACTCATCCAGATGGGACGCCTTTTGCATTTAGTCCACCTGGAGGGAGCACCTTTTTCTAATTCACACGAAGACTCCATATAAGCTACAGGGTGACTACTTTTACTCCAATCTAGTACAAGCCACTCTTCTGATGAAGAAGGGTAAGTGTGGAGTTTGGGGGAGGGGGAAGAGCATGCAGTAAGCAACTAGAAGTGATGGTCTGGTGTTTTTCTGTCTTGGGGCGTGGAGGAAATATACCCCTCCACCTCTGTGAATATATGAGGGGCTGAGGTAGTAAATACTGTCCTCTCGTAATTGTATAATATGACAGAGAAGGATAGGATGTTAGGAGAGAGAATGGTGTGCAGAAGGAAAAAGGAGCATTGAAGTGTCACTTACACATTCAGCAAATATTAACTTAGCGCCACTATGTACCAGGCACAGGGGCAAGCATGGGAGATACTGTGGTGAGTAACACAGTCTGTTGGAACGCCTAGGTTCGGGCTTCATGAACCTCTGGATTCTCTCTTAAGCAAATTATTTTCTCCTCTGTGAAATGAACTTCTATGATATCTGTGTTGCTCGTGTTCTCCTAGTTCTAACATTCTTATTCGTTTAGGTCTCTGGGGGCCTTTCTGAGAGATGTTCCTTCACAGAGTTATTGGCTGGGGAACATGCATCTTTAGAGCTCCTTTCTGATTTCTCACTCAAACCTCTCATGCTTCTGTGTGTTCAAATCAAAGCCGTTATTCTCACTGACTGGCCCCATGATCTGCCAAAAAAGAACCTATCAGCAGGTAGCACTACTGAATTTAGGAATACCCCCTTCAGCCAACTTAGATGAGTAATCAGAACAGCTGGAACGCAAGTTGCTAAGTGAGGACAGAAGACTAGACACTGGCAAAGAAAGCAGGGCTGACCCCGGGCAGAATTACTCATAGAAGACAGGGAAGGTGCTTCTGCTTCAGAATGAGGGCAACGGGGGGAGAATTTTTCACATGATCAATTTGCATTTGGGAATAAGCACTAGCTCCCTTGTAGAGAGGAGCAAGCGCCATTAGAAACAGGAAGATTTGATCAGGAGCTATTTCAGCAATCAGGAAGGATGTGATGGAGGCCTGGATTAAGGAAAGTGACAGTAAGGACAGAGAGAGGATGGCTTCAAAAAAGATTCTGGAGTTGAAATGTCTAAGACTTGGAGACTGATTAAATCCTGGAAGGGAGAGAAAAGTCAGGGGAAAGTGCTCCCAGGTTTCTGGTTTGGGCAGTGGAGTGGTATCTGTGCCCTGTAACAGGCCAAGGCTGGCCCCTTAATCCCCGCTGGGGGTGGAATCTGGAGAGAATAATAAATGGGGCTGGAGCAATGAAGGACAGGGACCTTGGTAGACCACTAGGCTCTCCTATTTTAGTACAGGCTGCATGTCACCTCCTCATTGAACTCGGGACCATATACACTGTAGGGCCTGAGAAAAAGTATGTTACATGAATTAATTTTGTAATGAAAATCTAAAGTGAACTCTGGCGTTGATGCCCACCAACTTCAGACTAGGCTTGAAGAAACCAGCAGTCTTCACCCTCTAGAAATGTCCCAAGAGGACACCTTCGTGAATGGGAGACATGAAAGTGAGACTGTGAACAAGTCTTGAAACTACCCAAACCCAACATCCTGTTCAGTTCTGGAATCTCTCAGAAATTGACATACTCCTTATAAGCATGTGGTTCCGATTGACTCTAATGGGATTCCCTGGTAAACCACAGATTCTAAATTATCCCCTAGTAGGTATCACATTTATAGTAGACATGTTATTTTACTCTGAATACCCCCTGGATGCTGGTCCACTGAATTCTGACAGTAGCAGAACTCGGAATAAGATCACCTTTTACTAGAATGCCACTGCTACGTGTTCATCTCTGTAAGCCGAAGAAAATAGGTGTTTGTAGTAAAAGAATAATGTTTTTAAAGGAGAAAGATATTTAATTCCATGCTAAGAAATATCAAACACAATCTCCTAAAAAAAAAAATCTCCTTATAGTATTTGTTTTGTTTTTCTTTAATCCAAGGCAAGGCATTTTCTTTGGGGGAAGAAGGCATACTTTTTCCCAGGTCTGGAGATTAAACAATTTAGTAGTCACTTCACGTTCAGCTTACAAAAAGGGGATTTGCATATGAACTTGTTTCGGCAAGAAAACACATCTGAACCTGTTTCATGGGAACTATCTCTAACCATGGCGCCATCTCCTTCTTTTCTTTTCTTCATCCCTACAGGTCACCGGATTGAAACTATCTCAGGACCTCGATGATCTTGCCATTCTCTACCTGGCCACAGTTCAAGCCATTGCTGTAAGACAATTTAATGCCATTTTTAAAGAGACTTAGATCTGTTAACAAACTTTAGACCACATACTCCCTAAGATACATCATATGCTTTTGTGACAAAGAGTCTAGGGAGCTTGCCAAAAATAGATGCTTGTCTGTGCAGAAGGAAATTCTAAAGGTCTTTACCTGCTTTACTAGTAGCCTCACATAGCTGAAAGCTAAAAGTAGTTAAAATCTTTGAACATCATGCTTACCATCTATCTAATTTGTCTTCTAAGTTCATTAAATAGAAGCAAGCAAGTAGATGCCATGTATGCTTGCATTAAGAAGAGCTGACGTTAAGATTGTCCAAATTTATAAAACACATGATATTGTTCACTTTGCAAAAGGATCTAGTCTGGGGTTCCTTTAAATAGTAAGCTTCCTTGGAACATGAAAATGTTTGTTTTAATAATTAGCTGCTTAAATGAGAGGTTTGGATGGTTAGGGAAGGAGAAAGGGGGGAATTTAAAGTGTTAGAAGCTTCTAAACTGAAGATCAATCAAAAATGAAAACAAACTCCTAGAAGCCCGAACATCATTGTCCAAGGACTCTTATTCTCTAGAGGTGATCCATGAGTGAGCTACAGAAGGGTTCTAAACCCTGAAATCACACACGAAAGTTTGCACATGTGTGCGTGTTAGAAATTGCATTTGAAGGGAGTGGGTCATGCCTTTCAGGATCTCAGAGCTGGTAGGAACCCCAAAATAACAGTTAATCCAGTGAGGCTTAGCTGATCTGGAAAGAGAATTGGGGACCAACAGAAAGGAAAAAATCAGTTCACTGAATTCAGAGTCAAAATTTATTTTTCAGAAATATACCTATTTAAACAAAGTACTTTTGTTTATTCATGCTATATGGACATATTTATATGCTATTCAATCTGTTTCTCCACATACCACTTTCATATCCTCATTGCTTCAAATAATAGAATTACATGCATTTTTTTCTGTATATCCATGTCATCAACAAAATTGCTTTTCTTATGTTTAGATTTATCCAGGTACCACGTACACACAAGAAGAGAGCAGAACTGGCCAACTCAATTAGCTTAAACAGTCCTTTTTAGCTTATAGACCAATTTGACTGTATCTTCCTGAAACAACTATCTTATTGATTTAGTAGCCTATCCAGTTCAGTAATATCAGTCAGCCTGCTTTACTTATGGTAACTTGGTCAAAAAAAGACAATTGTGACATCTATCAAAATGGCGGGAGATGACTACCATGAAAAAATGAAAATGGAGAACAAAAATACGCATCAGTAATAAAGACAGTTATTTAGCGATCCTACTTTACAGTGAAGATAATAATAATATCGATAAATAATATAGTTTGGGGGTATTATGTGCCAGGAACTATGCCAAATATTTTATATACGTTATCTGACTTTACCTTATGAGGGAGGTATCATAATCCCCCTTCCGAAGATTAGAATCTAAGCCTCAATGAGGTTAATTAACTTGATCGGTTTCATACAGCTAGTAAGTGGCAGAGCTGGGATTTGAACCCACAGCTTTCTAAAATAAAACTAGGTGCACGATGAATTGAGGAGCTTTTTTTGTTTGTTTTTTTTTTGTTTTGAATTTTATTTATTTTTTATACAGCAGGTTCTTATTAGTTAATCTATTTTATACATATTAGTGTATATATGTCAATCCCAATCTCCCAATAATTGAGGAGCTTTTATTTTCTGATGTTAATATCACTGTGTGAAAAGTCTTACAGTGGAATGAACCACTTGCATTAAAATAAATAATCCTGGAAAATCAGAGCTGTGTGAGGCTCTTTCTCCTGAGTCCATGCTAAGAGGGGGACATGAAGAACGAGGCCACACAGGATGAGCCAAGGGGCACCATCCTGTGATGACAATCACTGGTCCCTCTCACTGACACCCACTCTCTATGCCAGGCACCAAACAGGGTACTTCACCCACCCGTGAGTAACCCAGTAAGTAGGTGGGATTGTCCTCATTTTACAGACAGAGGGAACACTGCTTGCCCGGGTCAAACACCTAGTGTATGGTAGTCAGAATCTGAACCTCTGTCTGTCTACTCTTAGGCTTTTGCTCTTTCCATGTTACCATGCTGCATTCTTCTTTGATCGGTTTGTAAAAGCTACATGATTGAAATAAGCCTTCAGGCATTCCTGAGAACAGTTTTGATTTGACACAACTTAGACAACATCATTAATTTGGCCAGGATTGTCTCACAGAGGTCCCCTTACTGGTAAGAAGTCCAAGAATGTATAAATTAGGTTAAACCTAATGCAGGCTGAGGGCTGGGGAGGGCTGGGATGGGGGAAAGCCAACTACATTTTCCCAAATACTACACACTTGGAAAATCAATTTTGTATGTAATGGGCCGTACATATATTAAAAGCTATCATATTTATTCTGTCCATTGTTTTAATGACCTTTATAATACCATGAAGAGAAGACAATTTAATACAGATTTTTCAATAAGGCTGTGGTGTATAGTCAGTTGAACTGTGAGGAGTTCAGTCTGTTTTGCAAAAGTCTCTGGGTGTTCTCATCTTTTAGTGCATTTGTGCATTTTAATGTGCATTTTAATGAAGCATTCTGATAACAGATATTTTCCCATGATGTTCAACTTGAAAAAAAAATGTGTTCATTGACTCTGAATATTGCCTTTACACCTATTTGTTGTGAAGTTAAAGTTAAGCAAATTCTTCTCTGTAGTAATATCTATGGTTGATATTTTGTAAGAATGGGATGAAATTAGAGATATTGTAATGAAGTTAACTTGGGACTATGCAAAACCCTCCATGAAGTGAAATTCTCTCTTGACCAAGCTTAATTGAAAGACCTGTCAAACACCCAGTTTATTCATAGCCTGTTCATCTATAGCTTTCTTTGCAGAATAGACCCTTAAAAAGTACTATTTGCATTTGAAGTCTCTCCATTTGCATTTGGTTCTGTACATTCCCAGTGGAATAGCCTAATTTTAATTTAAATTTCTCTGTGAAAACATTTTTTCCAGAAAGGTGAGCACAAAATCATTTTAGCACAAAGCCCTTTGGTGGGGCATTTAAGGAGGGTGGAGTGTTTCACACAGTGGTGTCTGGGACACCGAAAGGGAAGGCCCTGTAACTAACCGGGCAGCCCGAGTGGGAAATTCCTGCTGACAATGCCACATGGGAGAGAGACAGGCTGTCACAGCCCCTCTGGAGCGAGTGCCTCTTGTTTGGATTGCTTCTTGCCTTTTCCCAGGGAATGTGCTTTGTGTTACTCTCCTCTCAGGCCTGCTAATCACATGAGCCCTCAGGTCTCTGATTTTAGAAACATCAGAAATATCAATTTTGCATGGCATTTCCATGCATATCGGGAGGCAGCTTCCCCTCCCCTAAGGCAGATTGCATGGCTTTAGGCAAACTATAGAAATCCTAAATGGGGATAATAGTATGCAGTTTTTGAGTTTTTCATGAAATTAGAGGAGATATTAAGGAGCATAGCAGAGTGCCTAGCATATAGCTAATAACCAGAATAGCTCTCATTTCTAAACGCCTTCCATGTACTGGACACTTCTCTGAGCTTCAGATACACTGTCTACAGCAGCAAACTTGTAAGACAGATGTTACTGTATTTCATCAAGTCTAAGACCACATTTTAAATTTTTGTTGCATGTTAACATTTCAGACAATCCATGGAGTTACCAAATGAAAAATATGGTGTTATTATTCCCATTTTTAAAATGAGAATTGAGTCATGGAAAGGTTAGGTATGGATTTGATTCAAGAAATAGGTGAAATGCCTGAATGCCATCCCAGCTTTTTTTAAATTCAAAAGCCATGCTCTTATCTCCTGCAGATTCATGCCCCTAGAGTACACTAGGGTTACCTGGAATCCACGGACACCAAATGATCCATGGTAGATGTAAGGGCATTTGTAGAACTCCTGAAATTAGTTATAATGTTATTTTATATATGACTTTTTTCTGGGGAGGTCAGTAGGTTTTATCATATTCTCAAGAGGGTTCATGACCCCCTAAAAGCTTAAGAAAGAACATCTGGGGGTAATCAGTCATATTCAATAAATGGGATCTGGCCTTATAGGGTACAACATGTTTTAATTTTTTTTTTAACACACTACATCTGTGGATGATCTTTGGAGGCCCAAGTTTTATTTTTACCTCATCCATATTCTTACCAGATTCACTAATAACTGCAACAAACCTGAAGATCTATGGGCTGGAAATCTTGGTTCTGCTGCTGAACTGCCCCCATCCCTCATCATTTACTACACAGCAATCAGGATTTCACGCCCCCCTGGTCCCCAGATCACCCTCTAGCCCTGCCTCTCCCAGAGGTACCCCCTGGCCCCAGGGAGACAGCTCTCCGGAGAGTCCTGTGAAAGAAGCTTCTACATCCCCCCCCACCCCCGGGGGTCAGGGGAGCATCCTGATAACTTCCTAAGCCCTCTTCCTTTACTTTGGTTAAGCCTCTGGTGCTGCATGCCCTCAGGCTGAACTGTCTTCTCCTCCTCTGTGCACCTGAACACCATCTTCCCAGCACCACTGTCACACCTTCAGCGAATCTGTGATACTCTTCTGTCCAGCCCGAACCTCGCCTTCTTGGTGGTGGCACCACCTCCGGCCTCCCAGATCCTTGACCTTCGTATTCTCTCTTGACCTCCTCCTCCCCCTTGACCTTCTCCTCCATCCGCTTCAGCCCCTTGTTCCCATGTCCACACCTGGGACTTGGTCATCCCCCAAAGCTGCTTACTCTCTGAATATCTCAAGGACTATCTTGCCACCAAAAAACCCTCTCCCTCATTTCTCCCCAGAGCCACTTTCTCAATCATCGCCATGCGGCTGCCTCCTGAGGTCATATCACAGTTCATCTTTGTTGTTTTCAATCCTTCTCTCAAAAAAAAAAAAAAAAAAATGATGATTTTTGGACTTCCAGTTTTCGAACTTCCTAGGAAATTATGACTTTTTAGCTACTCAAATACCCTAGCTAAAAGTAATGACTTGTACATTAAGATTCACCTCGATGACCCTGTGATAGTGGTCTCTTGTCAAGCATCAGTAATTTTTACTTTAGTGAACTGAGCAAGACAAGGACGATAGATAACACATTTTCAGAAGAAAGGAAGACACAAGGACTGAAATGAAAATATGGTGAAGCCCTAAGCCAACCAGAGCATGTGGTTTCTGCATCATCCGAGATCACTAAGGACTGACTGGGAATGGATTCTGGCACTGGAAGCCTCCTTGTTAGAACCACTACCTGGTTTCAGGTGGTAACAAAGGTTCTTTTGCCAGCCTGAAGTCTTGTGTCCTACCTTCTTTGTGCAATTACAGCCCTCTTTCCATGTTTCTGCTGCTGAGTTTGTTGGTGCCATTTCCAAGGAACAAACTTCTTTAGTTCCTCTTTAGGGAAGGAAAACTGACTTAGAGATCTCCAACTGTTATCAATGGAGTAGAGCTGCCAGTTACTCCATTCCCCGTACCTCATGGAGGACCTGGGCTATAATGGACACTCATCAAATATGTATTAGAATGAACTGTGTTAATATGCACCGTGTTAACATTGTCAACTCTTTTTGTCAACATTGTATAACTACGGATAGAAGCAAATGGTGCAGTGATTCAGAAGATTTTGGAGTCAGGTAGGCCCAGGTTGGAATTCCCGCTCTGCAACTTAATATAATGGTGTGATCACGGGCAATGTAATCCTGAGTCCTGACTTTCTGAGGTAGTGTATCTAGAGCTCCTAGTGCAGCATCTAGTACTGGGTAAACACTTAGTAAATGTTCCCGATCATTTACCTTTGCTACCGTACTGATGCTTTCTTCTGTTCTTCCCTTTAAGTTCGGAACGCGCCTCATTATAGAGGCCATGGAGTCAGCAGGGCACTCGATCAGCACCCTCTTCCTCTGTGGGGGCCTCGGCAAGAACCCCCTTTTTGTGCAAATGCATGCGGACATTACCGGTAAGTCCAAGAAGGAGAGAAAGTCATTGTAGGCTTGGCAGCAAATGGGCATGGCCAAGATCTAGACAGGGTAGAGAAATAGGAAGATATAAGTAGTGTGCCAAATTATTTTGAGTATTTATGTTAAAATGTATTTTTTTTCTTAAGACAGCTATGGTTGTCACAGTGGGGAAAGTGACTTCTATGTGTATCTAACTATTGGGTCATGGTAAGAAATGAGACACGAGAGGTCAGCAAGGACTAGATCTTAATTCAAGTATTTACTCAACAGTCTTGAGTACCTCTTCTGATCCCTCCCACTGCGGGCAGTATTGAAAATACAGAGATGAAGACATGATCCCTGCCCCCAGGGAGCTCAGGGTCTATTGAAGAAGGCAGACAGCAGACATGTCAAATCTAGTGTGGCAAGAGCTCTGAGTGAGAAAAGCACAGGGCATTAGGGGAACACCGTGGGCCACCTCTCCCTGGTTTGGACCTGTGACGGTGCAGAGCAAGTGACTGGAGGAAATGATAAGGAAACTGTTTGAAGAAAGATTGCAGATCCCAGCCATGGTGGAAGCTGTGGGTGTCTGGCTGCAGATGGGGGTTTGGGCCCTAAGACCCCCAAGATCCTGTGATTCCTTCTCGGCTCATCAGAATCAGGGTTCGTGACACAGATGGAGAGAATCCAGGGTAGTGGGCTGATCTCTCTGTGATATGAGCAGACAAAAGCAGAGCAGGATCTGTAGTGCAGACCCCTGGGCCCCAAGGAAGGGGCCCCACAGGCAGAGGCTTGCTGCTGTCCCAGAGGCTGGCCTGGGCTTCCATCCCTCTAGACCTGTGCCCTCATGCCCCTTGCTCCTTTCTCTCCCTGTGTCTCCTGGGGACTGATGTCCCCCCTCCCCACCCCATCCTGGGGTGGCCAGGCACCAGGGCTGGGCAAGGATAGGGAAGTAGGAGAGAACTGGACCCTGCTCACAGCCCCACCTCCAGTCTCATCTGAGCCCACCCTCCACTGGCCTCCATTCATCATGATCTCTTGCTGTCCCCTGTCCCCTGGATTCCTTACCTCTGACAGCTGGGTGGGTCCAGGTTTCTGCCCCTGACTCTCCCTTCCCCCTCCAGGCCATGCAGATCCCTGCAGGTTAGAGCTTTCCCAAACATGATGGGCAACAGTTACCCCCTGCACATCGTGAGATCAAGCTAAATAAGTTACTGATCCCCATCTTAGAGGTAGGGAGGCTGAGGCACAAGCCAGAGGACAGTATCGAAAAGCACACAGTCTAAGGGTAAATATATAAAAATAAGTATAGAAATGACTACCATTAACCACGCTCCCACTCTGTGTTGATATGAATCACCCTATTTCGCACACACCACCAAAAGGTAGAAATTGGTGTCCCTGTCTTACAGACAAGGAAACTGAGGGTCAGGAAGGTGAGTTAAATTAACTGTTCAACGTCAGACACCCAGTAGCGGCAGGACCAGGATTGTACCAGGTGTGTCCAGGCCCAGCGTCCCCTACACTATGCTCTGACCCAGGTTTCTTAACTTTTCTGCCTGGTTTGTAACCATTTGACGATGACTCCTCCTTTCCTAAAGTGTCCAAAACCTGTGGAAGTAGGCCATTCTGAGGCAGAAAGAAGAAAGACGTAAAAAGGAGCCCAGATTACCTTAGATTTTCCCTACGAGAAAAGCCGTGACTACATTTTATCTCAAAGTCGGCTAGCTTGTTCAAGTACAGTTCAGACTTAAAATCTGATCTCTGAGTGACTTTTTAATTTCCAGCCTCCAAATAGCCACCAAAACTTCCTACCTGGATTCAGGAGGGGAGATAAAATCAACCTTGGTTAACACATCACCCAAGGGAGTGGGAAACAGGGCCCCCAAGAGCAGGGCAGCCTGTGTGACCCAGGTCCTGACTCTGCACCGCTGCTCCAGCCTTTATGAAAGTGAGTTCTCTTCCAGGCCTCACACCCCTGAGCTGACTCAGAAGCAGGGGTGCAGTGGCTTCAGAGAAAGTTCTGCTTTGGAAACTGTTCTCCTTCAGGCTCATGAATGAAAGGCTGTTAATCGTTATTTGGATTCCAATTGAAACTGGACTCTTTGTCTCTGACTATGGACCAGTTACAGTTCTGGACAAAGGGGCCTTTTCTTTGGCCTGAAACTCCTCTGCCTTGGGAAGCCGGTGATTGACAAGTGATGGCAAAGTGCATCTGCCTTTAAATGCTTTGGGTTCTGCTAAACTCATTAATGCGTCAGATAAAATAGTTCACATTCCAGGCAAAGCTGCCTTCTTCCTCTCCTTCACCCAGCATTCTGAGAAAAGAACACATTTGCATTTGTTTCTGCAAAAGATGGGTACACAAGCCTGGGGTGTATAGGTAGAGTGTTTGGTGCCTTTAAACGTTGTAATTGCTCTAGTTTTCCTGCAAAGAAAGCTATAGAAAGAACCATAGACCTGGTACATGATTCTGAGGAATACATATGAAAAACACGATGGAATTTGGGAGATGCTTTGGAGATAGTGTGGAGTAATGAAAAGAGCAGGGGACCAGCTCTGTGACTTTGGGCAAGTTGCTTTACCTCTCTGAGCCTCATTTCCCTCTTCTGAAAGATAGAGATAATATTATTTCCCTCATATAGATCATGCTGAGGAATAAATACAAGTTTGTGAGCACCAGTCTCTGTGCTTCACTTAAAATAGGTGTTCAATAAATGTTAGCTCACTTCTTCCCTGAAGGCAACCCCACGCCAAAAAGGTGGTGCATTTCAGAAAAAAAGAAGTTAAATATTTTGTAAGCAAATCTTTGCCATTTGGGGAACAGTCTGCTCCTGCTCTGGGCAAGCAGCGAGAGTAGGGTTTTGCCAACTTGGGAAATGTCCTCTACGTGAGGAGGAAGAATCTCGTTGGGCATATAGTTAACTGTGGTTTCAAGAAATACTTTGTGTGTACTAAGTAATTGTAGGTTTCCCTCACTGACTTGGGACTAAATGTTCCTCCTAAATTTTGTTTTGTAGAATTCTGGCAGTTTCAGTAGGGGTTTCCCTCTTGCTGCCTTATTCATTATTTCACTCATTTACTCCTTCATGTATTCATTCTCTGAGTACACATGCTGAGCTTGGCGCAAGCATGCAAAGAAGAACAGTAATGTCCTGCCAAGAGGGCCGTTACAAACAGAAAAAGTGCTCCCGTGCTCTGACCACTGTCCAGCGAGGACAGGGTACCCAGAGGACGTTGGTGGCAGTGTGAGTCAGATCCAGGCAGAGAACAGATGACACACTCAGATTGGATTAACTGGAGAACAGTCGAATAAAGGGTCTATTTACAGAGGTGTGGGCAGGGTTGAGGGAAACCCTGGTCACCAGGCAGTACCTGGTGGGGCTGCTCGCAGCCTGACCACCCCTAGGCTTGCAGGGGCTGGGGCAGGAGGTAACCCACCTGAGACTGAGGGGCTACATGAAGAGGGGCCTCGTGGCTGGAGACGAGCTCAGTCCAGGATGTGGCCGGAGGACAAGGTGGCTACAGACTTGGGCAGTGTCCCAGGACCCAGAACAGATGTTGGGGCCGAGGTGAGGAGAGGGTGGGAATAACTGAGATACAGTAAACATTAAGAATCATGATAGCTAATGCCAATTTAGTGCCTCCTCTAAGCACTTTTAACCCTCACAGCAACTCTGTGAGATCAATGGAATTTTAACCTCATTTTGCATCTGGGAAAACAGGCACAGAGGGGTTAAGTAACTTGTCTAGGATCACACAGCTAAGGCAGGGAGGAAGCCAGAATTCAATCCCTGGCAGCTTGGCTCCAGAGCACTTTGGGCTGCAACTGGAGAGCTGAGGGGGGATCCATCTGGCTCCTCTGGTTTCCCGTTCCCGAGGAGAGGGGCCTGTGAGTAGTTCCTCCCTGCTCAGAGCAGTGAGGCTTTGACAGGGTAAGGAGGGCTAGGAGGCAAGCAGCATGTGGAGTGCTGTCTTCTAAAAAGTCCCAGGGCCGTGGGATGGTCATGGTCACACCCCCGTCCCCATGATCCCCAGGCTCCGCAAAGGCATGCGGTGCTCTCTCCCGATGCAGCCAACACAGCCCTTCCGCGTGGCCTGGTGTCTTTCCTGCCGCTCTGGATGGTTGATGGGCACCTGCCCCATCCTTTCCCTGCTAGTCCACTTTCCAACCCAGATGAAGTGCATGGAGGAGGGCTTCACCCCTCACTGAGATTCATCCTAACAATAGCGGCCACCACTTTCAAGGGCTTATCATAGGCCAGGAAATGTGTTAAGCCCCACATGTGCCCTTTTTCATTGATCCTCACAGCAAACCTGTTATCATCCCCATTTTACACAGGGAGAAACGGAGGCTAGAGGGTTTAAGTGACTTGCTGAAGGACACAGGGCTAGTGGAACCAGGTCTGAGCTTTTCCCAGAGACCCCACCCCACCTGTTACTTGTCAGCAAAGTCTCCAGTGCTGGCCCTGCAGTATGGGGCTGGTATTCCTAAGTCCCGTGGGATATGTGTGGGAATTCTGTCCCCCACCCCCTTTGTCTGGGATGGCTGGGGCAGCTGCCCCAGCCCTGGAGTAGGACAATAAGTTAGGAGATGGTGGGAGCACAGAGGAGGATGTGTCAGGGAACTCTTGCCAGAAAAGATAGGAAGAAAAATCCAGTCTTTGGAAAAATAATGTCTTGAGTAGAGGAAGATCTCACAGGTCCGGCCACAGAGCTTACCTCTGTGGAGTTTGCTGCCATCTCCTGATTAGCAAATATATTTATATTTTATGTACGTTTCATTTCATATACACACACATATAAAATACTAAGAATTCTAAATTTTTCCTATTCACCTTAAGTCCACTGTGAACCTTCAGCCTCTGGGAGTTGTCATGTGGCGTGTTCCTCCCAGCCTGGTGGACCCGTACTCATCCTTCAAGTGCTTGTTTAATCCTGAGCTCCCCTGCCCTGACCCCCTTCCCCATCTCGAAAATTCATTCATTCATCACGTAAGCAGTTACAATGTGCTAGACGCCGTTCTCAATTCCAGGGATTCAGCAGTGGACAAAAAGTCCCTGCCCTCGTGGAGCTTATGTTCTAGCAGGCAAGACAGACAGTAAACAAGAGAAGTAATAACACGGTGTTTGAAGGCAATGAGGAAATCATGAGGTGGGTAAGGGATGTTGTGGGTAAGTTGTCATTTCACTTCGGATGGTCAGGAAAGCTGCAGTGGGGAAGGATGTTTGCACAGACTTGCAGGAGGGAGTTGCCATGGGGACATCTGGAAGCAAGTGACCCAGACAGAAGGAACAGCACAAGCAAGGGCCCTGAAGCAGATTCAAGAAAGGGCAAGGAGGCCGGGCAGTGTGGCCCAGAGGAGAGGAGAAGCCAGTCAGGGTGGGAGAAGTGGCACCGGTCCTGGAGGGCCTTGTCAGCCTTGGTAAGGGCTTTGGCTTGTACTCTGAGGCCCCTGAAGGAAGGATTCATCACACCCTCTCTCACTACTTCCCTTCCCTTAGTGCATCTCAGTTGGAGACCCAACCCCCTGTGTGGCCTTTATCTCTCTCTCATCCATCTCCCCTTTGAGACCTGAATAGCAGGACAGTCTTATTCATCTCTATATCACTGGCCCCGCAGACCACTTCGTAAATGTTTGTTTAACTACTTGAAATGGCAGGTAGGAGCTAGCAGAAGCCTGGAAAACCTGGGCAGAAAGGTCTCCTGAGTTTGCATACATATAGATAGATAGGTGATAGATAGATAGATAGATAGATAGATAGATAGATAGATAGATAGATAGATAGATATAGATATAGATATATGGTGTTGGCTTCCAGGGGACCCTTGGCTACTGCAGCAGCAGGCAGAGGCAGTGAAATCCTTTAGAACCAGGTAATCCCAAAGAACAGGGAACTGCAAGCGGGAGGGGAGGGAGCACTGCTGCTGCCTTTACATCAGGTGTTTGTGCTGCTGGAGCTGCTGGCCGGCTCCCCACATGGCCCCTGGCCCTACTACTCCCTAACCAAGATGTGGCCTTGTCCTGCGCAGGCATGCCTGTGGTCCTGTCGCAAGAGGTGGAGTCTGTTCTCGTGGGTGCTGCTATTCTGGGGGCCTGTGCCTCGGGGGATTTCGCTTCTGTACAGGTACGTGAGGACCAAGGGGTGGGCCGTGGCCCCTCCCCTGTCTGGGGCTGTCCTTCCTCTTGACAGCAGCTCATGTCTTGCAAAGCACACACAGGATATAATTAAGAAATGATAGGTTCCAGCGAGGGAAAGCACAAACACTTCTAGCCTCAGACCTATTTATTGCAGTTTTCGTTTGACTTGGCCTCTGTTACTGTCAGTCGTTCTGTCTTCCTGTTGGTTTTCTTTTTTTCTCCTTTAAAATAGCTCTTATATTATTTCATTTGAATTTCCCCTTGACCATTTTTCTTTTAGCAAGTGAAACAGGTAAGGTACAAAACAAATTTTTCATGTGAAATTCTGATTTGTATTTGCTTCTTTCATCTCCATCCACCACTTTTCAAATACCTCTGAGGTCTCTTTCAACAAGGGACACAAATGAAAATGTTAGTAAAAGGGAGTCAGAAGAAAAAAATAAGGAACAAAGATATAGGACGAAGGAAACAACTCGATGGCAATGATGGAGCAGACAGTTTGACTCTGAGCTTCCTGGCAGCCAAGACAAAAAAGAACACATGATAAGTTACATAATTCTTATTTTCAAAAAGAGGAAGCATACTAGTTTCTTTGGGAGACAGAGCTTTTCCTACCACTGAATTGCGAAAGACATTTCACATGTGGGTTTTATGGAGAGACTTTGAGTGGTAAAATAATAGGATTAACAATAGGTTTACAAAAAGGTAGAGAAGCAGTATAGTTTAAGGCTGAAGGCACAAGCTCTGAAGTCAACCCTCGCTTGACTTCCAGCTAGTTCTGTAACCTGACCGTTCTGCTCTCCACTCCATTTCTTTATCTGTAATAATAATCAGGAGCACATTATGAGTTCTTTCTCTGGACCAGGAATGTACGTTCAGTCCCGCAACAGCTCTATTATTCCCATTTTTTAGTTGAAGAACCTGAGGCGAAAAGAAGTTAAATAACTTGGCTTATGTTGAAGCAGCTAGTAAATGCCAGAACCAAGAAGTCTGGCTCCCAAGTTGTAACTGAAAGTTGAAGAAATATTTGTTCAGCTGAGCACCAGAGAGCTTAAGTGACTTGCCCATGGTCTCCAAGTCAAGACTAGAAGCCAGGTTTTCCACCAGTAGCCCCGTAATGAGAGCTTTATTTATTGTGACCCTCTTATGTACCAAGAAATATGCTAGGTGCTTTTCATATAACCTTCCTTCTACCTCCCACAACCCACGCAGGCAACAGAGATCCAGAAAGATTATGGAACTCAAGTGTACACTATTGGAAGTGGTCACATGCAAGAGTCTGATACCAATATCTGTGCTCTTTGTGCCACATTTTGGGAAGTGTGGTGTACGGCACCCTGTCCAAACCTCTCAAATTGATGCTTGTGAAATATCCCTTCCAAAGAATTGAAACCACTCATGAATGCTTGTGGCTCTTAACTGGAGTTTTAAAACAGAGATGGTAGAGTTGAGTTTTCAACTTTTTTCTGGATTTTCTGGTGCTGTCTCAGAAACATCACGTGGAGATGTTTATGTATTGTTGAAATGTCAGTGACTTGTCAGTTATTATTTTAATGTGTTTTTTTTATGAAGATGTTCTCATAACTAGGTGCCTTGCACTTCCTGAGACAAAGCATAATTGCCAAAACAAAACAGTAGAGATGCTTACTAAGGCCCTGCATGGGATAATGCATATTATGGACTGGAAGTTTCTGTCCCCTCAAAATTCAAATTTGAATCCCTAACCCCACAGTGTGATGGTATTTGGAGATGTGGCCTTTGGGAGGTGATTCCGATTAGATGAGGAAATGAGGGTGGGACCTTTATGGTGAGATTAGTGCCCTTATGCGATGAGACACCAGAGCTTGCTTTTTCTCTGCCATGTGAGGACACGGCAAAAAAGTGGCCATCTGCAAGCCGGGAAGGGAGCCCTCACCAGAGCTCGGCCATGCTGGCACCTTGATTTTAGTGCCTCCAGAACTGTGAGAAAATGAATTTCTATTGTTTAAACACCCAATCTGTGATATTTTGTTATGGCAGCCCAAGCAGATGAAGACACCTCATTGAATCTTGACAGTCTCCCTGCCTGCGGGATAAGGCTTTTTATTCCTGTGTTATATACGAGAAAATCCAGGCTCAGAGAGTTTTTAAGAAGTCTGCCCAAGGCTACAGTTAATAAGGGGCAGAAGCAGAATTGAAATCAAGGTCTCTCTGGATTATATCCTCTGTTGATTTTCATTCTTTTTCTACTTTAGTCTAAATTTTTCTCTTTTTCCTTGAAAAAAAAATTTGGCTTCTTAAATGTTCAAAGGTGAATTTTCTGAAAAGAAATGTCCTTGGTCACAAATCAGGAGACAGTCTGCCACTGAAACAGAGTAGTGTGACAAGATCTGGCTGCTTTCTCAGATACTCTAAATTTTTCTCTTTTTCCTTGAAAAAAAAATTTGGCTTCTTAATGTTAAATGTTCAAAGGTGAATTTTCTGAAAAGAAATGTCCTTGGTCACAAATCAGGAGACAGTCTGCCACTGAAACAGAGTAGTGTGACAAGATCTGGCTGCTTTCTCAGATACTTCATACCATGCCTTGTGGCACCTCATTGACGTCTTAGTCAAATCTGGCGTTTCTAGCTCTGAGAAGATTCCACTCACGTCTTCTCCTAAGTGGAAACTGAGCTTCATCCCACACTGACATCTTCTTCACTACATAATATTTTCCCTTAATGTTCTGGAACAGTATCTAAGATATGGTAGATCGAAAATTGGAATTGTTGACTTGAGTAGCAGCTGCAAGGCTCACAAAATCTTCAAGACAAGTTCATGTCTCCTATTCAACCCGAGGAATTATGTGCCTCTCCTGACTATTTTTAGGAGACACTGTAATCTAGTAAAGAAAGCCCCCAGGTGCCAGAGACCTGAATCTTACCTGTCATCACATGCCTGAGGGAATCCATGTGGTCTTAGCCTCTGTGCATGGTTGTTGTACATCCTCAAACAATGTCACTTGGCCTCTCCAGGTGCTCGTTTCGTTTGTTTGTTTTATTTCCTTTTTAAAAAATGTTTAAATAAGAATTGCCATTCCTGTGGAACTGCTGAGATAGAGCCTTTGAAAGATTCAGTGACCTCCGTGAAGCCCAGGTATCATTGTCCACATTGTAATAATGATTATGTTTGGAAATGTAAATGCATGTCAACTTGGCTTCATTCACCCCTCTCTAAAGAAGAGGTGCCAACCTATGTGCCCCAGGCCTGGAGACCAGCTCCGGATTCTGGCAAGTTGAGGTGAAAAAGAATTACTTCTTCCCTGTGATTCATATTTTTCAATCTGAACTTCAACACAGTTTTTTCTTTGAACTTCAAAGATCCTAGCTTGATCTTCAGGGTGCCTGCCACTCCTTCCTGTAAGAAAACTGAGCAGAGCTTGCCAGCAACTCAGTGATTCCAGCAGGCCAGATATTTTGTCTTCTCATAGACCACACATCAGGTCGTTGGATAAAGGATTTCACTTCTTATCTAGATGGGCAGACTTTGGTAGACTCAGCTGGAGTCGTCTCCTTCAGATGAAGGAAAGGCTAAGAAGACTCCAGAAGACCCAGGCTGCAGACCTAGGGAAGAGTCCTACGTGCCCAGGGAGACAGGGTTTCCCAATTTCCTAGGCCCATGAATGGATGACTTCAGCCAGGGGTAGAGCGCTATACCTTCCTTTGGCGGTACCAACTGATCAGAAGGACTTAGAATTGTGGATTTTACTTACAGCTATTGCAAACTTCTATATATTTTAATTCTGGGGAAAGTTTATCAGCTGGAGGGAAAGGGACAGTGGATGGAATTTTCTGATGGGGGTATTAATGGGAGAGATTGGTCAAGTACAAGGTCCATTGGTATTCCAAATTTTGAAGCCTGCTGACAGTTACTGCTTCCACCTCTTGTTCATTTATCCATTCATATTCTCATCCTCAGAGTCTCTCTCTCCCTCTCTTCCTCTGCCCTTTCCTACCCTCCCTTCCTTTAGACAACTAAAGTCTTCCTGCTATTCCCTTTCCAAATTAGGATCTCACAATGGGTAGTTATAGCCATCCATGTGCATTAAAGAATAGAATGACTAATAATATCTTAAAGAATTGTCCGTCTCCAGAAATGGTGTTCTCCTTTTAGTAGTTTTCAAAACTATTCTTCCACTAGACAGTGTGACAAGTATCTTGTCACAGTTGTCTTTTGTATCTGCAGCTTAATAAAATGGAATCAAATCACAGAGATGCCATTTTCATGGTAAAAGTTCAGCTATTGAGTAAGTGGGAGGGGATGCAAGGAAGGAAGTCTTCCTCACTCCTTATAGTTATCCAGGCAGTCTTGGCATCTGTGGCCTTTCCACCGGACCACTCCCCCATCCCTAGAATGTCACCCATCGCTCCTCTGGCCATCAGTGTGCTCCAAAGTGATCCTCTCAAATTCTGAATATCCTGGAAAGCAAATAATTATAATTAGAAATTAAGAGCATCCCATAACAATTCTCTAGGCTCCCAGGCCCTGGGAAATTAACACACTGGAAAAAAAATCACTTTATGAACTATCAACATGCTTACATTTCCTAAGCACAGACAATAGAGAGGTTCTAAGAAATGCAAAGGACACATAAAACAAGAAAGCGGTTTCAAGATGCCGTGAGAGAAAACTCAATCCAATGGCAAAGAGGCAGAAGTACAAAATGGCTTTCCACTTTCTGCTTCCTTCATCCCCTCTGCAGATGTCATTAGCTTTTCCTGTAATGTCTTATCTTAAAAGAAAGTTTTTTCCCCCCCAAGACTATTTATATAAAATAAGCTGTAATTCTAACTGTGCTATTGATATTTATCTTGACACCCACCCTTCCCCCCAAAAGAAGCAGTAGAGGAAGCATCTGAAGCAAAAATCAGCAGAAGGAAACAGTGACAAGAGATCAAAATGAATTCAGCCATCATTTTAATGGTAGTACCAGAGTAAAGAAAACAAGCCCTTGGAATCAACCAATTAATCAAAACCTTTTTTCCTCCCACGGTGTGAGGGTTGCCGCCTCTGTAAACCATTGACTCCGCGCGTTCCCACCATCAACTTTCCCTGTCACGTTCCAGACAGACTCCTGTGTCTCGCAGACCAATGCATCTAAGTGGCCAGTGGAGAGCGGTGATTACTCACCCTTTCTGTAATGTGTGCCCACAGGATAAACTATCCATGCTGACCGCAGTGGTCTACCCTCAAGGTCAGTCCTTGCAAACATCCTCACTGCTTAGCTGAAGCCTCTCCTGTTCTTTTTCATGAAATTTACTTCATTTAAAGCCAGTTTATATTCATCACCTATTATGTGCTTCAAAGCCTGTTATTTTTTTATGCTATACAATATGTCTCCATTCTGTTTTATTTTGTGAGAGTCAACTTTCTGTGTTTTTTAGTCCTGTTTGGCTTCCTGTCACCATAAATACCAGTTTTACATTTTGCAAAGTAAAGTTGATTACCGTGATCTTGCTTTCTGGAGGTTTGGAAAGACTGATATATAATAGATGTTCAGAAATATGAAACCATGTCATTTCTTGGCATGTTCAATCTTAATTTGCTGGGTTTCTTTCGTTTTTCTGGAATACAACTACTAATTCATGTTCATTGGGAAAATATAAGAAAATTCAGTTAAGCTGAAAGAAGAATATGAAAACACTGATATTACTACCCTAAAACAACCCCTATATTAGATTCTGGCTTCTATCTTTGTAATCTTTTTGTACATACGTTTAAATTATTTTATCCCTTTCTAAATTACAAAACTGTGTTCATACAATGCATATTGTTTTGTAGCCTTTTTCCCCCCACCCAAAAATACATAGTAAACATCTTTATTTTATCATATTTGTAGGCTGTACAATTTTCTGCCCCATAGTATACCAGCGGTCCCCAACCTTTTTGGCACCAAGGACCGCTTTCGTGGAAGAAAAGTTTTCCACAGATGGGGGTGGAGGATGGGGGGTGGGGTGGGGGATGGTTCAGGCGGTAATTCCAGCGATGGGAGTGGCAGATGAAACTTCGATCCCTTGCCGGCCGCTCACCTCCTGCTGTGCGGCCCGGGTTCCTGACAGGCTGCGGACCAGTAGCGGTCCGAGGCCCCGGGGGTTGGGGACCCCTGCTATATACCATGACTTATTTCCCCAGTCCTCTAGTTTTGAATACTTAGGTTGTCTCTGTTGTTTTAAAGAATACTGCAACTAATGTCTCTGTATCTAAATTTTTGCCCATACCCTAAATTATTTACACAAACTAAATTACGGAGGTATAGTTGTTTGGTCAAAAAGTTTGCCTAACTTTTAGGATTTTGATACATATTAGCACTTTATACTCCCACCAATAGTGTGTGAAAATTCAGGGCTCACATTCCTTGTGTATAAGGCATCTTTTGCTGTGAATTTTAGTTTCATTTGGCTTTCATTCCCAGGTCTCTTAAAATTCTATTTATTTCACATATGGTCCTGACACTATCAGGTTTTTTTTAGTAACCTTTTGCCCTTTGCTGCTTAAGCATGTGTTTCAGGAGATAGGAGATTCTGGTTTCTAATTAAATGGATTCAGGTTTCTGATTGGATTTTCTGTATCCTGTCCCATATGTGAGTGCCTCATAGAAAATCAACAGAAAACCTGAAATGGTAATTAATAGTTTAAAGAAGGGTTAAATTAAGAATGTGATGCTGGTCCTAACATTCTTTATACTTACTGCCTTACCTGGTTAACAGTACATTCTTATCTTTTTGAGAATTGCTCCCACTCAAAAAAAAAAAAAAAAAAAACCAACAGCAAATTCAGGTTCTGATTAATTATACATCTCCTTGTTCCAATCCAACTGGCAGAATGGCACCATGGATATAAAAGTCAAAAATTAGCGCAAAATTAGAATTCTATTTTTAGGAAATTATTTCAGTTTGTAAGATATATGACATTTGACTCTCCTGTTCCTTACAGGGTGATCCTGGAACAGGGCCTGTTACTTTCCATCCTTTGTCATTCATAGGATCCTTGCATCAACCAGTGGATGTTAACAGTCCCCACTGCGCAGATGAGGACAGTGAGGCATGGAGAGGTCATATAACTTTGCTTGACACAAAGTCCATGCTCCTTTTGTTCATCAAACCATGTTCTTTATATTCCAGTAAATATATATCTGTTGCTCCGAAAAAGTGTAGATTCCAGCATCGCACTTTAGCTGTGCTTCTACAGGGTAGTATGGTTTATAGAACATATCAGCAGCACATGTTTAGCCTCACTGCTTGGTTGAGTATGGGACATAGAAATAAAAAGAAGAAATGTGCCCTCTTTGGTTTGGAAATTTTCTAATTCCTTTGCCTGGAGAAGGCTTCATACCATACTCCCAGTAGTGTTTTGTTTTATTTATTTGTATTTAACCATAATCTGTCCATTTACTTTTTATACAGATGTATATTAAAAAGCACTTTAATTAAGAACTTTAATTAAATGACACTTTTTATAGTATTGTTATTAACACAAAGATTTAGGCTAACAAATATTTTTCCAAATATCTCCCTCCCCTTGCAGTTTTCACTCAGGAACTTAAGATTTGGGCTTTTATAAAAGAAAACAGTGGCCAAACATCTACTGAGTACTTTAGAAACTTAGAAGGGTTTCAGAACTGTATTTCTAAAATAAAGTTTACCTACATCTTTGACTTCATTTTGTTCAAGACAACATTTTATACTGGGGCAAATCTGAAAAACTATGTTAGATTATTTAGTAGAAATGAATGCCTGTAAGTACTTAATTCCTTATTCTAATGATCATTTATGCTTTGACTTTTTATAATAAATGTCTTCATTGGAATAAATCAGAAATGAATAGGTAGGACTTTTTTTTTCTCCCTTTACTCTAGGATGTCATGAATAGATTATCCATGCTGTATAACTTTAATGTTCAACACAGTAAATTAGGGTATGGAACCAAATAAGAGATGAGGGAAGACAAGACCTTTAGTTAAATCAGGAATTGTCTGTAATTGGGAAAAAGTTCTGAAAAATGACTACACACACACACACACACACAGTCATAAACACATACATACCACATACCACTGGACAAAGTTTGATTCAGAGTCATGGAATGTTTAGAGGTCTTACAGAAGTCTATGAAAGACTTTTGGTTCCATCATTGAGGCAGATGATTCAAGAAGTATGCAAAAGAAGAAATACCATTATTACAGTTGCTTATTGGAGGTGTTTGATACGCTGCAATGAACCATAAAGTACCACGTGTGTAGAAACTTGGATGGCATGTCTCTCATCATATGCATATCAAAGAAATTTGAACATTTAAAAATTTAGTACCATGTTAAAAGTTATACATAAGGAAATTTCCTATACTATTATCATCATAATTTTACAAATGCAGAAACAGGGTAGGAAGGTTTAAGTGACTTACCAAAGCCCATGGCTAGAAAGGGATGGAGCCAGAATCCAAGGCCTAGCCTAGGATTTCAAAGCTGAGGATTGTTCAACTTGGTCATACATGGAAGTGGACTCCTCTGGGGCTGAGTGCGACTGCCATTATTTTAAAAAACTAGTACCGGTAATAGACAACTAGAATTTTTAAAATTTATTTTATGGAAGTATAGTTGATTTACAATGTTGTGTTAATTTCTGCTGTGCAGCAAAGTGATTCAGTTACATACATATATATATATATATATATATATATATATATATATATATATATATATATTCCTTTTCGTATTCTTTTCCATTATGGTTTATCACAGGATACTGAGTAAAGTTCCCTGTGCTATACAGTAGGACCTGGTTGTTTATCCAACCTATACTAGTTTGCATCTGCTGATCCCAAACTCCCAATCCTTCCCTCCCCCACTCCCCCTCCCCCTTGGCAACCACAGATCTGTTCTCTGTGTCTGTAAGTCTGTTTTTGTAGGCAGCTAGAATTTGAATGTACATTAAAATGTCCCTGTGTTAGTCGAGGTCCCCACAGAAGTTACCTTCAAATTAGGATAGTTTTAGAGAGTTTAGTAGAGGGACTATTTACAGACTGGGGACCGGCCCTGGAGAAATCACAAGGGAGGATATAGTATACTGGGGTTTGTAACAGCTGGACCTTAAGAGGTGAAGGGAGAGCAGTTACTGGAACCCCTGAACCCCAGAACAGAGGGCTGTGTGGAGGCGACCGAGTCAGCTGGCTTGCCAGTGACCCTGGAAGTGAAGAGCTGGGTTATTGACCCCATCCTCCTTCCGCTCTCTGACTTACTGTCGGGCTCCCCACTGGCTGGAGTCAAAGTCAGAGGGCAAGAGAGCTCATGGATATAGTCTGTATAAGTGAGCCTGGCTCAGCCCAGAGAAGGGTGGGAGGGGGTCTTTAGGAGCGAATGCAGCTGTCCTCCATAATCATCCAGACTGGGCTGTGCAGGTCTGTCTGTGACCAGAGGCCAAGCTGTGAATGGTTTGTTACAGATTTGCAATGAGATAAGGGACTTGCATCAGAATGTAAATCAATTACAACATTTTGTTCGTAGCAAGATGTTCTCAGTGAGAGAATCAGGGTGTTTGTTTACTTTCTGGAGCAAACTCCTTATGTCATTATGGACGGGCCCTTTGAGTAACACTGATCAGGTCTGTCGGCTCTGCAGATGACAGGCTAGGGTGCTCAAAAGGGACCCACTTATCCCTGCTTTCCTTTTTCTGCCTTCCCTTCTGCTAAAGACAGGAAAACTGTGCCTCTTCTGAGCTGGGCACTGTGCTAAGGTACTTGAGATGCCATTTGATTCTTGCAAGGTAGGTTATTCACCTCACCATTACAGATAGGAAACTGAGGCTCAGAAAGTTTAAATAACAGATCCATCATCTAACAAGTAGCAGAGCTGGCGATCAAATCCAGAGCTGACTCCAAAACCTATGTTTTTTGTATAGGCTGCCCTAGGGCCATGCTTAAAATTATCTGACATTAATACCCAGGAAACAATGCAGGGTTCTAGGGATATTGCCTTGTTTGGAGAACTATGGCTGTGTTCTCTGCTATTGGTAACAACAACCAAGTCATGGTTTCTGGGAACAGACATACCCCAACTCCCAAAAAATCAGACAGCACCATTTATGGGTCCCATGTTACTCTGCTTTACAAGGCCTTTCCCAGCCTAGCCAGCCAGATCAGAAGGTGAAGTCGGTTTGTTTCTAAGTGGCTCTTGTCTGTTTCTATCTCTTTTTAAATCAGGGAGGTCGGGAAGAAGATGGGGAGAAAGAATTCATGAGAGGGATACATTTCCTTAGAAATGTTATTAATTGGCTGGGCAAAACAAGAGAAGGAAATAAAATAGCTGCTCCTTACTAAGTAAAGGCATCTTCTTCCCTTATCTCATTAAAAATTAAAAACACTCTTGGTTTAAGCAGGGCAAATTAGTAATTAAGTGCTATATAATCAACTTGTGTAAACATAATATTGAAGGGGAGGCCAAATTAATCACTCTGCTGGCTTGTTTTTGCCCGCATCAATGCACCTTTTACTTGGGTCCTTCCTGTGATGTCAGGATGCATTTTCTGTTCTCCTCTGCAGCTGGAGATAGGGTGGGCTGTGATAGCTGGGCTGACAGATGACAGTGGCTACATCTGGAAAAGGCATGTGTCTTGACCTTGATTCAACTAGGTGATGAGGCTCCCTATTTAATATTTTGAGCCAAGGCTCATCAGCAAGAGGCTGCCACGTGACAGGGACAGTCCTAGATGGTAGCAGGACAAAGAAGATTTAAACACATCTTGGGGCCCATGGAGTTCCAGTCTGGTGGAGAGGAGGTAGACACAGACAGATACAGTTATGAAAAAGTCAACACTAAATATAATGACAAAAGACACAGTGCCTTGGCTTGGGCTCAAATCATGGCTCTGCCACTTACCTTAAGTGAGTTACTTAATTTCTGTGTGCCTCAGAGCCCTCATTAGTAAAACATAACAGTAATATCTGCATCATAGGTATATTATCTCACAACTCGTGTTGTAAGAGGTAAACACGTTAGTACATGTAAAGTAGAATAGTGTCTATTTAATGTTGGCTTTTATTTGTTTAACCACATTTGCTATACAGTGGATAATGGAGCACCAAGGAAGGAGTGTCTTCCATTGTCTTAGGGCTAGAAATAGAAAGGTGCTTCTGAGAAGGCAACATTTGAACCGGGCCATTATAGGATTAGTTGGGGATAGAGCTGGAGCTCTGTTTGGAGGGGCATGTGAACTGGGCTGGCTCTTAATCTTTGCAGTAGAATACCTTCTCTGAAAGCAGAGGAAGGAGCAAGTGCCTCAATCCTGCACAAATCTCTCTCCATTTCAACTCAACACAATAAATATTAGTAATAACTGCTGGATCTCAGTCGTGTTATGGCAACTGCCTGCCAAGTCTTGGGGGTGGAAGAGGGTAAATGAGCTGCATCTGTTGTGGACGGGATAAGAGGAAATCAAATGAGGCCAAAGAAAGTAGCCCACTAAGTCACCTTGCTACACTCAAGGTGATGGCATCTCCTTGGCTTGCTAGCTATGTGAACCAGCCTGGCTGGGCAAGGTACTTAGTTTCTCTGATCCTCAGTTCCATATTAACTGACCCCACTGAGTTACTGCAAATATTCTATGCATGAAAGCACAGTTAGCACAATGCCTGGCATGCAGAAAAGTACTATTATTAATATGGCCTGTATTAATTTGATCCTGACCCAAAAACCAGTAAAGTAGGTGGTAGCATTGTCCCACTTTATAAAGCAGGAAATTGAGGCATCAAGACTGATAAGCTGACCTGAGGTCACATGGATGGCTAGTGGGGGAGGAGGGCTGCAATTTAGCTGGTCTGGCTCTAGGCCCACTCTCTGCATATCCCCTGCTGCCCAGTGTCTCAGAGGGCACCTAGAGCTGGCTTTACATATTATATGCTAGAAATAGGGCAGAGGTCACTTGATTATGTCCAGGCCCCTCAGTTGCTAATGAGGAAGAAATCCTTTCTCCTGTTTAAAGGAATGATAGGGTTGAGCCTACAACAGTGGTAACCCTTTAACAGGTGGGGCAGGTGGAGCAGGCCAGAGTGACTCACCAGGAATGATCAGCCCCTTGGATGCAGTGGGGATGCAGCTGCCTGCACTGAACTTGGCAGTTTTGCTTAGGGAAGAAAACAATTTGTGTATTTTTTTATCATTCATACTCCTCTTCCATAAAGGATTTGAGGAAGCTTATAATAAATGACTAAGCAGAATAAAACTAAGCAAAATAAAACTCACAAGTTAGAAACTATGTAGGAAGATAATACACCAGCTCCTTAGACTAGGGGGTCCTCAAATATATATATATGCCTGCAGGCCATACCAGGTAGGCCATGTAAACAAGCAGAGAACAAGATGATTTCATTTTGTACCAGACTGGAGAATGTATACTCTGCCTAAGGACATTGAAATTCAAATTGTTTTAACCCTGCATTGGTGAGTGTCAGACCAAGCAGATGTGTGGGACAGATTTGGCCTGTGGGTCTCTGACCCATAAATGAGGGGATTACTTTGAGCTCCCCAGCAGCCAACACAAAACTGGAAATATGTCAAGTCATACAGTGTCCACAGAGTCAAGGAAGTATACCAGTTTTCCAGAACAGACCACATTTTCCCTGGTACCAAATTCTAAAATTGCCATTCCTTTAAAAGCAAACAAAGAAATCATTCCATGGAACTTTACAGAAGAAGCAGAAGAATTCATCCTATACTACCTTGCTAAAAGGTCCAGAGCAAGACATTGAAACTTGACTCGAGGTCAAGAATTTCCTGGGCTTATAACTTTCTGGAGCTGTCACCTGCCCCAGGGGTAGAACTGAGAATACCCAGCATGGTGGATGAATGGCATGTCCCTTACCACTCTTCCCTGAATATTCCTTCCCTCAGGCAGCTTCACAAACAAAGCTGCGTCACTGACCTAGGAGTGTCTTAGAGGACCTCAGTACTAAAGCTTTTTACCAGCCTGGCATCAGGGAAGTGCTAAAGTGAAGCACCCATCAGTCGAGAAGGGCAACAGATGTCGAAGCCTATCAAATGTCAGTAAACAGCAAGCCTTCAGAGGCCACCGAACTTGGCATCCTCTTAGCAAAAATACACTGTTGCCTTCAAGAGGGAAAGCCATGGACTTTTATAAACTGCATTAAATGATGTATTTTTTTCTTAATCTCTGCTTTTTTTAAGGGCAAATTTAATGTTCCCAGAGTGTTCTAGGCTTTCAGTCCTGGAAATGTAGGTCTTCAAAATATCCTCCCAGTAATTATGAGAAGTTTCATGTTCAGCTTATCTAGTACCTTCCCTTTTACTGTTAGCCGTATGATTCATGTTATAAGCAATAAATAGGACCACAGTTAAGAGCACAGACTCAGATGTCACATAAATCTGGGCTCCAATCCTGAGTTCAGATGCTAAAGCTGTACGTTAGGTCAGTCCCTTTACCTCTCTAAGCTGGTTTTCTCACTGTAAAAATGAGACTGTTAAGGGTGCCTGCCTCATAAGATTGTTGTGAAGATTAAATGAGATAATATGTAGAGAGTATTTAGCACAGTTACTGGTGTGAATAAACTTTCAGTGAGTTATACAAAATTAGAGTAATATTTATGATACCTATCATTATTAGCTGACTGTAAATCACACATTGTTCTAGCGCTTTATGTATATTATTGAGATGCCTGGGCCACTCATTTGCCTGTTTGCTCTCAGTTAGCTTATTCACACCTGCCCTGCTGTGTATTACATTTCCCAGGCTCTCTGGAAACTGGCCACTGAGTAGATTTGGCCAATGGGAGATGCTGTTGGAAGATTGACGTGCAGGAAGCAAGCAGGGAGAAGTCAGGTCATTTCTCTCTTTCACTGCAGCAGCAACTGCATCTCCTGTGTGATTCCAGCTCCCAGCCTTTCCCTTCAGGTCCCAGTGCTGACCACTCAGCCCTTCTTTGGTTTCAGCTCCAGCCTGACATGGCCAGCCCCCGGCTCTGGCCACACCACTACCTCCCATCATCTCTTGATCCCTAAGGGGAGTAGCAGCTTTTTGCCGTCCCCGATCTCTGAGTTCCTTCAGTATCATCTGTTTGGCTTCTTGGTTTCTTGTGTCATCAATGAAACCAATTTCTTGTGCTCAGTTCTTTTAGTTGAATGACCTAGAGTGGTTTTGCTTCTCCCGACTGGACTCTGATTGATACAGTCACTTTTAAGCATTAAGAGAAGTCAGTCCTTAACGGCAAATCCACTTCCCCTCCTCTCTCCCTGTCGGAATGAGCTAGGCCAACAGGAGAAAGGGTGACCAGTTATCATGGAGAGCAGTTCACTTTGACTAAGTGACACCCAAAAGACAAGAAATTGACGTTAACAACTTTAGTGAATGCCCAGCTCTGAATAAGCCCACTCTGAGTCAGGCATTGAGGCCAGTGGCCACAGGTAGCTTAGCACCTGTCTCAGGAGACACAACTTGATTACAAGTCAGAGCCAGTCACAGTTCCAGGTAGTGTCTAGTCAAAAGGAATAGAAACTCCTCTTTCTTGAACCAGAACTCTGGACCGTTCTAAGTGAATCACTATATTACATATGTGATTATTCTCATCACCCAAATGAGGAAATAGAGACTCAGAGAGGGCAAGCGATTTGCCCAAAGTCACATAGCTATTAAGTAATGGCATTAGGAGTTTAAGTCTATATGTCTCAGAGCTTATGTTTATTGAGACATATCTTTTACTCAGGGTTTTCCAAGCTTTCTTCCTATCTCAAAGCAAATTATGAGAAAGCTACATGCATAACTCATATTGCTCTGGTCTTCTTATAGATGTTTCCTTGCAGAATCAATATTTAGCCTTTCTCACCTAACTCTCACAATAGGTTTATGTGCAGAGTTTCTTGTTTTCAGTTTTACAAATGAGAAAACAGACTCAGAAATTAAAAGAACTTACCCAAGGTCACACTGGGTGTTAATATTCAAGCTGGAGTTTGAATACAGGTTTTTGTGTCTCCAAGCACACGCTGTTTCTGCTGGTGACCTCAAAGTAGTGGATAGTGTAATAGAGGGCCAAATGTTTTACAATTTTAAAAAAGAAAAAGAGGAAAAGCAAGGCCAGGTTCCCCACCTTCAAGGAGCTGACAGGCTAGAAAAATAAAAATGAAGTAACTTGAAACCAGAGAGTGCCATTACATAATCTGCTCCCTGGTAACAGCTACAAGCAGGAAAGAGAAGTGTGGCTTTGTATAAGAAGTAGGGCTTGAAGTGGAAATGTTAACTTAGGATGAGCAGAGAAGCAGCAGGAAGTGGGCTTTTCAGACACAGGTGCTAGTGAAAGCAAAGGAATAAGACAGAAAGACATCAACTCAACTCCTAGGAAAGCATCCCAGTTTGGGAGTAGCAGAAGAGAAAGCTCGATATATAAGGACCACAGTTGATAGGGAATGGGGGTTGTCAACTATAAACAAATCATTAGGAGTTTGATCAGGAGTCTTGGGAGCATCCTTTGCCCAACATCCCTTGACTCTATCATTTTTTTATAAAAAATGTTGCAGGCTAATAGTCTCATTTACTTAAAAGTCAACAACATTAAGTGCTTCTTAGATAGTAATACTGCTTCCTGCTTAAGAAAAAAGCCTGTAAGTTAATTCAGCCTGGGAGTAACGACAAAGATTTATTATTTATCTCCAACAGTTTTGAAGCCTCCCTGAAATATAAGGGGACACTCTTTAAATGCC
Organism: Physeter macrocephalus; assembly: GCF_002837175.3. NCBI lineage: Eukaryota > Metazoa > Chordata > Mammalia > Artiodactyla > Physeteridae > Physeter > Physeter macrocephalus. The sequence continues at coordinate 134,664,096 of NC_041217.1, forward strand.
CCTAGAAAGTTATCCTGTTTCCCTAGAGTGCATTTGTGTATAGAGTGTTATAACATATCAGGTTTGAAAATTTCAGGATGAAGAAGGCACCTTCTGAGACAAGGCCACTGAGATATGGGAAGCAAGCAACCCACCTCACCCCACCTCAAAATCTACCCCCTCGCCCTCCCCCCGTCCTCAGCTGACACCTTGGCCGAAGGAGCCTGTGTGTTGCAGTTGATCAGACTGAAATTCCTACCAAGTTGGCCATGTCAGTTTCACCTGTCAGCATCTCTGATGAGGAGCGATCCTGACAAACCAGACTGGTCTAGATAATTGGATTATAGCAGTTGTCTTCATTTTAGTAAGCTGACTAACTACTATAGACAGACGTTTACAGAGGAGAAATTTATAGACAATCCTAAAGTGGAGATTCGAGGAAGTGCTTAGACGACTGGGAAGCAGCAGGCTTTAGTGAGTCCAGCATATTGTGATGTGGTGGGGAGCTGGGACCCCTCTCTTCAAGGGGCTCCTAAAAGGATAGCAGAGGGTATTCACGTAGTTTCGCCGGTTATCGCGCTGTGCGTATGTGACTTTGCGGATTAACCCACTTAGTCCTCACAACAATCCCATGAGGTCCTGATAGTCCTTGTGCTTTGCAGATAAGGAGATCTTTGCAGATAAGGAGGCCAAATCATAGAGAGGTTCAGTACTTTCCCAAGGTCACATCCTAGTAAGATACGCTTGGCTGATGTTCTGACCCTGTAGTCTGCTCACTGGGAGAATACTGGAACCCATCTGTAAAGTTGCCTTGGGACACTTCCTTATGGTTAGGCCTCCTTCTACACTTCCCCCACCTCCACCTGTGCTTATCTCTAACACTGCCCTTAGATGTTTCATGTCTGCTTACCCCACTTGGGTGTGAGCTTCCAGGGAAGGATCCCAGAATTCCTCACCCTTAATCAGTAGCAGGTGCTGTGTAAACGTGTGTTGTACTGAAGTGGAGGTGAAATTGACAGAGAATTTGTTGTCTCCCTGGAGCCGGTGGAGCAGACTGGTTACCCAGGGAGCCAGCCGCTAAAGCAGGGGTGCTGCTGTGATGGATGTGGACGGAAAGCCCTCAGCAGGTAAAATCCGAGCCAAGACCACCTAGTTCTTAGCTCTGTCTCTGAAAACAGCTTTCCCTGTTCACACTGGCACTCACTCCAGACAGCCCCTGTGCTCCTCAGTTACTCTCTTTTTCAAAGATGAGCTCCCCCATCCTCAGTGTCGGTTCCATTACTGAACAACTCGATATATAACCTGGGACAAGAGGTCTACCTCTTTGGGCCTCAGATTCCTCATCTTTACACTGAAAGAATTAGGTTCTGGTTTTCAAACAATTTAAAGTTGTGGATCATTTGGGACCACACTGTACAAAACAGAAGCTGAGCCGTGTCTCCTGCTCACCGTGTCACCCCCTCCCTTTCCCCATGGCACGGCGTGACCCCTTAGAGGGTCTCAACTGAACATAAGAAGCACTGGACTCGATCGCTTCAGAGGCAATAACCCAGAATATATTAAGGTAATTAACACGAATACTTAATAGTATTGTACAATAACAAAATACCTTCAAAATGGAAGATCCAAGCCACTGAGGAAGGTGGGTTCAAGGGCTCCTGGCTGGACCCCTGCGCCGGCTCGTCTGTCGGATGCCGTGTGCTCCTGGAGGAGTTGTCGGCTTGGCCTTATCGGGTATAGTGGGTTGGGGAAGCTAAAGCCTCTGGGCCCCATCCTCCTTGGCTGGGAATAGACTGCGTGTCGTGGAATTCTATCCAGCCACTCTTGGAGATTGATTTTCCATCTGAGGATCTGACCTCTTGCTTCACCCGCAGGGGGGGTCAGACTGTCCTGGGAGGTGGGGTCAGCGAGCTAGCCCCCTGAAAGGCCTTCCATTTCTTTCTCTTTCTTTCTTTTTTAACTGTATGTTTCAAAGGGAATTTCCGACTACTCTGGAGGCGTAACACCACCGGTTTGAATCCCTCTTGGCATTGAGAGCTTTGAGATAGCCATACCCGCCCCCCCATCGGTGCTTTGTGCTAGGAGATTACTAAAGATTTAATTCCATTTATGTCACTGGATTTATTTCAAAAAAAATCCAAAAACCTTTTGGAGTCAGGGATGAATGCCCCATTTCCTTTATTTTTTGGTCAATTTTCACAGATTCCTTATGTGAATGCCTCAAGGGTAAAAATCTTGCTTTAGTTATTTCCGTATCTCCAGTGCCTAACACAAAGACTGACGTGGACTGCTTGGTAAATATTTGTACGTCATTCAACAAATATCCCCCCAGGTACAGTGATGTGTGAAATAACCATTGTGCTAATTTTCATCACATTTACAGTCGAGGGTAAGAGACAGTTAAATACAAATAAGTATATAGTGTATCTTGGGTTAAGGGCTGTAAAGAACAAAGAACAGTTTCAGTGGAAGAACAAATTTGAATGATTGATGAATGAATGAAAGTAAAACGACCTCAACTGCCAACCCCAAATCTGTCTCATCTCATCTCTTTGTAAATAATTATTATTGCTGTTATTTTAATTATCACAACTGCTACCATTTCTTGAGTATCCACCACGTTCCAAGCTCTGTGCTAGCATCTTCCTATTTGGTACATCAGATTCTCAAAAGAACCTTGCTGTTTAGGCCTTCTTACCCCTTATTCCAGTTGAAAAAATAAGGCCCAAGGAAGGTAATTAACTTGTTCATGGTAAGAGAGCTAATAAATGTCAGAGATGAATCCAGGTTGGTCTGACAGAGCCTTTGCATTAAGCAAAACGGAAAAAATTCCAAAGGTTATCATCACCAGGTATCCAACAGGGTGTCCCTGTTTGAGGAACACCACCTCCTACCTTGCTGCAAAAGATCAATTATGTTAGGTGAGAGGAGGAAAAAAAGAGAAAAATCTGTGCTGGAGAGTGAGAGGGAAAAGAAGGAAGATAGTACTCTTGAATTGGCCATCTTATCAGCCTAGCAATAATAAACCATCACCATGGGAACAGGAACTCTAATTAATGGCAGATGTTGAGTCACTTTAAAAACCATACCATCTGAATGCCGAGCTGGTGCCGTAAGCCTCTCTCCCCTGCCACAGCTGGGAGCATGCTATGATCTTGTTGGAGAGACCCATCTTTCATGGGTGGAGCAAACTCTGGACTTGGCATCAGAAGACTTACATTTGAGCCCCAAATCTGCCTTTCTGAGCTCTTTTGCCTTGAACAATAAGCTCACCAAAAGTGAGAGCTGGCTATCATTAATTTTGTCATTATTATTATTACTAGTAGTAGTAGTAGCTTTCTGAGACTCAATTTCAAGATCTATATAATAGTAAGTAATATCATTTCACCAGTTACTACAAGAAGTACACTTACAGCAACGCCTGGCATAGACAGCGTGCCATAGTATTTAACCGTGGTGATGCCGATGCTGGAGGAGAAAAAGAGGAAGGGGGAAGAGGAAGAAGAGCAGTTGCAACGATGTACGTGTGTAGAACTATGAAATCTCTGAGGTGTGATACAAATGAGGGCATTCTACTCATTGTCAAAATATTTTTGGTCAGTTCCTGGGCTGGTAGCCCATTCCTATGTTTAGTTTTCTCAAAGGTTCTATTGTCTGTGTTGCCTCTTTGTCCAGCCCAGTATGCATGTCTCTCCTGCTTCCGGCTGTGCAGTTTAACTGGGGGAAGGACAACCAGGACAAAGAATCGACAGAAACCATGAGAAAAATTTACTCAGAGCCCAAGTTCTCTATAGGCCAGGATTTTCCAAAGGGTGTTCTTTCGTACATTAGAAGGTATTCCTGGAAAGAATTCATTTGCAAAATGCTACGTTCAAGTTAACTAGGTATCTTTATAGCGAGGCTTTGCATAAGCCTTTAATATATAAACTTGCGTTGTGAATCTCCCGGGTTGGGGAGGCATTTAGAATATAGACTTTCATAAATTTACTTGACCGAAGAATTAGTCTTTCATGGAGCATCTTCCTTTGCTAAAGGACCAAACATTGGGAAATGCTGCTGTAAGCCGAGGGTCAAGACCATCCAGTGTACAAGTAGTACAACATAACAGGTTTGAAAACCTCCACCAATCTGCCCGTCAATTCATGTGTCTAACAAATTAAAAGAGCACCAGTGCTATATTTGGCAGTGACTGCATGCTAGAAGCAACGGCAAGATCCGTGTATTTCCCACTCTTACCCTCTTGGAGCTCTTGTGTGCCTATTGAGGTGAGGGAGAAATTGCCTGGCAGTAGCAATGCAGTGTGACAGTGAACAGATGGAGATCACAGGATGGCATGGTACCAAGGGAGGGGCTTCTTATCCAACTGAGTGGGTCAAGAGAAGTTTCCCCGAGGAAGGAACTTCCAACCTGAGATCCAAAGAACAATTAGAGCTCTGTAACACATTGTCAGTGCACTTTCCCGTGTGTTGTCACGTTGCATCCTCACAGCAACCCTCCGGGTCAGACAATGAGTGGTAAAAGGAAAGTCGTTAAGTGCTGCTTAATGAGCTCCTACTACAGGTTAGGGGCTGTTCTAGGCATTTTATACACTTACTGCATTTAATCTTCACAACAATGAGTGGCCTCAGTTTACGGATGAAAAATTAAGGCTCAGCTTAAAGTAGCACAAAGCTGCACGTGTAATTTGTACAAAACGAGGATTGAACTCAGAACTACATGATTCCAAAGCCACCTCCCATTGCATCATCCACCAGTGATGAGCCCAGCCAGTGGCCAGTCCATGACAGAGTTTTTACCAGAATGAGAAATGTAGAAAAGTAAGCAGAGCATCATAAATGTTTTCTTCTTAAATGATTTATGTTGTCCTCAGAAGTACCCTGGTCCCAAATGTTTGGTGTAGAAAGTCCTATGCTTTTTTTTTTTTTTTTTTTTAATATTACCTTGTATGAGAAAACCTTTTTTATTTTGAGCTCTTACTTGGCAAAATAAAAACTTGCTAACCATATGCCATTCTCCAAAGTAATTTTGAAAGTATTAGTGTCCATGAAATTTAAAAATCTTGGAAATATTCTGTATGCTATTTTATTGAACATACTCATTCTAAAGATGAGAGGAATATGAACCATCACATTGCTTTGGGTCTGCTGGTTTGAACTTGGATGAGTTACTAAACTCCACAGACTCAGGTGTCCAGCAGCCATAAATGGATACAAAGTAGAATAATGTGGCATCTCCCTAAATGCACACATATGCCACCGGTGGCACTCAGGATGACTTTAGCTGGCATGTGGACACTCTTTTTCTAATAGTTATATATTTATTTTAATGTATATTAGAAAAAAGGTAACCAACACCGTACCTATGTTTTCATAGACATTTCTGCTTAGAACAAGGCAGTTTGAAAAAAGAAAAAGGAACTTATTTGGAATTTAGAAAAAATATTACATGTATAATACTACAGATGGTACTTGGATATGGAAACAATTATGAAGATGGTATGTGAGTAACTAAAATTTGTGAAATAATAAGATAGCATGTGTGAAAGTGTCTCATGCATAGAAGGCCCCAGTAAATGCTTCCTTCCTTTCTGATTCATCTGGCTAGCAAGTGGCAGAGCGCAGGACTAACCCTCATAGCCTCAGACTCCCAGTCCGGTGCTCCTTCCAGGACACCTTTAACTCTACTGCTTCCTATCTGCCTGCCTCACCCAGCATCCTACCCCTCTCCACTCATCCCTCAGGAAAAATGCAGTGAGTAGGTATTTCAGAAGTGACTAGTGGCTTTGCAAAAATGTTCTGATGAATGTCAATAATAAATAAAGTATACCTAACAGCAGAGACATTGTTAGCATTTGGAAAAACAGGAATTGGAATCTGAGAATTGAAAGGGCCCTCAGAGATCATCTCACCCAATCCTGCCTTTTATGTATGTGGAAGTTGGGACTCAGGGAGGGGAAGTGCTTTGTTCAGAGCTCTTAGCTGATCAAACCAGGAAGAGGATTCATATAAAACGTGCAGATATAAAATGTTACTTTTTTTTAAAAAAAAAAAGACCTGTTTCCTGCTTTCCAGAAAAGTAGCAGGGATGTACCACAAAAGGACTTTTACTTCCACAAATCTAAAAATGTGGAATGTCATGCTTCATACTGTGCCTATCAAGAAAACATTGTAAATGATCACTGGAGAAGGCATTCCTGGTGGTATTCTTTTGTCTGTTTGCTTGCTTCTTTGTTTTAATTGTAAAATACACGACATAAAATTTACCATTTTTGCATGCACAGTTTAGTAGTGTTAAGTTTTATTCACATTTTTGTGCAACCAATATCCAGAACTCTTTTCATCTTGCAAAACTGAAACTCTGTACCCATTAAACAACAATTCCCCACCTCCCTCCCCTCCACCATTCTGCTTTCTGTCTCTATGAATTTGACTACTCTTGGTACCTGATATAAGTGCCATCATATAGTGTTTGTCTTTTTTGTGACTGGCTTATTTCACTTAGCATAATGTCCTCAAGGGTCATACCCATAGGAGCACGTGTCAGAATTTCCTTCCTTCCTGGTTGTTTTCTTGATGCGACACAGCCTGTTCTCTGTGGTCCCCGTTTGTACCCATCATCACCGACCGTGAAGACTTTGGCACACTTAACATTTTAGTGACTTCTCTCCAGTGGGGAAATATTGGGTTGGCCAAAAAGTTCATTCATATGGAAAAACCCGAACGAACTTTTTGGCCAGCCCAATATCCCAGTTGGGGATGACGGCAGCAGTGAAAAGCGATATCTGAGAAGAACTTAAACCCCCTTCTCCCAGTCTTTTCTAAGTAGGTGACAAGGGAGAGAAATGCATGCTGCATGCCCCCACCCTCACTCCCAATTTCTTTTATTGCTTCCACCCCAAGTCTTCAGTCAGCCGCAGAGGAGCAGTGGGGCAGTGGGGTTAGTGGTTTCAAAAGTGGATTTTCAAGTAGAATAGGCTTGCATTCCAGTCTAACCTCTGTAACTTAACTAAATCTAGGATGTTGGATAATATGATTAAGCTCTCAAAGCCTCATTTCTGTTGTCTGTGAATGGACAGAATTATACCTGTATCCAAATTTAAAAAAAGAAAAAAGCTTGCTTTTTTTCTCCTTCTGAGTGGTGAGATATTATATTTTAGTTTCTCAGATTAAAAAATAATAATACAGTGACCCCGTCCACGGGGTTGTTCAGAGATGGGATGGGATGTTATCTGACATTTTGGCCACTGAGATGTCTTGTTCTAGGCTGAGGATTTTAGGGAACCTCATGACATTGGAAAGGAGACGATGTTCGTCTATTATGCAGCATCTGTATGTCAGATACGTTACTTTTTCATCCAGAACAGGGTAGAACTCTATTATGGCCCTTGACTCTTGGCATCATTAACATTTGCTGTCTCCCCAGCTTGTCTTAACCATCCCTGTTCCTGCAACTCGCACCCTTGAACAGCGCCTAGCATAATGCCCAGAAACCTACAGATGTCCCCCCTCGTTTAAAAAAAAGAAAAAGTGTTTCTTTAATGCATTGGGAATCACTCAACATTTGCCTGCGTTTATTTGGCCACTAATACAACCCCATATCTTAAGATACTCTCTTCCCACTCCGATACCCCCATGGCCTCGTGATAAAAGGTACCATTCATTCGACCTCTCAAGTGTGGCGAAGAAGGAAGCCTGGGTATAGAAACTGATTTTGACTCCTCTCTGAGCACTCTCCTTGCTGACCACTCAGGAATTTTTTTTTTTCCTGGCTTTTGACCCTCCCCTCTTCTTTCTTTTGATAAACCTGACAGCTGTCCCCAAAGGGATGCATCCATTACCTTTCACTAGAGTTGAGTTCACTTTCCGTTGCATGTTTCTGTTTAAAAAGAAAGCCTTTTAAAAGGGTCGAGCATACACTGAGTGTGTACTTAATTTTTAATATGTGTGTGCCCACAGCCAAGAGAACACAAGAGAAGCCTTAAATAACAATGAGACTGAATTGTACACGTGTGTTTTATGTGGCACTGATTCCTAAATATATATATTCTTAGCAGCCAGGTATTATTTAATACATCCCCATTAGTCAAGATGCCAAATCTAAATGAAAACCATGTTTAAATATATTTAACAATATTATGGCTTTTGGTTGACTGTCAGACTAACATAACTGTATGTTTTCCCCAAGCCAACCCTCAGTCACTGTCTTACATTTTTACTCTGAGCGCTAGTTCTTTTGTGCTATCAAGCCAATTTTGATCATAAAACAATATATACCACAGACTTTCAGCATCGTTTTCACTGGGCCCTTAAATGTAAATGTTTTACAAAGAGAACAACCCTGAGTTGTATGGGTTTTTTTTCTGGCTGAAAAACGAAATGTCTCTTCTTCGTGGGATGAGCCCCTGAATTTAAAAGGAAATTAATAAATGTCTTAGAGATACTAAATTGTTTGTAGTTTCTGTAACAAATGGTGTCTGCCTTTTGAGTTGTTATTGCTTTCAGTGTTTTGTACTAAATGTACTATGTTCATTATTTTTTCTTGCGATGATTCAGACTTCTGTTAGTTTTGCAATAGCGCCACCTAGGGGCTCTGGGGAACATTGAATGTGCTGCTAAAATGTTCTCAGTACCTTTTAAAAAAGCAATCCCCCTGCTCTTTGAGATGCAGTGACAAAAGGCTTGTGGGTCTTGGGGTTGAAGAAGAGAGAAGGCAGTAGTAGCCTGATGAGATAGGTTGCTAGTTCCACCCACCATGTTTCCAATCTGGAGGCAAACCAAAAAGAGCTATAACTAAAAAGAGTTCTTTTTATAAAGAACTAGCCAAACTTGGAGTGAAATATTCTGTTCTAGCAGATATTTTTAAACTATTAATAAAACATCATTGCATTTATTTAACATGTTTAACTCTTGTTCTGGTTTTCAGTAGTTTTCTTGCTGTTTTCATCCTTCTGATAGGCATTTCCTGTAGAGATTGCAGTGAAATGATTCTTGCATGTGGTGCTTTGATTTGCTCTCTTGTAGTAATTACTCGCCTCTCACATCTCCAAATGTTCTCCTGTTTTCTCTCTTCATTGTTCTCTGTATTACTCCTTACAAAGTTTTATTTCAGCCTTTGGCCTATTTATTCTTTCCACTAATGTTTCATTATCGTTTCTTCTAGTTTCTGGGTTCTTACATGGTTCTTTATGTTTAAATCTTAAGGCCTTTTAAAACCTGATTGAAACTATCACAAATGTGTTTATTAAAAACATAATACAATTCTTTGATTATATAAATGCTGATAAATAACTCTTATAAAACTTTTTTGCACCATATTAAATTCAAAATAGGGAACATGTGTTTAACTTTGTACACTGTAGACGTTCTATGATTCATTTTAAAAAGTAAAAATAGTGCATAGCAATACATAAAATTCTTATAAGCAGGTATTATCTATGTGTCATATCTCTTTGTAGATGATGATGACAGTGACGATGATTTTAGGCAACATGTGTTGATGCTTTCTACATGCCAAGCACTGTTCAAAGCACTTTACATGAATTAACGTATTTAATCACCACAACAATATCATGGAACTGGATCTAAAAGTATTCCCGTTTCACATATGTTTACAGAATGCTTATGTATTCCCAAAGGGGAAACTTCAACAAGGTAATGTATGAGCCTGCCATAGTTAGTGTGTAGTAAAAGAGTTAACATTATTAGTTCTTTCTTGCACTTCGGGAGTCAGTTTTGGTCACTTTTCTTTGTCCCATTAACCAGCTTTCCCTTTGGAAGCTTGTGCTTCCCTTCACCCTTTGATACCTGTCTGCTTCTCCTCACTGTGTGCCTCTAGCCTTATCTATTGAAAAATCACTGTCTGCCCTCACAGAGCTTATATTCCCACTGGGAGGAGTCCAGTAACAAGTAATTCCAGAAACAAGTAATCACCATAAATAATACGATTTCAGGTAGCCAAAAAATAAATAAATAAATGAAAATGCTGTGAGAGAAAGTAAAGCAACGTAAGGGAACAAAGAGAGACCAGGCAGATGAGGAGGGAAGGACTGGCTGTGTGAGAGGCGGGAAAGGCCCTCCTGAGGAAGGTTGTTTGAGATGAGACTGGAATGGCAGAGAGCACAGGGAGTGCAAAGGCCCTGGGGTGGGAATGAACTGAAGGTATCTGAAGAAGAGCAAAAAGACCAGCGAGGCAGTCCTTGTTCTCAAGTTTCTTAGAGTCTTGCAGGGGAGAAATACAGTAAAACAGACAGCTGTACTAGAGTTGGTTGTGTGCTGTCTTAGGTGATGTACCTCACTCAGCCTTCAGGAGGCAGAGAAAACGCTCCAAAGGAGTGACAGTTGATTCATGACTTGGAAGTGTTAACTAAACAAAGGTGTGTATGTGTGTGTGTGTGTGTGTGTGTGTGTGTGTGTGTGTTGAGGGTCTGAGATGGGAGGAGGGTGTACAGAATTTTAGATCTTGGTAATAAAGGATTCACGAACCTAAAGGTCAACTCAGTATGTATTGGATGAAAATGTGAATTTGAGTGAATAAACGAATGAACAAATTAATGCTTTTGTCTTGTAGGGGCAGCTCATAAGACGGAAGTATAAAGCCGAAAAGCATTTTGTTAGTTCACCTTGATAAATCACTGTTCCAAATTCTGCCCATCATTTCCCTGTAGGCAGACTCTTATGAAGACCCATATCATTATCAAAAGGCTGCTTGCCTAGTAGATCATTCAGGGCTTTATTGGGAAAGCGAGCTAAGCAGTCATTTTAACCTGGGGACTGGACATGTCCAAAGCCCAATGGCCAGCATTCTTGTCTTTCCTGAGCATTGCTTGGATTAGAACTATGGGATGGATGAATGGTTGAAAAACGAAGTCATAATCTCAAGGCTGTGCAATAGTAGGGAGAGTGGCTGTTCGTGTTTGAGACCCCAGAGGTAATTGCTGGCTTGAAAAGTAGGGACCTGGCGTCTGGTCTTCGCTCTACTTGTGGTTGCGGCATTGGTCTCTAACCTGTACAGTGGAGTGGCGCCAGGCAGTGGCTAAGGTCCCTTCCAGCTCTGGAATTCTGTGTTCATCTTCCTCTACCTGATGAAGAGAGGGAGGGAGTGAATGTGTATGGGCACCAGCCCTGTCCTGGGGTACACTCGCTCCCCCAGAAGCCTGGGCATCTCTTGGCCCAGAGCACCCTAAAAAGCTGTCCTAATCTGCCACACTCATGGGTGGGTTCTGGCTGTCCACCACCTGTGTTCCTGCAGAGCCATGAACAACCACATTCCTGATGGCCTCCTCCTTCTCCTGTGTCTGTTCTTCTGCAGTGATCCAAGAGCTAGGTATTCCTGATGTAGGCTTTTCTTAGAGTCCACACAGGGATCCTCTGGTCTGCCCATTTTCCCTCTCCCCTTCCTGCTCTAAAGCCATATCACAAGCATTCAGATCTCAGCCCCTCCACTAACCACCTGTGTGGCCTTGGTCAGGTTTCTTAATCTCTCTGTGCCTCAGTGTGGATAGCAAATAACCTATAGGGTTATTTGTAAAGATGAGTGAGATAATTCATATAAAGCAGTTAGCACAGTGCCTGGCACATCATAAGTGCACCCTGCAGTGCTGCCTTCCTTCCTCAAATGTTTTCTGCCCCGTTCTCAGGCAAGCAGGAAGGATCCTGAGGTATACAGGACACCCCTACACTGAGGAGTCCAGTCCAGTGCCTCCTGTGAGGCACATGCTTTCCCTAGGTTACCTCATTTGAGTCCTCACCACAATCCAGAGCGATGCTTATTCTTCTCAGAATTCTTTTCAGACTGCAGCCCAGAGACCAGAGAAGTCATGTGACATTCCCTGCAGCATACAATTTGTAAATGGCACAGTTGGAATCAGAGCTCAGGTCTCTCAGACTCCAAATCCAGTGCCCTTTCCCCCACTTCACCCAGGCTGCCATCGCCTGGCTTGTTTCGAAGGGAAAAAGAAGAAGCAGTGCATCGTGGGAGTGATCATATGGGAAATCAGCTCTCCTTCCCAGGACATCCACTACCAGCTTTCAAAAGAGGGGGGACCACTAGGCTCGAGAGCCCAGCTCCCAGCAGCCCTTGCATCAACCCATCTGAAAAGGATCCGTCTTTAAAAGCAAGGAGCCAGAAAAAATAATTCATACTAAAAACAAACTCTGTCATGAGTCATTTGACTTTGCTTTCCCCCGAACACATAGTTTATGTCTTGGGCGAGCTAAGGCTAAAGGAACATCTGATACGTTTTAAGCTAGCAGAGCTATTATTTAAGGAGCTCTACATCCAGTGTGTGCCCATTGGACCCATGGTTTAAATCAAGGCTTGTGCTAAGGGAGCCTGACAGTTTGTTATTGCTGTTGTAGTTGTTTCGGCGTGTGATTGTGTACGAGTTTTATCAAGGTGACAAGAATCTTTGGTCCATGATTCAAAAGTTCTCAGGTGGTGAGCTAACCTACGCGGTAGCTATTCTGAGTGAATCTGTGCCTGAGAGGAATATGTATAATGTGCATGTGTTGAGATGGGTGAGCCCCTTTGGAAATGAGAGGGAGAGAATAGGGGAGGGCAGCTTCCGAAGGAGTTGCTTTCTGGTTGCATCAGCAGAGGAGGGAGACTTAGCCCTGGGTCAGAGTGTTGCTCAATCCTGGATGAACAGGACATAACCCAGAACACGAGGCAAGTGTCTCTCTCTCTGTGGCCAACTCGCTCCTCTTTAGATAACAGAAAAATGATGGAAATCGACTTACATTGTAAAAACTCAAACATCAAAGAGTAAACGGGAAAGGCACAAACGTCTCCTGATCCCAGAGGTAATCGCTATTGTCCATTTTATATGCCTTTCTAAGCTTTTTAATGCATTCATAGACATATATATATGTATATAGTGTCATATAGTACAAACTTTTCTGCAAGGTTTTTTTTCACTTATTAGATATTTGGAGTATGTCAGTGCATATAGAGCCACCGCATGTCTGTTACATATTGGTAGTAATTCCACAGTCGGCATATATAAAAAATGATTTAACCAATGTCCTATCGATAGACATGTAGGTAGTTTCTAGTATCTGGCTTTTGCAAACAGCAATCAAAGGATCATCCTGGCTATGGTTCTTTATACACAAGTATGAAAAGTTCTCTTGGAGAGATACAAGAAAGTGGAATGTCTCCTGGAGGGATTTGTGCCTTCGAAATTATGTTAGCTGTGGCCAGAATGTCCTCCAAAAAGGCTGTACCAATTTGTATTCCTGCCAACGGTGCCCCTGTTCCTTTGCCAACACTGCATATTGTCCATCGTTTAACATTTTTGCCCATTTCTCGGGCAGAAAATGACTGCTCATTGTTCTTTTCCTTTCCCTCTGCCCTGTTGCTAGTGAGAATGAACATTTTCTTTACATCTTCAGTCTCTTAATTTCTGTCTTCTGTTAATGGCCTGTTAACATCCTCTCTTCATTTTCCTCTAGGGTCGTAGGTCTTTCCCTCGGGGATTTGGAGAGGTTCTTCATGTGCTCTGTGCATCAGTCCTTTGTCTGTCATTTATCTTGAAGACTTTCTTGTCATAAGACCTTCAACATCCACCTTTGCTTACAGTGTCTTATACAGGAGTTTTACATTTTCATATACTCACATCTGTGAATCTCCTTCTTTATGGCTTCAAGATTTCTTGGAAACTTTCCCTGTAAACTATTTCTTTTCCTGGAGCTGTGTTTTTCAGAATAATAACGTTTTAGACTACAACACCCCGGGTTAGCAGAATGGTCTCTGTTTTTGCAGACATTCTTGGTAATTTCACCATTAATTATGGGGAAATTTTGAAACCACATGGATCAGTCCTAGGCAAATAAGAGGCAACAGGGAACTAACTACGATCAGGAAGCCTGAAGTCATATATATGGGCCTTGGACCATATCCAGGCTCCTGTACTTACCACTTGATCTGGGGACATCACTTTGCTGCTCTGAGCCTTAGTTTATTTCTCTGTAAAATGGGGCACATCACAATTTCAAAGGGTAACTGTGAGGTTTAACATCTCCCATGTCTCATCCTACTCAATACATGTTTGTTTCTGCCCCTCCTGATAAAAGGTCTTGTTCTCCCCCCGCACATGTAAATGTAACTGGTCACTTAAGACTGTTGACTTTCATCTCTTCTGAGGATTTTGTAGCTGAATCGTGGAGTCACAGCTTGCCCAAGAGTCTGAGGCAATTTCCTCATGATGCATCTCTGTGGGCCTAAAGGAAACGAAACACCTACACCATTGCTCAATGCTGGAAAATTCTCCAGGATGGCCGACCCCTCTTGGCGGAGAGAAGCCAGGGGGCTCTGGGGGACTACTCCAGTCCATGTGGGTGGAGAGCTTTTGTGGTTCCTGGACTCACTGAGCCTCCTGCTTGTGCGGGGACAATTCCCTCTCCTTTGAAATCATCCCCTCTTCCCTTCCCCTTGCCTGGCATCCTTCACTTCTTATAGCAACACAACACTCGAAGTTGGGAGCCCAGACTTGAGCCAGACTGCCCGGGTTCAAAATCCAGCCCTGCCACTCTTACTTGTGAGGCCTGGAACAAATGTCTTCATCTCTCTCTACCTCAATTTCCCTATCTGTAAAATGGGAATACTGGTATGACCTACCTCATAGGGCTGTTATGAGAGTTGATACTTATAAAGCCCTTGGCATATAGTACGGTGATCAAGGAGCTACAAATAAATCATATACAGTATCTGAATCCTGGCTCCTCCTTTCACAGCCAGTTGACTTTGGATAATGTACTTATTCTGACCTCAGCTCTCTCATTTGTAAAATGGGTATGAAAATAGCTATTTCATAGGATTGCTGGGCAAGTCAAATGGGATAATGTATGTCATGAGCATAGGGCTTCAATTATTGGTGGCTACTGTGGTGATGGTTATTGAAGAAGACAGGAATGAATATGCAGGGAATACCTAAAACTCAAAAGCAGAGAGGCTGGTGATTAAAAGAGAAGGTTCTGGAGTCAGACACACTGGGTTGGAATTCAGCCTCCACTACCCTTGGCCCTGTGACCCTGGACCTAAACCTTTTTGACATTCAGTTTCCTGATCTGTTAAATAGGATTGATAGTGGTGCCTACCTCTAGGCCTGTAGGCTTGTTATGAAGAGGAAATGATGATAAACCAGGAACATAGAAAATGCTTAATAAAATTAACTGTTGCTGTTACTCATATCTCCTGCCCATCAATGGGAAGATTCTTGTCTGCAGTCAGGAGTCCCCGGGTAGGAGAAATGGCAGCACAGCCAGAGCCCCCACCCAATCCATTCTGCTGGGTTTGGAGCACCAGGTAGGAAAGAGAATCAAAACTCAAGAAGGGAAACTGAGGCAGAAGCCTGGTTTTTACGGATCAACCAAAATGATTGAGGTAGAGAGAAAAAAAACACAATTAAGGCTGTCCATCAGGATTTATCTGCAATGGTATATTTCCTTTTAATTCTTAAAGCAGTCCTATTGGGTAGGTTCTGTTATTTCCAGTTTTCACCTGGTGAAACTGAGGGTGAGAAAATGCAAGTGACCTGCGTAAGATCACACAGCTAACAAGTGGAGGAGCGGGGATTTGTGCCTAGAACCATCCGGCTCCAAATCCCTAATGCTGCGCTGTCAATAACTGTCCCGCCTCTGTTGGGAGTGACTCAGAGGCCAAGCAGGAGCGGGCTGGGGGGGACCCTGTTTCTCTGGGAGAGCAGAGGAGGTGGAGACAAGGGCAGTGGGCCTGGAGCTGACAGGCTGCATGTAAAAGTTTGGAAATTTTGCCCTGAAAGACAAGAGAGTGTTTTCAGCTGAGGCCATTTTCAACTGTACCCTGTGTACTAGGCCAAGGGTAAACAAAAACACAGCCATAAATAGTACTGCCCAGAATTCTCGTCACAACAGCCCACTGTGCTCTTTCTGTTTGGAGATGACTGTCGAAACACTTCGCATGAAAACGTCTGAATCTGTTACTGTTCACCAAGTCAGTCACAGCCCACTCAAACGAGGTGCCTTGGGTGTGAGCAGAGATGCAAGAATCATCAGGTGACCAGCCATTATGAAGTCTCACCGAATGGCCTGCCCGGGAAACCAGCATCCCTGGACTAGGGCCAGGCCTTCCTAACACCACTGCTTGGAAGGGGCCCATCCTAGTTCAGAGGGCCTGTCCCAGCTCGTTACAGAATATGTTTTTATAGCTATCCTTTCTCTAATTAAACATAAAGTATCAAAGCTGGAATCAACTGAACAAGTCATCTAGTCTAGTGCATTTAAAAGATGGAGACATTTGGTTTCCAGTGGGAGGTGACATTCCCAAGGTTATAGGGAGAAAACCTGAGACTGGAATCCAGGCCTCCTGATTCTTAGTCTAAAACACGTCTAACGCTGCCCTCCTGAACCTTGCCAACACAGTCGCAAAATTTCTGCCAGCATCTCCAAAGGGCAGGGCTGGAAGGTGGGAGAGGTGGGAGGGAGGTTGTGTTTGTCCTTGGTACTTTCTACCTTGCCCTCTACATCTGCTGCCCCATTTCAGTGTTTCCTCTCACCTGTCAAAACTAACTAGTCCTGTGAGCCCAAATCTAGATCCTTGAGAAGCAGCTTCTCGGGTTTGCAGAGTCATTCCTGCTCCCCTGTCCAGGGTTTTTTCCTGCTGTGGCAGTGCTGCCTCTTGAACAATGGACAGGCCCACAGACCAGGAGGATGCCTGGCTCAGCCCCTCTTGGGTAGGTTTCCCAGGTGAGATGTGGCCTCCCCAAGTATCATTCCACATCTCCAGAGGCAGGCCAGGAAGAGGAAAGGGATGAATGTTAATTGATCACCTGATAACATGCTGGATTATAACCACATTTAATGTGTAACTGGGGCTATGTGAGGTAGGTAGATGTTATCATCTCCGCTTGCAAACAGGAGCAAGAAGTTAGAAAGGCAAATCACTTGTTCAAAGCCACACAGCCAGAAAGTGGGAGAGTTGGCACCTGAACCTAGACTTGTGTGAAAATCCAAAGTATAAGCTCTTTCAAGTTCACTAAGCTAGAGAAAGTGAGATTAAAGTGTGTGTTACACATGCACAGGCACACAAGTGCACGCACACACAGTGGAAGAGTGCTTTCTAAACTGAAGAGCCACCCACCCGTGCAGGATGATGAGGGTGACAGCACCCTGTCCAGGCCAAGCATGAAATGGCTCCCAACAGGCGGGTGCTTAGCCTCTGGGGAAATTGGCCTTCCACGAGGAAGTCCGGGGAGCACAGCCATGACTTACAGAATCTTCTTACAAGGAGGGAAGTGGAGGGACTCTTTAGGGGCAAGGGTCTCTCAGCTAGTCCAGTAGTTCTCAGACAGACGTCATCAGAGGGCTACCACAGGCAGAACCGACTGTGTAATTTATGGGATCCGGTACCAAATGAAAATGTGGGCCCCTGGCCAGGGGCAGGGAAGTCACTCGTGGCTGACAGGTGACCCCCAAGGGTTTCCAGCTTCCCAGTTGCCTACCCAACCCTCTGTGGCAGTGGGGAGTGGCGGGGAGAGACACTGCTTGCCCGGCCCTGAGACACTGCAGGCTCACAACCTGGCCTGGCTCTCCCCGCAGCTGTGCTTGTCCCTGCACTCCCGCCTCTTCATGCCACCCCGTCATCACCCCAGGGGTGCGTGGTCAGCAGTGGAGAAATGGGGTAAGGTGCCAGAAGGCAGGGAGCAGGCTGGTCCTGGAAAGGGAAAGGCCCCACACCCAGCACATGCTCTGCTGTCCCATCAGCCTCCGTCCACAAAGCACACATTCAAAGATAAAATTAAGAATTTCAAAACAG
This sequence comes from Physeter macrocephalus, assembly GCF_002837175.3. Lineage (NCBI taxonomy): Eukaryota > Metazoa > Chordata > Mammalia > Artiodactyla > Physeteridae > Physeter > Physeter macrocephalus. Next base: position 134,681,865 of record NC_041217.1, read on the forward strand.
GGACTGCAGATCACTAAACCCCAAGCTTGAGCCTTCCTGGCGTGGGACCCTGGACGACTACACAGGTGACATACCCGTGAAGTTTGCCCTTTTACTGCAGGTCCTTAGCAGAGTTTCACTAGTACAGAGAAAATGAAGAAATAAGGGTAGTATGTCGAGTTTGTAACAAAGCTATATGTAAACAATTTAAATGATTTCCCTGTATTCTGAGATCACGGTAACTTTTTTTTTTTTTTTCGCTTTGATGTTAAAATCTTTTTTGTTATGACATCATGGTCAGAGTAAATGTTGAGTAGGTTTTTTGGTGGGTTTTTTTTTTTTTTTTTTTTAAAGGTTCTTGTTTGGCAAAATAAGATGCTGACAATTCTTTGTAGGTCTCCAAAAGATTTGGCGATTGTATTGGTCCAGAGATTGGAAACTCCTGAGCTGGGGCTTTCAAGGAGAAAGCTCTTCCTGATTGTTGGGGATGGAGCCTTTTCCCCAGCTGCTGGCATCAGAAAGGCATACAGTTAGTAATTGTGGTATATTTCAGTATTTTCTAGGTACGTCTTTGCTTTTGTGAAGTCTGAACTCTGGTGGCGTCTGTGAGAAGAGGCAACACAGAATAAGGGCATCAAAATCAAAATTCAAAGTCTGAAACTCCCAGTTCCCTATGACCCTTGAGAGATCATTTCTGCAAATTTCCCAACCATCAGGAGCTCCACAGAAGTAAATTGGAGAGGTGATAACATACCCAGGACAGACCCAGCCTGTGTCTTTTGTCCTGGTCTAATTATTAATAATCGATCATTAAACTGTCCAGGACTCAAAGGAGAATTTATTGGGATAATAAACTATGGCTACCCTCATTAAAGGCTCCTTCACCTCTCCTGAGGCAACAAGCCCCACAGAGGCTGCTGTTTCCCTGGGCGGGAGCCCATGGTGGCCAGCTGAAGGGCTGCATTTGTCCTGCCAGAGGCCTGGACTGGTTGACAGCCTGGAGCCTGGATTATCCCCTTGTGGTGGTAAATCTGTGTGACTCCCAGCCCAGCGGCTCCCACCATTGTATTTTGTTGTATCAAGTCGAAGGGCAACCCACTTTCAATCCTTTGATGAGGGAAAATATGTCAACACAATGGTCCACTGAACTCTGGAAATAGGCAACATGCAATGATTTTGGGGGTCTGTAGCCTAAATGGTTTTACTCCAGAAGATGTGGAATTAAAGATAAAGCAGACAGCTAATTGCTGTTAAACCCACATGCTCCAAACCCACCATTATGGTCTCTTCTCAGTTACACAACCAGAGAGGCTTTCCCTAGAATAGGCGTTGGTAGACTGGGCTTTGGGGTGAGAAGCAAGAAGGAGGAAGAAGGGGAAGAGGAGGACAAGAGAGAAATAACACGTCACAGAGGGGTACAGTTCTGAAATGCACAAAGTCTGTGCCATTTAATTGGGATTACTTTTTCTTTTTATCCCATGTGGATTTCTTTTTATCCATATAGAAAGAAATCTTTGACAATACCTGCTTCAGAGTCTCAGGTTTAAGAAGCCGATCACTGACCCGAGGAAAAAGAGACATAAATCACTTTCAAGTTCTTCAGACAAAGAACAGCTCGAGGCAAGCTGGAGCGTTTGCAGGGCATTTTTGTGACATTTCTGGATGCCCTTTGTTTCCCCCTTTCAAGAAAAGCCCTTTCTTTGCTTGCCTTCTCACATAACAGCTTGGGATTCTTGTCTCCCCCAAAAATGCATTTGAACTTGTGGGTTTGTTAAGAGTCAGGGCATGAAGCATTTTTCCATGGTAGAAAATTCTGGCATTCCAAAGCAGAACTAATGTGAGATTTGGGAAGGCTGCCCTATTTGTGCACTTAATTAGGGCTCCCCAAAGGCAGCTGATCCATTGGTGTCATAGGAAACCGACGCCAAGGCCAGCGAAAGCTGAAAATGTGTGAGTACCCAAGAGGGGGGCGAATGTAGATTCCACACCTGTTCCCCACTGACTTGGATCAGGACTCAAGGGATATAAAGACAAGGGCTTGCCTGAAATGCTCATTTGGATCCCAGGCCCGATTTCATCGTTCTGTGTGTCACCAGTGTTTGAGTCAAGTCCCAAAACACTTGGAGATAAAGGATCAGAGTTATAGGTTCTCTTTGGATCTGTGAAGTAAGGTCTTGGTTCTGAAGATCTGTGAAGTTGACAAAATTACAGTGGAAAAATTATAGACTTTAAAGACCAACCAGCCTGTGCTTTGAGTCTTACTCTGCCACTAGTAGATGGTGTCAGTTTTTGAAGAAGTTATCCAGTTATTTCCGAGATTTAGTTTTCTTCCCTATGAGAGGCCCTACTAACACCTCTTCCATGGTTCATTATCGTAACAACAGCTAACTAACATTTGTTGAGCAATTACAGTGTGTAAGGCACTGTTCTAAGAGCATGAACTGTATTAACTCTTCCATCCTCTGTAGACCGTATAAAGTCTGTATTAGAGGTTGGCAAACTGCTCCCCATGGGCCAATTTTTGCCCACTGCCCATTTGTGCAAATAATGTTTTACTGGAACACAGTTATGCCCATCTGTTCATGTCTACTCTGTGGCTACTTTCATGCTATAGCTCCAAGGTTGAGTAGTCGAAACAGAAACTGTATGTCCAACCAGATCTAAAATATTTACTGTCTGGCTTTGTACAGAAACAAATTTGCCAACCCCTGCTTTAAATTATCCCAATTGAAAGATGAAGAAAATAAACCATAGACATTTTTTGGGGGGCTGTGCCCCACGGCATGTGGAATCTTAGCTCCCCGACCAGGAATCAAACCCACACCCTCTGCATTGGAAGTGCAGGGTCTTAACCACTGGACCACCAGGGAAGTCCAACCATAGACATTTTAAATAGCTTAACTGAGGTCGTACAGCTGGTGACAGATAGAACTAAGATTAGAATCCCGTATCCTGACTCCAGAACTTGTGATCTTCACCAGTATCCTACATGTATAAGACCAGTGCAGTGCCTGACGCATAGGAGATGCCTGACACATCTGTTTGCTTAAGGGATCCTTTGCATTCCCCCACGGTTCTCCTTGGCCTTCTGCCTCCTTTTGCAGGTTCATATCAATTTCTATTGCCTTTTCCTTCTCTTCTGCCAGATTATGTTTTCAATTCTGCAGACTTCTGGGCAATTTTATACTCAATGCATCAAACAACCCTGTGAGGTCAGTATCATTATCTTCATTTAAAAGATGTAGAAACCACTCCCGACCTCTGAACTCCCAGGAGTTTTTACACTTCATTTGTTAACCCTCAGAGGAAACGTTGCTAGGAGCTTTGGGAACATTTATTTAATGCTGAAAACTAACATTAGAGAAAAAAATCTCAACAGTGACTCAAGAAAGGATTACAATCTAATTGGGGTGAGAAAATAGTGTAAAATATTGGAACAACAGCAGGCATTTTTCAAGTTAAGTTATTTAGTACAGATCGTGAGTGGGTGTGAATTCAGGGAGCTGGGACAAGAGGATGGACCGGGGGGTGTGGGGTGCAGGCAGGGACGGTTTCCAGGAGGCGGTCCAGTGTGAGCTGGGCCTCGAACGTGGGGCAGGATTTTAAAAAGAGAATCTCAGATTTGAGTATCATGGGAGTGAGGAAAGGAACCAAAGAGAGAAGACACAGAAATGGAAATGTCTCAAAGGCACAGGCCCAGCAAATCCCAGAGAACTCTGGCAAACCAGAATGAGTAAATAGGAAACAGGTTGTGTTTGACTTTGAAGGTCAGAGAAGAGGGCCTTAGAATAATAATAGTGCTAATTATGATAACACTTAGGTGCAGGATTGCGGACCCAGGCACTCTAGATTCATACTCTCCTTTAACCCCACCAGCCCTTCAGTGATATAGGTATTGTCCTATTTCGCAGTTGAGAACATCTGAAGCTTAGATTGTAGCAATCAAATGTTAGTGGGAAAATTAGAACTATTCCACAGGCCTAGTTCAAGAGCGCAGGGCTTTTTGTTGTTACTTTTCTTCTGTAGATACACGTGCTTGCAGGTGGGGTTTTAGATATGCCCATACCATACAGTATAATCTTAGGCGCTGCTGGTTAAATTGTTCTCGCTTTCTCTGATGCTATAATCTTATCAATTGCTCGTGAACTCAGATGGAGAACACCAGGAATTAGAGGCTCTGCACCTGGACCACTATGATACCTCCCATCACAGGCACTAGGGAGCCATGGAATGCCTTTGAGTGGGAGATGCCATAAGGAAAGGAGCTACTCTGCCAGCGAAGTCAGGCTGGATGAGAGCTGGGAAAGACAGGAAGGAGGAGGTAGTATGAACTCACAAGTGTGATATGCAGTTGTTAGTTCACCTTGGATTGAGCCACAAGAGCTAGGGTTTGGGGTGACTGAAGAGGACATGGCAAGAAGAGAAGGGCAGATGTATGGAGTCAGAGGGCCATGACCAGCACTGCTTAGACCTTACTACTAGACAGCCATGCTTGACGAACAGAGGACTTGGAGTCTGAAGATTTAGGTTCACATCTTGGCTCTACTGCTAAAGTTGCACTGTGTGAAGAAAGAGGAAAAAGGGAAGAATTATATGCTGTTTGAGTTAGACAGCATCTCATGTGTCTTCCCATCAACTCTGGGAGGTGGTAATAATAAGAGCAATAAGGTAACATGTAAATACTTCTGTGTGCCAGCACTTTCTGTGTTCTCTTCTAGCCATTTCTATATATTTTTAATCTTCATAGAAACCCCATGAGGTAAGGGGCATTCTTATTCCCTTTGGATAGATGAGGTGACTGAGGCACAGAGAGGTTAAGTAACATGGCTATGGTCACACAGCTGGTAAATAGAGAAACTAAACTTTGAACCCAGGCAGTTTGGCCCCCAGAGTCCATGCTCTTCGTCATTCTCACACTGTCTCTAAGGCACGTTTTACCTCGAGGAGTGTTCTGGGGTTAAGGTTATTCTATGCCACCCTGTAACCTGCACACTGACAGTCCTGCCTCTGCACCACAGGGTCAGGGACCTCCCACTGAGAAGGCTTCCTGCCACAGCCTGGCACTTCTCACAGCTGTCCGGAACCTTTCACTCCATCCTCCACCCAGACCCTCACACCCTGACCTCCTGGCTCCTGGCCACACCCATTGCCCTTGATTCTAGCTTCCCACCCCTGTAGGACTTGTGCCCCTGTACCACACCTCCAGCTCCCCTTCTCTGAACAATTTGTTTTTGTCCTTTGGACACTTTTACCTCTTTGTTCAAGGTAAGACTCTAGCACCCAGGTTCCTCCCCCACCCCATGCCAGCCCACACAAGTGGCATCCCCATCAGATTTGTACCAGCTTCTGGGAACAGGACCGGACAACTTGTTCAGCCACTTTCTCAAGGGCTGGTCCCTGGCAGCTTTACCGGTCCCACCTGTTTCCGGCCTGGTAGCTGCCAATCCAACTAGATCGGGCTATCCTGGGAGCAGCAAGCAGACTTAGTCACTCTAGTTGAGTCTTCCTTAACAAAAGAAATCGAAAGGCCTTTTGTTGTTGTTTGTTTGTTTTTGTTGTTGTTTGTTTTCTTAATGTGCATTAAAATTCTGCCCAGGATGCTATAGCAGTTAAGACATGGCCCCTGAAATCAGAAGGATACGGGTTCAAAATCCAGTTCTGCTACTTGCTAGCTGTGTCATCCTAGGAAAATTGCTCCATCTTAGTTCTTCATTTGTAAATTGGAGCCAAAAGAAGGCCTATCTTATGGGGTAGTCACAAGAATTCGGTGAAAGGATGTATGTGAGCATGTATCACACCACCTGACCAGCAGTAAGTGCTCAGTAAGTGGTAGTTATTATCAGCATTATATTAAGTATCATTATATAAAGTATCATTCAAGACTGCCTGGAGATAGTTCATTCAGACAGTTATTTACTCAATGGACATTTATCAGGAGGCTGCTGTTTGCCAAATCTATGCCAGGTACAAATATAGGATGTGTGTTTATGAAAGGAAGGAATGCATGTTAATCACTTATTATAGGCCAGACACTGTTCTAGGCATTTTAGGGACATATTTCATTTCATCTTTTTTTTTCAAGTACATATTCATTATTTTAGTTTTTTAACCTTATAAAGTGTGTATATATATATATATATATATATATATATATATATAAAATATATTTTTTTTTTACAGTAGGTCCTTGTTGGTTATCTGTTTTAAATATAGCAGTGTGTACATGTCAATCCCAAATTCCCAATCTGACTGCCGCTACCCTCCCCCATAACCATAAATTCATTCTCTAAGTCTGTGAATCTGTTTCTGTTTTGTAAATAAGTTCCGAAAAAAAAAGATACAAATGAACTTATTTACATTTCATCTTGATAAGGGCTTTGCAGGCAGACATCATAATTGTTATTTTACAGATGAAGAAACAGGTTCATAAAGGTTAACTCCCCCAAAGAAGTGGCCAGTGATTGAGTGTAGCCTTAAATCAACCAAGATATTCTGAGATCAATTCCCCACTATTGAGAGATCCACATTTGACTCTCATACTCATGCAATCGAATGCCTTTATCTATGCACCCACCTTTCTGGTTAAAAGGAGGTACAAAGGAATGTGCTTTTTATTTCATCCTTATTGGTACAAACCTCTCAAAGAGGTGAGAGCTCTGCGCCTGTCTTAGCATTCCAGCAATGAGCCTGGTGGGGACTGCCCCCAATGATTGGGGATTTCGTCATCCTTCAGGATAACTTCTCTCCTTACATGGGACTAGAACTACAGAGGGAGAAGGCAGCAGGTAAGGAGCTTACATTGGGCTCACCCAAGGCATACTTTGCAAGTTATTTTGTTTTTTTAAATCAGTCCCAGTCATAAGCTTTCTTTTTGGATCCATGCCTTATGCCGCTAGCCATTGAAAGCCAAGTATGTCAAGGGAAAAAAGGTCCTTCAGTTAGTTGAAATTTTATTCTGTTTCTACTCTGGTGGTTTGAAACTAATTACAGACTCTGGGTTGTGCCTATATGTCCAAAATGAAATGAGAGTTTGAGCCAATTGCTCTAATAACGAAGAGAGGAAAATCCACTTTTCTTTCCATTATCTAAAGATTTCAGGCATATGTGAGTTGTTTTTTTTTTTTAATCGAATTATGTGAAAAGTTGGCCTCAAGCCTTCATTTCACTTTGCCTTTCTAGAAACTAGTCTGAAATTTTGTTTTGGAAAGGAGATGACATGCCTCAGACTGCTTCGGCGGGACTAGAGGGTCTTGTTGGAGCAATCGCAGGCTAAGAGATTTGGGTATTGTTATGATAAAACGTTTGTGTATGCTTGGGGGAGGGAGGTGTATTGCAAAGGATGACTCTTCATTTAAAATTTTTTTGAAAGGCTGGAGTACCTAAAATAAATTTCAAGATGAACAGTTTCCATTCATCTCACTTATTGATTCATTTATTTGGTCCTCACTGTTGCCTAGAAGGCCCACCCAGCCTGGCACCCACTCCTTTTCTGACTTCATCTCCAGCTCTTCGCCCCTTGCCCAGGCCTCTCCGTCTACCCTGGCCCCTTCACTCTCTGTCCACATACTAAACACACTCCCACCTCTGGGCTCTTAGACATACAGTTCCCTCTCCATGGAATCCTCTTCCTTAGATATTTGCATGGTTCATCCTCTCATCCCCTTCAGATCTCTGCTCAAATATCATTTTATCAGAGAGATGCCATTCCTGCCACCCTATACAAACTGCCTTGTCTACTCCTGTCATTCTTTATCCCTTATCCTACTTGATTTTGTTTCCTTAGTACTTATCACCATCTGACATAATGTATGTGTATATGTATATGTGTACATGTTCATATATGATTTTAATAAAATATTTTTAGAACAGTTTTGTATTTATATAAAATTATGTAATTATATCTCTGTGAAGATATACAGAGAGTTTTCATAAACCCCATGCCCAGTTTCCCTTATTATCAATATCTTACATTAGTATGGTACATTTGTTGCAATTAATGATATGCAGTTAATGATACCCATATTGATATGTTATTATTAGCTAAAGTCCATAATTTATTCAGATTTCCTTAATTTTTTTTTTGTCCTTTATCTGTTCCAGGAACCTATCCAGGATATTAGATTACACTTAGTCAGCATGTTTCCTCAGGCTCCTCTGGTTTTTGATGACCTTGACAGTTTGGAGGAGTACTGGTCAGATGTTTTGTAGAATGTTCCTCAACTGGCATTTGTCTGGTGTTTTTCTTATGATTAGACTGTGGTTGTAAGTTTGGGAGAGGAAGACCACAGAGATAAAGTACCATTCTCATCACATCACATCAAGGGTACATACTATCAACATGATTTAGCAGTGTTGATGTTGACCTTGATCACCTGGCTGAGGTAGTGTTTGCCAGGTTCCTCCACTGTACAATTACTCTGTTTTTCCACTTTCCATACTGTTCTAAGTATGGAAGTTACTAAGTGGAGCCCACATTTACAGAGTGAAGTTATGCTCTACTTCCTTAGGGCTGGAATATTTATATAAACTTGAAATTCTTCTACATGGGACATTCATCTCTTCCTTTCTTTTCAGTCATTTCTTTATGATAGCGTGGGCTTATAGATATCTGTGGTGTATTTTGGGTTATAATCCAATACTACTTATTTTGTTGCTTAATTCTTCCAGTTTCAGCCATTGCAAGCTCCTCAATTGCCTTCTTTATCTCTCTGATATAACCGCATAATTCTGTATGTATTTTTTTAAGTACTTCTTTAAATGTGGGCACTATAGGATGTTCCAGGCTCATCTTTTGTATTTCTTGTCCCAGCCCTAGAATCAGCCACTTCTCCAAGGAGCCCTGATTCTTTTTATTGGAGAATGGTATTAGGAACCAAGATTTGGGCACTATGTGTGCTCATTGCTACTGAGCTGTTGTTGCTTCTAGGGAGGCCAGCTGACAGTGCAAGGAAATATATGTGTGTATACTAATCTGTGTATATACCCATCTCTATAAATATTATTATATGTAATCATCTCTCTCTACATTAAGCCACACATTAGTTTATACTGATGTCTCCAACTATAATCTGTTACTACATGAATCGTTCTAGCCTTCCTTTTTGCTTATCTGTAAACTCCCACTCAAATAGTGAGAAACCTGGCTCCCATCATTCACCATCAATTTTTTAATTGTTCAATTCCAGTATTCTTATATAGAAATATCAGAATTGTTAACCCACACCCCTATGTGATAAAGCTTTATCAACTAGAGTACAGTGCTTATGTACAGTTTCTTTTGCCTTTAGTTTTACAAACTCTACTCATTTCCAAAATTACTTAGGTCAGCACCTTTATCTCCCACGACCTTCAGTGAGATTGTTTCATACATTTGTAATACAGTTAGATTGCTTGACACATACTACATTCCATCACAGGATTCCCCTCACCTCTGAAATTATTTTTTTGAATTTGCCTACATTAAGGTTCAGTCTTTGTGCTGTAACATTCAGTGGTTTTGACAAATGCATAATGTTGTATATACACAATTACAGTATCATATAGAATAATTTCAGCACCCCCCCAAAAAATCCCCTGTGCTTCACCTATTTAATCATCCCTCCCTTCTCCCTGAGCCCTTGGCAACTACTGATCTTTTTATTACCCTAGTAGTTTAGCCTTTTCCAGAATGTCACATAATTGGGATCATGAATATGTAACCTTTTCAGACTGGTTTCTCTCACTTAGTAATATACATTTAAGATTCATCCACATCTTATTGTGGCTTGGTAGTTCATTTCTTTTTATTGTGTAATAATATTCAATTATATAGACGTATCAGTTTGTTTATCCATTCACCCACTGAAGGACATCTGGTTGCCACTGGTTTTTGTTGACTGTGAATAAACATTTGCATACAGGTCTTTGTGTGGACTTAAGTTTTCAAATCAGTTGGGTAAATACCTAGGAACACAATTGCTGGGTTGTATGTTAAGACCATGTTTAGATGTGTTATAAACTACCAAACTGTCTTCCAAAGTAGCTGTATTATTTTGCATTTCCACCAGCAAAAATGAGAGTTCCTGTTACTCCACGTCTACGTCAGTGTTGACATTGTCAGTTTTGCAGATTTTTTCTATTCTAATAGTTATGTAGTAGTATATCATTACTGTTTTAATTTGTAATTCCCTGACGGCAAATGATGTTGAGTATCTTTTCATATGATTATTTGCCATCAGTCTATCTTCTTTGGTGAAGTTCATATCTTTTGCTCATATTTTCACTGGGTTGCTTGTTTTATTATTGTTGAATTTTAAGTACTCTTTGTATATTTTGGATACAAGTTCTCAGATATATGTTTTACAAATATTTTCTCCAAGTCTGTGGCTTGTCTCTTCATTCTCTTAAAATTGTCTGTCACAGAGCAGTTTTTAAATTTTAATGATCCAGCTTATCATTTTTTCCTTTCGTGGATTGTTCTTTTGATGTTGTATCTAAAGACTCATCATTAAACCTAAGTTCACCTTGATTTTCTCCTGTGTTATCTTCTAGAACTTTTACGGTTTTATGTTTTACATTTAGGTTTATGATCCATTTTGAGTTAAGTTTTGTGAAAGGTGTAATGTCAGTATCTAGATTTTTTTTTTTTGCATGTGTGTGTCCAGTTTTTTCAACACCATTTGTTGAAAACACTACCCTTTATCCTGTTCATTGACTTTGCTCCTTTGTCAAAGATCAATTTGATTGTGTTTGTGTGGGTCTACTTATGGGCTTACTCTTCTGTTCCATTGATCTATTTGTCTGTTCTTTCACCAATACCACATTATTGTGATTATTATAGCTTTATAGTAAGTCATGAAGTCAGGTTATGTCCATCCTCTAACTTTGTTCTCCTTTAGTATTATAGTGACTAATAAGTATTTTGCCTTTCCATATAAGTCTTAGAATCATTTTGTTTTGTTTACAAATAGCTTGCTGAATGTTCAGTTGGGACTGTGTTGAATCTATTGATCAGGTTGGGGAAATCTGTCATCTTAACAATATTGAATCTTCCAATTCATGAATATAGAATATCTCTCCATTTACTTAAATATTCTTTTTTTTTCATTAGAGTTATGTACTTTTCCATGTATAGATTCTATACATTTTGTGTTAAACTTATACCCAAGGACTTTGGTTTTTTGCAGTATGCTATTGTAAATGATTTTAACTTCAAACTCCAATTTTTCATTGCTAGTAATTGGTGGGATGTAATTGACTTTGTATATTAACCTTGTATCTTGTGACTTTACTATGTTCCCTTACTAGTTTAAAAAGGTATTTTGTTTATTTTTTTTATTCTTTGAGGTTTCCTACATAGATAGTCATGTCATCTAAGAATAAAGATAGTTTTATTTCTTCCTTCTCAATCTGTATGCTTTTTTATCTCTTTTTCTTGTCTTATTGCACCAGCTAAGAGCAATACAATCTTGAATAAGAGTTGTAAGAAAGGACATCCTTGCCTTGTTCCCAGTCTTTGGGGGGAAAGCATTCAGTTTTTTCTCATTAAGTATGATATTAGCTGTAGATTTTTGTAAATGTTCTTTATCAAATTGAGGTTGTAGAGTTTTTTGTAGATGTTCTTTATCTACATTGAGGATGTAGATAATTGAGGATGGTCCCATATATTCCAAGTTTGCTGAGAGTTTTTAATCATGAGTAGGTGTTGGAGTTTATCAAATGCTTTTTCTGCATCTATTAATATGATTATATGAATTTTATTCTTTAACTTGTTGATGTGGTGAATTACACGGATTGATTTTTTTTTAATGTTGAACCAGCCTTGCATACCAAGAATAAATTCTATTTGGTTGTGGTGTGTAGTTCTTTTTATACATTGTTCAATTTGTTCAATGAAAAATCAGTTTCACTGATTTTTTCTGTATTGTTTTCCTGTGTTCAATTTCATTGATTTCTGCTTTATATAATTAGTTTTTTCTTCTTGCTCCTTTTTTTCTTTGCTTAATTTCGGCTTAAATTGCTCCCCTGTCTTTGGGCTTCCACAAGAACTCCTCCTTAAATAGGGGCTGCATCTTGTAGCTCTTTCCATTGTCATCCACTATTACTACACTGGAGCCCTGACTGTATCATTGTAAGGTGTAGGGAAGGGAAGCAGCCTAGAATCTTTGGATTTAATGCTGGGCCTATGTCCTTGGGTTGTGACCTTCACAAATGTTTCTTACCTTTTTTCCCCCCTTGTAGGTGAGAAAGGGAGACTGGAAGGAGCTAGAGTTGGAGAGATGTCCTTCCCCTGGGTGGGATAAGGCTCTGGTTAAGCCTTTTTCCCTTAAAAGTAGGCCTTTGTTATAAAGAACTCTCTGGCACATTTTCACAGTGTTTCCTTTTTCACTCCTGCTGGAGCCAGTAGGGGATCATTCTTGCCTCTTTACAGTGAGAATCTAGTAGGGTTCCTGGAGGTAAAACCCATGAAAGGGTGGGCCTCCCAGTAAGACTGAAGCCCCAGAAGTTTCTCAGTCTCATGTTAGTCCACACTTAGCCCCCAGCACTTCATCAAAATTATCACTTAAATGTCCCTACCAGTTTGTGGCTCCAGTGGCTTCTGCTCTAGGTAAGAAGATCTCAACTGCAACTCTCTAGAATCATCCTGTTTCTCCAGCTCTCAGGATGGTGGTTTGCTCTGTAACCTCAGTTCTCCAAACAATCCAAGACAGATCAGTGATTTTCAGTTTGTTAGCTCTTTTCTTGTTATAAGAATGGGGGTAATGACTTCTAACTCCTTTACACAGTTGAGCTGTAACTGGAACTTTCTCTATATACTTCCTTAGTGTATTTCCTGATACTCTTACTAGGATATAAACTTGTGAAAGCAGGGGCTATGTCTGTTTTATTCACTGGTGTATCTTCAGTAGCTAAAATAGTACCTGACTCAGAGTTGGTACTTAATAAATATTTGTTAAATGCATTGATTAATCAGTTGATATTCACTGAGCACATCAATATACTAGGCACTGTGCTTGGTATGGAGATAACAGCAATGAAAAAGAAAGATCCCATGTGTCTACAGTCGTTACAGTGACGGTAGGGGGTATGGTGGGCATACACTTTAAAGGGAAATAACAATAAACTATGGATTAGAGGATAGGGAGGTACTGAAGCACAGAAGACACCTACCTAAACTAGCCTAAGCAAGAGGGAGGTAAAACATTGCCAGAGGAGGAAACTGCCACGTGAGTTGACTTGTAAAGAATGAATAGCTTCTAGCCCATAGGATGGAGGGTGATCCTGGCAGAGGGACAGCATAGATCCGATGAAGTCCATGTCGGACAATGTGCAAAGTGATTTTCTCCCCCACCTCATGTAATGTTTAGTGCTCCATACAAGGCAGGCACCATTAACTCATTTCACAGATCAGAGAGTTTATGTGATTCGACAGAATGTCACCAATGCTGAGTAATGGAGCAAGTCCCTTTGAGTCCAGAGTCCACTTTCTTCCTGCTACAAAGATGATTAAAGCATGAGTTCAGAGCCTGGTGGAGGAGCCAAACACATAAACAGATCTTTCTGGTACCAGTGCTCCCTTTGAATTTGCTTCATTGTTGTTTTTCTTTAAGACTGCAGCCCTAGAAGTAGTGAGTTGCAAATCAGGGCTGCTTTGCAAATGCCCACAAACCACTGGGGGGAGTTTTGTCAAAGAAGGCGGGAAAGAAAAATAAATGTGGGTTTCTGCTCTTTAAACCTCAGCCCAGTGAGGCGGACTTCCTGGAATACTTCAGGCCGCTTCAAAGGCCTATTGTGGGAAGTCTCCAGATGTGCGTGAAAAACCTCACTGGGGAGCTTCCCAGTGAAGAGGCCTTTTAAGCTTGAACTGAGATGAAGGAAGTTGACGTGATGAGTCTTACCAGGTGGCCCGTTTTCTGAGGGCGCCCAGATTCCACCATAACCTTGAGAAGGCGGGGGGATTAGCCAGTTCAGATCCCTTTGCCAAACAGTGCATCTTTTTTGATTGTGGACAGCAGGGGTCTTTTTTTGCTGGAATCAGGGGTGGGGGGCATTCACCAAACGATTTATCTACCTTTAAATTGTTAGTGACAGGCTGGTCATTCCTCCGGCATATCTTGGGAGGGCTGGGAGGGATTTCAGGATTGGAAAAAATCGAGGCCCTGAGTGATTTGTGCCAGTTCTTACAAATGATTCCTTTTGCCATTCTGAGAGCCAGCATCCTCTGGATTCCTGCTCGGAGGCTCTGTCCTGAATCTATGCTTAAGCTGTCTACCCAGTGCACTGTCTGGCCTCGGTTCGAGACCCCATCTTCTTCTTGCTAGACACGGCGGAGTCAGAGAGACCCAGGTTTAAATCCTGGCTCTCCGGTTCGCTTTGTCATCTTGGACAGAGTAACTTCAAATTTACCAGGTCTCAGTTTCCTCAGCTGTAAAGTGAGGGAAACCTGGTCCCTGCATAATCGTCTGGCTGTGAGGAGATGAGAGGCTGAGTTGATGCAGTCACGGCACCCGGCACAGAGCCTGGCACAGAGTAAGGACCCAGTCTGTTTTTATTCCCTTCCTCTTCCCTCCAGTCGTAAGGGAAGATGGGGGCTGTCCCATTTGGCCTCTGAAAGTTCCTTCTGTAGCTCTTTAAATCCTATCCCTGCCTGAGTCCGTATGCGCTTAGCTAAATATTTTGAGCTCACAGTGTATTTAGGGGGAAGTTCTTTTGGCTACAGCTAAAATTAGGCCTCTCTTTTGCTCCTCTGTTTACCACCCCCCCCCTTCCTATTTTAACTAATTAGAGGCATTGACACTAAGAAGCACTTGAGAAAAGTTGGGAGAACAGCTGGGAGTTGTTCTAGATAAAGGCAGCTGCTCCCTCCCAGCGTGCAGGCACGGAAGAGGATGCTCCTGATCGGGAAGCAGGAAGGGTGCCTTGGAGAAGATGGAGGAATGCCAAAGCCTGCCCGTGGCTTGGCAAACAGCAGGGTGTGTGTGTGGGGAGGGAGGGAGTCTTATTACTGTGTCCTCTACCTTCTGCTCAAAGAAAGGGGGGGGGAGGTTCAGAAAGAGCAGCAGAGACAGAACAAAAGAGGGGAAGAAAGAACTGAAGGGAAGGAAGTTAAGAAGTTCATTAAGAAGTTCATTAAGAAGTTCAGCTAGTGGCCTCATAGAATGAGTTTGGGAGTCTTCCTCCCTCTGCTATCTTTTGGAAGAGTTTGAGAAGGATAGGTGTTATCTCTTCTCTAAATGTTTGATAGAATTCGCCTGTGAAGCCATCTGGTCCTGGGCTTTTGTTTGTTGGAAGATTTTTAATCACAGTTTCAATTTCAGTGCTTGTGATTGGTCTGTTCATATTTTCTATTTCTTCCTGGTTCAGTCTCGGCAGCTTGTGCATTTCTAAGAATTTGTCCATTTCTGCCAGGTTGTCCATTTTATTGGCATACAGTTGCTTGTAGTAATCTCTAATAATCTTTTGTATTTCTGCAGTGTCAGTTGTTACATCTCCTTTTTCATTTCTAATTCTATTGATTTGAGTCTTCTCCCTTTTATTCTTGATGAGTCTGGCTAATGGTTTATCAATTTTATTTATCTTCTCAAAGAACCAGCTTTTAGTTTTATTGATCTTTGCTATTGTTTCCTTCATTTCTTTTTCATTTATTTCTGATCTGATCTTTATGATTTCTTTCCTTCTGCTAAATTTGGGGTTCTTTTGTTCTTCTTTCTCTAATTGCTTTAGGTGCAAAGTTAGGTTGTTTATACGAGATGTTTCCTGTTTCTTAAGGTAGGATTGTATTGCTATAAACTTCCCTCTTAGAACTGCTTTTGCTGCATCCCATAGGTTTTGGGTCGTCGTGTCTCCATTGTCATTTGTTTCTAAGTATTTTTTGATTTCCTCTTTGATTTCTTCAGTGATCACTTCGTTATTAAGTAGTGTATTGTTTAGCCTCCATGTGTTTGTATTTTTTACAGATCTTTTCCTGTAATTGATATCTAGTCTCATAGCGTTGTGGTCAGAAAAGATACTTGATATGATTTCAATTTTCTTAAATTTGCCAAGGCTAGATTTGTGACCCAATATATGATCTATCCTGGAGAATGTTCCATGAGCACTTGAGAAAAATGTGTATTCTGTTGTTTTTGGATGGAATGTCCTATAAATATCAATTAAGTCCATCTTGTGTAATGTATCATTTAAAGCTTGTGTTTCCTTATTTATTTTCATTTTGGATGATCTGTCCATTGGTGAAAGTGGGGTGTTAAAGTCCCCTACTATGATTGTGTTACTGTCGATTTCCCCTTTTATGGCTGTTAGTATTTGCCTTATGTATTGAGGTGCTCCTATGTTGGGTGCATAAATATTTACAATTGTTATATCTTCTTCATGGATCGAACCCTTGATCATTATATAGTGTCCTTCTTTGTCTCTTGTAATAGTTTTTACTTTAAAGTCTATTTTGTCTGATATGAGAATTGCTACTCCAGCTTTCTTCTGATTTCCATTTGCATGGAATATCTTTTTCCATCCCCTCACTTTCAGTCTGTATGTGTCCCTAGGTCTGAAGTGGGTCTCTTGTAGACAGCATATATATGGGTCTCGTTTTTGTATCCATTCAGCCAGTCTGTGTCTTTTGGTGGGAGCATTTAATCCATTTACATTTAAGGTAATTATCAATATGTATGTTCCTATTACCATTT
>NC_041217.1:134698514-134700078 GCF_002837175.3 Physeter macrocephalus
CCAGCATTGTTCTCAATGGTGAAAAACTGAAAGCATTTCCACTAAGATCAGGAACAAGACAAGGTTGCCCACTCTCACCACTCTTATTCAACATAGTTTTGGAAGTTCTAGCCACAGCAATCAGAGAAGAAAAAGAAATAAAAGGAATCCAAATAGGAAAAGAAGAAGTAAAGCTGTCACTGTTTGCAGATGACATGATACTATACATAGAGAATCCTAAGGAGGCTACCAGGAAACTACTAGAGCTAATCAATGAATTTGGTAAAGTAGCAGGATACAAAATTAATGCACAGAAATCTCTGGCATTCTTATACACTAATGATGAAAAATCTGAGAGTGAAATTAAGAAAACACTCCCATTTATCATTGTAACAAACAGAATAAAATATCTAGGAATAAACCTACCTAAGGAGACAAAAGACTTGTATGCAGAAAACTATAAGACACTGATGAAAGAAATTAAAGATGATACAAATAGATGGATAGATATACCATGTTCTTGGATTGGAAGATTCAACATTGTGAAAATGACTCTACTACCCAAAGCAATCTACAGATTCAATGCAATCCCTATCAAACTACCACTGGCATTTTTCACAGAACTAGAACAAAAAATTTCACAATTTGTATGGAAACACAAAAGACCCCGAATAGCCAAAGCAATCTTGAGAACGAAAAATGGAGCTGGAGGAATCAGGCCCCCTGACTTCAGATTATACTACAAGGCCACAGTAATCAAGACAGTATGGTACTGGCACAAAAACAGAAATATAGATCAATGGAACAGGATAGAAAGCCCAGAGATAAACCCACACACATATGGTCACCTTATCTTTGATAAAGGAGGGAAGGATATACAGTGGAGAAAAGACAGCCTCTTCAATAAGTGGTGCTGGGAAAACTGGACAGCTACATGTAAAAGTATGAAATTAGAACAATCCCTAACACCACACACAAGAATAAACTCAAAATGGGTTAAAGACCTAAATGTAAGGCCAGACACTATCAAACTCTTAGAGGAAAACATAGGCAGAACACTCTATGGCATAAATCACAGCAGGATCCTGTTGGACCCATCTCCTAGAGAAATGCAAATAAAAACAAAAAAAAACAAATGGGACCTAATGAAACTTAAAAGCTTTTGCACAGCAAAGGATACCATAAACAAGACCAAAAGACAACCCTCAGAATGGGAGAAAATATTTGCAAACGAAGCAACTGACAAAGGACTAATATCCAAAATTTATAAGCAACTCTTGCAGCTCAATAACAAAAAAACAAACAACCCAATCCAAAAATGGGCAGAAGAACTAAATAGACATTTCTCCAAAGAAGATATACAGATCGCCAACAAACACATGAAAGAATGCTCAACATCATTAATCATTAGAGAAATGCAAATCAAAACGACAATGAGATATCATCTCACACCGGTCAGATTGGCCATCATCAAAAACTCTAGAAACAATAAATGCTGGAGAGGGTGTGGAGAAAAGGGAACCCTCTTGCACTGCTGGTGGGAATAATGTAAATTGATACAGCCACTATGGAGAACAGTATGGAG
>NC_041217.1:134700277-134711115 GCF_002837175.3 Physeter macrocephalus
TGAGTTATTTGTGGTGAGGTGGATGGACCTGGAGTTTGTCATACAGAGTGAAGTAAGTCAGAAGGAGAAAAACAAATACCATATGCTAACACATATATATGGAATCTAAGAGAAAAAAAAATGAAGAGCCTAGGTGTAGGATGGGAATAAAACACAGACCTACTAGTGCATGGACTTGAGGATATGGGGAGGGGGAAGGGTAAGCTGTGACGAAGTGAGAGAGTGGCATGGACATATATACTACCAAACGTAGGGTGGATAGCTAGTGGGAAGCAGCTGCATGGCACAAGGAGATCAGCTAGGTGGTTTGTGACCACCTAGAGGGATGGGATAGGGAGGGTGGGAGGGAGGGAGACGCAAGAGGGAAGAGATATGGGAACATATGTATATGTATAACTGATTCACTTTGTTGTAAAGCAGAAACTAACACACCATTGTAAAACAGTTATACTCCAATAAAGATGTTAAAAAAAAAAAAAGAAGTTCAGCTAGGTGGCTAGTTATTTAGTTGGTTATTTCATGCAAAGGGCTGTCCTCCCACCTGGATTACTACTGGATTCTCCCAACGGGTCTTCTCCCAACTGGTCTCATGCTCCAGGTTGCTCTCCCACTGGAACCAGAGAGGGTGTGGGAAGGTGCAAATCTCTTCCCCTAAAACTCTGCAATGGGTTTCCACTATGGAATTAAGGAAAAATTTCAGAACCCATCACATGGCCCCTGAGTGCCTGGGATGCCCTCCCCCTCCACCCCTGCCACTGCTACATCTCAGCCCTCTGCCTTTCCTTCATCTCCTTTCTCCAGGTCTCCCTTTCCTGCAGACAGATTATCTGAGTTTTATCCAGGTGTCTCTACCTTCTAGTTATATGACCTTGGCTGGGCAAGTTACTTCACTACTTTCTGCCTCATTTACCATATCGGAAAAATGGGGACAGTAACAGTAATTGCCTCAGAAAGTTGATGTAAGGGGTTAAATGAATAACTAGTTATTCAATATTTAGAATAATGACCGGCATGTAACTGCTCAATATTGCTTTATCTATTGTTGTTGTCATTGCTATCATTGTTATTATTTCTTTTCTTCCCGTGGCTGTAATTCTGCCCCTCCCCCAACACACAAACATTTTCTTGACCCAGGTTCTCCTGTTCCTTCAGCCATAAGCTTAAATGTCACTTCCTGAGAGAAGTATTCCCCGACCCTCCCAATCTAAGCCAGTGTTACTCACGTAATATCCTGTAGCCCCTTCTGCTTCCATTCCACAGTACTTAGTGTAATGCATTGGTATAGATATTTCTGAGAATATTTGTTCACTGTCTGTCTCCCCTGTAAGACTCTTAAGTTTCCCAAGGGTGAGGACCATGCTGATTTTGTTCACCAGTGACTGCCAAAGTCTAAAACAGTGATTGGCAGATAGTAAGTGTTCAATAAATGTATATGAAGGGGAGGGAGGAAGGAAAGGAGGAGAGAGGGAGGGAGGAAGGGGGACAGGGGAAAAGAAAAGGAAGATTATTGGGAAAAAAGAAAAAATGCTTCCAAAGCTCACTCTCCTTGGGATCTAGTTCTCTCCCACTCCTTAGGATATCCAGGGCTGCAGAATACTTCTTGCCACTAGCTCCCTCTATGCTCACTTCTCTTTCATGTGCCCCACCCCTTTGGGACCTGCTCTAGGCACCTCCATCATGTTGATATGACAAAGATACCTTCCAGTATGTTGACTATTCCACTCATCCCTTCTTGTTAAACACAATGAATGGGCAAACATTTGTCTTCTGGAGATACTGTCTTAATTAAATTCTTATAGGATGAAAACACCAGGTAGTGAGCCATAAACATGAGCAAGCTTTTGGTGTCACCTGTTCGCTGGGGACCTTACTTTTGAAGGTTCTTCCTCCAATATCACAGAAATTTTCAAAGCTATCATGGTAGAATTTGGGGGTCAGGAGACTTTTCATCTGGCCTCATCTTTGCTTGACTCTATGTTAAATTCTGAGCCCTTCCTTTGGTTCCTGCCCATAGCCAGCTGTGACACTCGAGCACCTACGCCCCTGGTGTGTCCCCTCCTGGTGCAGTTCATGCAGCCTCCCTCCTGGGTGTCTGACATGGGGACTGACCTTGCCATGACTCATCTGTCAGAGGACATTCATTCAGCAAACATTTATTGGGTGAGCGTCACCAACAAGCTAAGCCCTGTGCTTCAGCGTGACCTATAGACACAGTCCCTACCCTCCAGGAGATGTTGGTCCAATGACAGAGTCAGAGAATAAAGAAATAATTGCACATATAACCAATATACTCGTTATGAAAGCTTAAAGGAGAGGTACAGGTTGTGATAGGAGTATTTAAATGGGATTTGAGATCCATAAATGTGACTAGTGATTCCAGCCTTCTAAGACGATTAGCTTATGAGGGGGGCAAAGTTTTCCCTGGAGGGGAGATTTGACCACAGACATATTGCCAGTGCATGTGATAGTAAAACCAGACGGACCTTTTAACCAGTCTTCTTATTACATTTTAGTTCTCTAAAGGCAGTGCACCCTCGCACCCACATTGTCCACACCCGAGGTGAATGGCTCACACCACTCTGCCCTTTGATATACCACTGAGTTAAACAAATGGATTCTAGCTCCGGAGCTTGAATTCTGGATCTACCATTTACTAGCTGGGTGATTTTGAGCAAGTTACTGAGCCTCTGTTTACCTCTCTTTTCTCCCCTGTAAAATAGGGATAATAATGATAACACCAGTCTTACAGCGTTGCTGCAAATATTGATGAGATAAGGCATGTACACTCTTAATTTATTTTTATTTATTTATTTTTGGCTGCATTGGGTCTTCGTTGCTGTGTGCGGGCTTTCTCTAGTTGTGGAGAGCGGGGGTTGCTCAGCAGTTGTGGTGCAGGGGCTTAGCTGCTCTGCAGCACGTGGGATCTTCCCAGGCCAGGGCTCGAACCCGTGTCCCCCACATTGGCAGGCAGATTCTTAACCACTGCGCCACCAGGGAAGTCCCAGGCATGTACACTCTTAACATGGTGCCAAACGCATCTGACACCAAGAAATGTTAGCCATCTTTCCTAAGGAGTGCTTAAGGAGTGGTGATGATTCTCATTCCCATCTCTTCCGCAAGAGCGGAAGTAAGATCTGGTCCCTAAGCAGGAATCTGGTGGGGATGTGTGAGAGAGTGGGGGGAAATTTCCTTCCAGTTTTCCAATTTAAAACCGGCCTCCCCATAACCATTGCAGCCTTGGAAAGCTGCTGAGCTCCCTGGGCAGATCCTGATCATACTCACTCCTGGGGGAGGCTCCCACCCCGCGCGCTCCCAGGTAAAGGCTTTGCAGTTCCAGGCAGCCATAGTTTCTCGCTCCAAGATGTCTGTGCATAAGGACACTAGCATTTTCCATGGCCTCGTGTCTTCTATCTTGACACGCATTTTCCTGTCCTCCCATCTCCTCCTCACCACCCTAAGGAAACCGAGAGATGCCTCTTTGGGAAGGTCTCAGCCATAGGCACTGTGTTGAGTGTCAAGAGGTTGCACTTAAACTCCCAGGTTGTCTAGAGCTTCTGCTGCTTTTGGGGGAAAAAAAAAAAAGGCCTTCACATCTCTGGAGTAGGTGCCAGATCTTGCAGCACTTACAAGGACAAATCCATTTCTTACTGAATATTGGAGCTTAAAACCCTCATGACTGGCTGATGGAAGCTTTGGCCAGGTCTGTGAGGAATCTTTGCAACATGATTTCTCTTGATGTTTTTTCTTATGGCTGCTGTCCTCTGAACAGGAGGCGGGGCTGAGGCTCTGCGGCTCCGTTACCCCATGACCTTGAGTGAGCCCTTTCAGATCTAAAGAAGCAGACTCTGTGCAGGCAGCCCTCAATCCCAGTCCTCTCTCTGCCTCCACCTAAATGGGCAGATGCCTAAGCCCAGAAATCTAAGAGTTCTTGAGTTACTTCTGACATCTCTTGCTCCGTGACACCCCCATCTAACCCATCAGCGAAGCCTCCTGAGCACCTCTTGGATCTGTGTGCGTTCCTCTTGTCCAGCAGCACGGCCCTAATTTCCCCCAGGACCCATGCACCTGGCCCCTGCCAGGCTGAATACAAGCTGAATACACTCCTGGCTTCCCTGCGGCCCGGGGAAGGAGACTGCAAGCAGGAGCCGTGTGGGGACTGCCTGCCTCTCGGCTCTGTCTCGTTCACCCTTTCCTTCGCTCCCTCTGCTTCAGACACGCTGGCCTTCTCATGCCTCAAATGTGTTATTTTTCCTTCATCCATGTGGTCCTCTCCTCTGCTGCATGCATGTTTCCCCCATCCTTCGCCCAGCTAAAGCCAGCATATCTTTGAATGTCAGCCAAGCCATAACATACAGGATGCATACACACATACATACCATATCGCTCATACCTGCATGCCATACATAGCAAGAGGCAGTGGACCAGTCCCTGGGGGAGGAGGGAGCCCTCATCTCTTAGATTCGGCCAGCTCTCCGACAGACAGGGAGGGTCTGAGGAGACAGCTGTCTGAGGTAAAGGCTTTGCAGTTCCAGGCAGCCATCGTCTCCCTTGCCACGCTGCCCCTCCTCATGCTTCTGAGCAAGGCGTCCAAAGGGAGGCTGTGGACAAGACCATTTCTTCTTCTCTACTTGCCTGTCACCTGACAGATCACTTCTTGATTATCTGGCAGAGATTAATTTGACTTCTGCAAACAAACTAGCAAAGCTTTTCTGCCCAAACTATCAAACACAGTCTCAGCTGTCCGTCTGGCTGCATCCAAAACATTCGTTCCAAGAATTTTTTGTCCTTTTGGGCTTCACTCTCCCAACCACAGAGACTAGGCAGGAAGGGGGAGGGGGAGAATGTCAGAGTGACTTGAGGACATTCACAAAAAGTATTCCACTCGCCCTCCTCCACTCCCCATACACATCTCTGGCCCTGCTGGGACTCTCTTCCACTCACCAGCCCTCCCATTTTTCCCCCACCCAGAGCTCTTCAGCTCATAAGAAAGATCTGCAGCCCGGGAGTCAGGAGTCCCAAATTCTAGTCCTGGCTTTGATACCAGCTGGTTTTGTGATCTTCTCTTGAGTATCGTCAGTTTCCTCCTCTGAAGCATATTTCAGCAGCTGGATTTCACCCCTGAATCCACTGGGCACAGAGGTAACCAACATTTGTGAACACTTGCTTTATGCAAAACACCAGGCTAGGAATTAATGATTACTTATCTACTCACAATCCCTATGAGGCAGGTATATTATTCCCATTTCACAGAGAAGGAAGGTAAGACTTAGGAAAATTAAGAAACCTGCCCAGGTCCACAGGTTGGTAGAAAGGAGGCAGGTTTCAAACCCTGATCCGCTCTTTCCATCACACTAATCTGAGTCCCAAGTATACTGCAGGAGAAGAAATCATGGTGACTTTTTACAAAACAAGAAATAGAATTCACCCTCTTTCATTCATGCATTATGCAGAAGATGGGATGCCTTTGTTGCATTTTCCCCCCATACATACCTCTGCCGGGGAGCTAAGAAGAGGAAACGCACACATCAGGACTTCACGTACTCATCTGTAAGAGCCACAGACCCAGTACCAGAGGAAGATGAAGAAACAGGAGCAGGAATGAAATGCTGGGTGCTGTGAGGCTCTTAGGTGTCAAAGCGAACCCAACCCAAGCCTTTGGCTACATGATGAGCAAACTGAGGGCCAGAATGGTCATAGAACTTGTTTGAATTCACCCCATTGGAGAGCAGAGCCTAGCCCCCAGGTCTCCTGACTCTTTCCACAGAATCTCCCAAGTCAAATAGTCCTCCTCCATTCAAAAAGAAGAACCTTCAAGAACATTGATTTTGTACCCGTCTAAAAGCCACTCTGAGCTATGCTAAAGGTATCGGGCGTTGCAAATGTGTTCTCACAGAAACGCCCAGCTGGACACACAAAGAAGCAGGTCTCCGAGGAACAGGGTAAGGATTGTCTGAAGGGATCTGTGCTGGTGAGATTACAAAAATCATAATATATGAATAAATGAACATATGGAAGAAATCAAGCAAAGCCCTCTCCTTCTTCCCATATGTAAACTCAGCCTTTGCCTCAAGTCATTAAGCAAACACAGATGCAGCCAAACCAGGCACCAGATGGCAAACGAGAGCTGGAAGAAAAGGTAAAGAAAGCTTTCGGTGTTTATTCAAAGATGGGAAAAAAGCCATGATCCAAAATGCTGTGGTTTCCACAGAATGGTCACCTGGGGTCACCAAGACCCAAACCAAGGCCCAAAAGTAACCAAAACAAAACAACACAAAACTAGAGTAATCATGATTGGGAAGTTGTAAGAAAACCACCACTGTCTTCTGTCAATGGAATACAGTGTCAGAAGAAAGTGATAATTCAGGGAAATGAAAGAAAGCGTTAAATAAAGTGGAAGGACCAGAGAGGGACAGGAAAGTGGGAAGAATGGGCTTTCGCTGAGTACTTGCATGTGCCAGGAGCTTTGCACCCTTGGTCTCATTTAATCTTTGCAACTACCCATTTAGGTATTGGCCAAGCTTTATAAAGAAGGAGATTTCATAAATGGGCCAAGAGAGATTAGGTTCCAAGGTCACATCACAGGAATTCCAACCTAGCTATTTCCAGTGCTGTATGTGTACTGTTCCCAGCTTTGCAATCAGAGAACTCTGATTTCTAATCTTATATCCTGCTGTCAGATCATGTAATATTTAACACAGAAAATATGGTCCTTGAAAGACTCCATTTACCCTGTAATCACTGAGCATTTGCCACATGCCACGCCCCTGGGGATATGCTTGGGTTATAGTTGTGTACCAGACACACAGGGGGAGTCATGTGGCGCTCTCTCACCGCTTCTGGCCATCCCACTAGGTGTAAGGAAGGAAGTGACCTCGTCAGCTACTGCCTAGAGGGGAGACCAGAGGAGATGCAGACTGGGGAAGAGAGCATGCCTGAGAACTTGACTTCACGTCTATTTCACAGAAGACACCCTTGCACATTCCTCACCCGCCTCTTAGCTTGTACATTGGGGATGAGCATCGGTAATGACAATCCAAAGGGCACCCTAGCTTTTCAGCGTGCATGAGTTTGTGTATCCGGGATAGGAAAATTCCAAAAATGCTTCAGTTTCGATAAGAAGTTTAAAGGAACATGAAAATGTACCCCCTCTCCCCAGATCAGTCAGAGCACTCCGTAGCTTGCAGGTGGACCGGCAGGGCAGAAGCTGCTTGCACGCTAGGCAGACCAATCTCCCAACTCCTCCGCTAACTAACCTTGCTTCCTAGGCAAGCCGCACAACTGCTTTCATTCCAGTTGCCTTGTCTCTACAACAGAGTTAATATGTACTTTGAAAGGCTGTTGTCAGACTTTTTTACTTTCCTCTTACTCCTCTCTTCCCAACTGGCCAGTCTCTTTACAGCCATTTCATTTTTTCATTTTTTCCCATTTTCTTCTTTTACCAAATCCCAATCCAGATGAATCCAGATTTCTACCTTATGCGTGCCTAAAGGCCCCTGAACGCTCTAAGGAAATACTATACAACAATAAGGCAGGCTTCTAACATTATGTATTAATGATCCCCAGATAGACTCCCTCACCCTCTAGGTTCTAGGTGGGTTTGGCCACTGGGCACCAGAAGGAGCCTGGAGGATAATGAAGCTGTTTGTTTCCCCAGCTCCGTCCTTGCTGAATTGCCACAGTTTAGCTGATCCATGTACCATGTATCTATACCACAGACCACGATTCTGGCACGTGGTCCTCTCCTCCTTCCACCTTCTCTCGGGTGGTAGGAATCACTCCGTCCCCTTGCTCCTTCAGGCCAGGAGGCGGTAATGGTTCCCCACTGTTGCTGGTCTTCTCCTAAACCTTCTTTTCAACAAATGCTTTATTAAGCTTTACATCAGCTACCCAGTGTGAGTGTCCATCTGTTTTCTCACAGGAGCTAGACTCGTGTCAGATTAATTTCTCATTTTCTGCAGTGATCATATCAAACCTCCCCAATTCCCAGCCCCATCTTCCCTCTCACATTCAGACATATGACCTCCTATTTATTCTCAGCCACCAACTACCTCAAAAAGAAAATAAAAGCCATTAGAAAGACATCTGCCATCAAACCTACATTTCTCATATCCAGTGGAATGCTGGAGCTGGCTCACACTTGCTCCCAAGAGCCAACTGTGGGCATCTCTGCCCAGCTGCACGTTCAGTGACATCACATTAGCAGCTTGAAATTAGCCATAGTGGAAGTCTTTACACCACAGGAATTGGCAAACACTACAAATCAGGGCCTTTTTCGTTTTGATAGAGCCAGTTGTTGAGCATTTAGCAGCACACCACTGCTTACACACAGATGCTGCCTTTTTCTCCTTTACATTTGTCACAGTGGAGAGATAGACGCCCAACCTATTATCAGAGGCTCCTCCATCTCCCACTGTCTCTGATAGTCCATTCGATCCCTTTCCCTGCATATTTAGCCCCTCCTTCCATACTAACTCCTTCTCTCATCAGCATTTCAACCTGCTCTAGACTTGCTCTGTCCCATACAGTAGCCACTCATCAGATATAGTTACTGAGCACTTGAAATGTGGCAGGTCCAAATTGAAATGTGTAAAAGACACACCAGATTTCAAAGATTTAGCATGAATACGAGAACATAGACTATCTTATTAAAAATATAATAGGTTAAATGAAAGATATTAAAATTAAATCCACCAATTTCTTTTCACTTTTTAAAATGGCCTCTAGGAAATTTAAAATTACTTATGTAACGCACATTATTTCTGTTGGGCAGTGCTACCATAAACTCTCATCTTAAAATAAAATCCCCTCTTCGACCTCTCAGCCCCTCCAGTTATTGCCTCTTACAGGCAAAAATGTTTTAAAAAGCAGCCAGCCTGACTGTCATGATTTTCTTAGCACCATCTCCCTCCTCCTTAGCCAAGGATGATCTAGCTTCCACTTCCACAAATCCACTAAAATAATGCTAGTCTAAGTCACTAATGCTAACCTAGGCCATTGCACAACACAAAGGGCTTTCCAGGCCTTACCATGCTTTACCCTTAGCAGCATTTTGCAATATGGAGCACTCCCTTCATTGAAACACTTTTTAAAAAAATTTATTTTATTGAAGTATAGTTGGTGTACAACGTTGTGTTAATTTCTAGTGTACAGCAAACTGATTCAGTTATACATATATATACATTCTTTTTCATATTCTTTTCCATTATGATTTATTACAGGATATTGAATATAGTTCTCTGTGCTGTACAGTAGGACCTTGGTGTTGATCCATTCTCTATATAATAGTTTGCATTTGCAAACTTCCAATCCATCCCTCCCCTACCCCGCCTCCCCCTTGGCAACCACAACTGTTCTCTACGTCTGTGAGTCTGTTTCTGTTTCGTAGATAAGTTCATTTGGAAACACTTTTCCACTGACAACATACTTTCTTCATTTTCCTCCCGCTGCTCTGAATGCTGCTTTCCACATTCCTTTACCAGCTGTCCTGTCTCCTCTACCTAGCATTCTCCGTTGGTCTTCTACCGGGTTTTGTCCATCTCATCCACTTCTAAGGATTCATTTTCTATTTATATGGCAGCAGCTCTACAGCTGTTCACATGACATCTCCACCTAAAAGTCTCACGGGCATCTCAATTTAAACATGTTCAAATCTGAACTCAGCATCTCCACCTGTGCCTGCAAAACTGGCGTTAGCTTAGGACACGGCACTATTGGTAAGGGCACCACATCTACTTAATCACTCCTGTCAGAACCTCAAGGACATTCTGAACCCAGCCTCTCTTTTCTCTCCACTTTGGTCTCTCCTGGTCTCTTTCTAAACTATACCTCATGTCTCTTGAATTCTTCCACTTTGCTTTAATTCCACAGTCACCATGCTAGTCCAGGCCACCATCAGCTCTCACCCAGACTGCTCCAAGGGCCTCTTGAATGGCTTCCACCTTTACCGCTCTCTAACCCGTTCTCTACACATCAGCCAAAGTGATCTTTCACAAACTTGAATAGGATGGCTTTGGCTTAAAACTCTCCAGTGGCTTCCCCTTGACTTTGGCATAATGTTGGAAACCCTTAACGTGATATTAAAATGCCACCCCAAATCTATTCCTGCCTTCATTTGTAGCTTTGTCTGTTATCACTTTTTCCCTCTGTTCTATCTACTCCGGCCATCTTGGACTTCTTTTGTCCTTTGAATGTGCCACATTATCTTGACTAGGGGCCTTCAAGTGTGCATTTCCTTTAGCCTGGCACCCTCTTCATCACCTTCTTTACCTGTCCAACTCCTCTTTAGCCTTCAGATAGTTCCCTAAGCCCCCGGACTAGTGGCACTCTCCTATAGCACCTGTGTTTTTCTAATAGACTCTAAACTCCATAAGGTCAAGGATCAGAGCTGTCTGGTTCACTGACATATCCACAGTGCCTAGCACAACACGTGGCACACGATAGGTACTCAATAACTAGTTGTTCCACAATAAAACATTATCTGATTCAAACTTCCCATTTTGGAGACGAGGAAACTAGGATCTAGAGAAAGGAAGCAACTCATTCAAAATTGCAGAACCTAGACTCAGATTTGTACAGGACCAGAGCCTCCTGATTTCCAGATCAGTTTTCTTTCCAGTACATCAGGTGCCTTGTCAATCACTTAGTAACCAGACGGAAGCAGACTGAATTCCCTGTGTCTTGTGAAAGCCAGAGCAAGCTCATCTTCATAAACACAGCTGACATAGTTGTTCTTTTCTTTGTTTGTTTTATGTAAGAGGCCTAGAAGTCCAACCCAGAAATAAACCCCACATTTCTTTCTTTTTTTTTTTTTTTTTTTTTTTTTTTTTTTTTTTTTTTTT
>NC_041217.1:134711183-134732646 GCF_002837175.3 Physeter macrocephalus
GACGCGCAGGCTCAGCGGCCATGGCTCACGGGCCCAGCCGCTCCGCGGCATGTGGGACCTTCCCGGACTGGGGCATGAACC
Source organism: Physeter macrocephalus (assembly GCF_002837175.3). Classification (NCBI taxonomy): domain Eukaryota; kingdom Metazoa; phylum Chordata; class Mammalia; order Artiodactyla; family Physeteridae; genus Physeter; species Physeter macrocephalus. The sequence continues at coordinate 134,711,265 of NC_041217.1, forward strand.
CGTGTCCGCTGAATCGGCAGGCGGACTCTCAACCACTGCGCCACCAGGAAAGCCCAACCCCACATTTCTAACCCTACAAAAGCTCCTACAACTTTTATTCCCTAAGCCCCTGTTCTGCTCATTTTTCATCTTCTTTCCTCCCATTAACCAGAAGCATCAGCTGGCATCCCGTGTTGAATGGTTCCTTCATTCCATGCTCCTATCACTCCCCTGCCCAGGCAGCATGTTACATGTAGCACAGGATTAGGAAGTGCTGTCTTCAAATAGCAGCACTCGAGAAAACATTCCAAGAGCCTGTGTAATCCTGGGGTACAGATGGGTATAATAATTATAAAAATAAAAATAACAAATTTTTAAGCTATTACTTGTGCCAGGCACTAAATTAGATGGTTTGCATGCCTTTTCTCTTATCTTTCTAACTCTATGAGTAATTATTTCTATTTTTTTACAGATGAGTAAACTGAGGCATAAAGAGGTTATTAAATTGCCTAAGCCATTCAGTTAGAAGAGCCAAGGTTCTGATCTAGGCAATCCAGAGCCCATGATCTTAACCATGTGACATCTGACAATAAAAAACAGGTTGACATGACAGTTAGGAAATACTAAAAAGTACAACTGAGGGAGATCCCAGAGTTACTTTATACAGGTATCCTACCCCTGATATATTCATTCAATCATTCATTCATTCATTCATTCATTGATCCATCTACTCATTGGTTCTTTCATTCTCTTAACACTATTTATTGAAAAGTCACATTATATCAATTGCTGGGAATACTGATTAAAATTAATGACCTCTATCCTCTGAGCTCTCCCCGTCTAGTGAAAGAGGCATACAAGTAAACAGATATTTAGCCTACTGTGTGCTAAGTGCTAAGATAGAGGGAAACCAGGGAGCTTTGGGAACACACAAAAAAGATTATAAACCAACTTAAAAGAACACTACGATGATTTATCCTGGACTTGCCTTCCATGCTTTCCCCTCACTCTGTCTGACCTCTGCTCCCTCCTTCCTTCCCAGTTTCCCTCCAGCCTTCCTCATGCTTTTGGTGCTTTGGTGCCATCTTTGGCCTCCCCAACTCCTGGTTTCAGACTCAACCTCTCTGCTTGGCTTTTTCCTCCTGATGTTGGTTCGAAATGCATTCTGGCTTAGTTAGCCAAAGGCACTTCTGCACCATAAACCAGTCTGAGGCCGGCCCCAAAGGCTAGACCAGCGTGTGCATGCCCTACTTCTAATGTGGCTCTAGTCTAGGAGAGTTGGAGATCCAAAACAGGGAGCTTTAAGGAGTATGGAGGGCAGGATAGATGGATAGATACCCTGTGTTTTAGATAATTTGTTTATTTATCAGCCTAAACACAGAGAAATTGATTAGTGACTACCCAACATATCTTGAAGCTCAGTCATTATGTCCTGCATGTCCCACATCACTTTTTCATTACCCTGTAATATATTGGTCTCTGTGCAGTAGTGGAATTTTTGGTTTTGCATCAGAGTAAAATAAAATAAACCCATCACACTTGGAACATAAGGAAATGTTAATACCATCACATTTTGATTCTCTGCTTCCAATTATGGTTCCCGATCTGTTGGCCAAAGAATCTTCCCAATACAAAATTAACGTTGAAGCAGGAAGTGTTAAGTTTCCAAGGTGTTCAGACCCTGAGAGCTTTCAAGATGTTGCGTTTTCTCCAGTTGCAGTCTCCTCTTGGCCCACTCCATCCTGAACAAGGTTTCTCCCCTGCAGTCATAAATGAAGCATATCCTGGCTAAAGAATTTTGTGGATTAGAGGCACCAATTGAATTTGGCAACTAAAAGAGAATTAGTGGTGATTCCTATTGATCGATGTGTTTGATTTAATAGATGAGGGACTCACCCCTATATATGGAAGAAATCAGAGTCAGAAGAGGTATATGGATTGAAAGAGAAAGAAGGGATTGAGATTCTGGAAATAACCATGAGGTGGAGGGGTGGGCGGCATTTGATAGGAATGATGGGCCAAGCGAGAGAATTGGATTAATGGGCAATTGAAATCAGAAAGTGGCAATTAGAATATTGGAAACACTTTGAAAACACAAGACTCAAGCATTGGATGGGTCTTGTAAACAGATGCTGAAGTCTTACATTATGATGACAAACCTCCAGATGGATAGGGAGACTCAGATCTAAGCCTTAGCCTCATTTAACAGCAGCAAGAGGCTGATGATGACAGCACTGAGATGCAGGGGAGCTTAGTATGATTATAGCTCTATCATTAGGTGGCATAAACTTCAGAGTGAATTGTTTTGCTTGCACATGGAGGAGTAATCATCTGGAAATGATAATAAGGAGCCATGAGCATATTGACACCCACCACCTTCCCCAGCCCACCTACCCCACCAACCTGAAACATATACCCAAGTAATACATGTTAACTCTTACTTTTAATGAAGTTTCTGGGAAAATAAGCTTTGTTTCAGTTGATGGGTAAATAGTAGTAGTAGTAGTAACAACAACTATAGTTTTAATCATTTATTCCATAACAATAGATCTATAAAACAGGTATTAAGATTCCCATTTTTAAAATTGAGACTCAGAGTGTTAAGTGGCAGAGCTAGAATTTGAATTATGGTCTCTATATCACCAAAGCCTTTGTCCCACAGCGAATGGTTAGGAATAGAATTCCCAAACTGTGTGTCTCCTCATCTTTCAACTGGGGATATGAAGTAGGTAAAGTGTTCAGTACAATACTGGGCCGTAGTAAGTACTCAATAAATGTTAGCTGCCATTATTTTTGTTGTTGTTGAGTTGTTATTAGTATTATTTTTATAGCTCACTGCATTACCTTATATTCTCAGCCAGAAATATTAGTAGGACCATTTCTTTTTCAGTCAATAACAGATTATTAGATGGGTGATAGCTTGCAGTTTTGAAGTCTATAATCTAATGCTTTTAGTAAGAAGCTTGATATTTTGGCTCTGAGAAAACCCATGAGAGTCAAGTCAAACTCATGTAAGTAAGATGAATAGTCGTTCAACTATTCATTTTAGAACCCAACCCCTTAGCAGTCAGGCCATGTATTAGGACCGCACTTCAAAATATCACAGTGGTGGGTAGCCTTACCTATTGTGGAACCTCTCCCCTCTGCCATGCTCGCATGACTGAGTTGGAATGAAGCTGTACCTTGCTGGGGAAACACGGTGGGTATATTCCCTCTTAGAGTGAACCTAGTTTAAAAAAAAAAAAAGAAAACCCTAATAAAATATACCATTGGGGGTAACTGGTTCATTTGTCAACTGAGAGTTAATCAAAAAAAGACATGTACATGGAACCAACAGATTGCAGAGCTGGCAAAGACTTCAGAAATAATCTAATCCAACCCCTTTATTTTGCTGATAAGGAAAGTGAGTCCCAGGAAGGGGAAGGGTCTTACTCAAGGTCATACAGCTGGCAGTAATTTTGTTTGCTTCAAAAATTAATATGAACAATCTTTCCATACATCACTGAATCCATCTTCCTGCCTTTGTAAGCACAATGTCATGACTATAATTGAATTTATCTTTGATGGTGGAGAAAGCAAGCTTTCAGGGTTTTACAGGGCCCTAAAGTCATCAGAGCAAGATAAATTGTCATGAACTGATGCTGAAGATCTGCCTATTGGCTGTGAGCTCCTCAAGGATTAGGCCTGGTTTTATTCATGAGTTAAAGCAAGTTTCAAATCCTAGCTAAGCCATTTACTAGCTTAGGAAAGTCACTTAACCTCTCTGAGCCTCTGTTTCCTCATTATAAATTTAGATAATAAGACCTTCGTTACAGAATGTTTGTTAGCATCAAATGAGGCAACATATAGATACACAGTGCCTCACCAAAATAGACATTTAATAAGCGTACACTTTCAACTAACCTTTAGCTAATGTCCTGCTAAAAGCTATGGACACATCAATGAATAAGAAAGCCAAGGACCCTGATTTCACAGAGCTTAGGTTCATGAGGGAGGAGTGGAGGTGAGAGCCAAAGGAAGAAGTAGACAGTAACCAAGGATGCAGATAAATTAATATAATTTCAGGCCATGCTAAGAAGGGTTATGAAGACAAGAAAATAGGATCATGTGGTAGAGGGTGTTCAGAAGTAGACTGTTTCAGCCAAGAGTGGCCCAAGTCAGTCTCTTTGAGATTATATTTGAAGAGGACCTAAGTCATATGAAAAAGGCAGACAGTCTAAGATCCAGAATCGCACTCCTGAAAAAGGCAGGAAGGCCCCCAGCAGGGGCAAACTTGCCACGTTCAGTCAACAACACCATAGCCACTGCGTTTGCAGCACAGCCAGCACAGTGAGCAAGACCTGAGGTGAGGCTGGAGACATCCACCCAAGTTCGACCTTGTAGTTCTAGGCCATCTTACGAAATGTGAATTTCCTTCAAAAAGCATCCATTGCAGCTTTCAGAAGCGAGGAGAGCTATGATATATCAAAAAAAAAAAATAAATATTTGACCTCTGTCCTTGACCTGGCACACAGCTTCTAAACCCCTGGGAACCTGGAGTGAAGAGTGTCTTTTGTATACTAATGAGATGACTGGGGACCCCTAGATAACCATCAACACAGGGGTTGGTCACCAGCAAGGCCAAGGCATGATCAGAGGGTTGGAACTTTGAGCCTCACTTCCTGACCTCCAAGTAGGGGAGGGGACTGGAGACTCAGCTAATCACCAATGGCTAATGATTTACTGAATTGTACCTATGTAAATGAAACCTCCATAAAAACCCCTAAACAACAAGGTTTGGAGAGCGTCACGTGGTGTGCCCCAGAGAAAGCATGGAAGCTCTGCCCACCTCCCACCCACCTCCATTATACCTTGCCCTATGCATCTCTTCCATTTGGCTGTCCCAGAGTTGTATCTTTTATAATAAACTGGGCATAGCAAGTGAACCATTCTCCTGAGTTCTGTGAGCCATTCTAGCAAACCTGAGGTGGAAGGGCAGGTCCTGGGAACCCCCAATTTATAGCTGGTCAGTCAGAAGTACAGGAGGCCCAGTGACTTGTAACTGGCATCTGAAGTGGGGGCAGTCTTGTAGGACTGAGCCCTTCGCCTCAAGTGACACTAACTCCGGGTAGTTAGTGTCAGAATTGAACTGAATTGTAGGACACCACTTGGTGTCTGCAGAGTTGGAGAATTGATTGGTGTGAGGAACCCACATATTTGGTGTCAGAAATATTGTGGGTAAAAACAGCTCAGAGAAACAAAATCTAATTTACTTCATTCGATGATCCATCCAACAAATTTTTTTTTTTTTTGGCTGTGCCGTGTGGCAGGTGGGATCTTATAGTTCCCCAACCAGGGGTCGAACCCGTGCTCCCTGCATTGGGAGTGCAAAGTCGTAACCACTGGACCACCAGGGAAGTCCCATCCAACAAATACTTATAGATGACCTGTTCTGGCCAGGCACAGTTCTTAGTGCAATGAATGAATCAAATAAAAACCCCTGGCCACATGGAGCTTGCATGCTAATGGAATAATAAATATGTAAAGTTTATGGAGCATTTACTGTGTGCTGCACTATTCTAAGTGCTTTGCCTGAAATAACTCACGTGGTCCTAAAACAGTCCTACTAGAGGCATACTGTTCTTATCCCCATTTTTAGATGAGGAAACAGGCATAAAGAAGTTAAGTCATTTGTCCATGATAATGCAGCAAGTGGTAAAGCCTGACTTCAAACTCTGGCAGTTCGTGATAGTCGGAGTGTCTTTCTGAAAAATCACTCTGACTGGTCCTCACTGTTGTTAGGGTACCAGTTAGGATGTTGGTCAGAGATTGGGATACTTGAATTTTCAACAAAGCTGTGAGTAGATACTATTATTTCCACTTTATAGATGGGAACACTGAGGCTTAGTTCACACATCTGGTAAGTAGCAGGGCCCAGATATGATCCCAGGCCTATTTATCTCTACAACCTAACACCTTTCCACTAGCATCTCCATTTCCTGCAAAATTGGAGAGCGCCACACCCCTACCCCTCCTTTATGTTCAAGAGACTAATCCAAGGTGTATTTTAGAGTGAATATTGGAGAAATAGGCCTTTGAAAATTTTTACTTCCATTTTGTAGGCATTCTATAGTGGAAAATAAAATATAAATATACCAACACGTGCTTATAACATACACAGTGTTTTTTCTTTTACGTTCTTTTAAATTGAGATACAGTGTACATAAAGTGAAATTCACAGATCTTAAGTGTACAGTTTGATGAAGTTTGATAAATGTGTACACCCATGTAATCAACACCCTAATAAATAAGATATATGTATGTGTGTGGATGTGGATGCGTAGGTAGGTACGTAGATTGATACCATGTATTTAAAATTATAAATGAGGTGTGAGTCTTCATGTCATGATTAGTAATGAAGACCTACCCGACTCTTTCCTTTCTCTAACCACTTCCTGCTTCTCAATTGACATTGTTGTCATGGAGGTTACACAGAGTACCAGGTGCAGGTCAAACGATGACTGTGTCAAAAGAAAAACAGAACAAAACACAACAAATAGCAGAACAACTAGCCATTTCTTAATGCTTGCTGGAGGAAAATCACATTGCTATACTTTGTTTTTCTACGGAGGGATCATGTGCCTCAGCCCACACATTAACACGTGAACTTGTTGTTCCAGTAAAATGAGTCAGAGCTCCTCAAGAAGGCAGATTCATGTATTTCAGAACTATGTGTCAGCATCTCTGAAAAAAGGTACAGTGTACTGTATTGGTGTGTCTCACACACGCACACACACTCATTCTCGCCCAAGGAGATGGCACAGCTAATAAGCAGCAGAAGTGTGATTTGAATGCAAGCCCAGGGAACACAAGCATCAGCCTTTTTGCATTGCAGAGAGGACAGGAGTGCTGGGTCTGAGTGTAGGGTTAAGCAAAGTCCTGGAGTCGGAATTCTGGCTTTACTGCATATTCGCTTTCTGACCTTGGGCAAATTCCTCATACTCTGTTTACTTCTTGGTTGATAAAGTGGGGATGGATGATGATATCTGTGTCATAAAGTCGTTTTGAGAATTTAAAGGGTCATGTACATAAAGCAGTTCGTGCAGTGCACAGCACAGAGTAAGCACCTGCAAAATGTTGGCTAAACCAGTAACCTAGCAACGGCCATGGAAGTTGGTTGTTGGGCCCAATCGATGCCTTGTTTTTTGGATCATGTACTCCATCAATTAAAAAAATTTTGAGCTTACATGCTAAATACATGCAAACTTATTTACGAAAAAGCATATACATATTCTACTGTGCTTGTAGATTATTTACACTATAAAACAGCTGAAATATAGATGAAATAAAATGTTATTTTATAGTGAGGTCATCATACTAACATCATGCAGTATCTAAAGGTACACTGTTTATGGCTAGGTGAGTTTTTAATGATTTTTTTAAATGATTATTGATGATTTCTAAAAGATTTTGAATATGTCTCTGTATTTATAGCTCAAACAGTATTCTTTGTTTTTCTTCTTTTTAATTGACATATAGTTGCTTTACTATATTATATTAGTTTCAAGTGTACAGCATAGTGATTCAGTATTTTTACAGATGATACTCCATTAAAAGTTATTACAAGGTAATGGCTGTGCTTCCCTGTGCTGTACAATACATGCTTGTTGCTTATCTATTTTATATATGGTAGTTTATTTCTCTTAATCGCCTACCCCCATCTTGCCCCTCCTCCCTTCCCTCTCCCCACTGGTACTCACTAGTTTGTTCTCTATATCTGTGAGTCCGTCTCTGTTTTACATATACATTCATTTGTATTATTTTTTAGATTCCACATATAAGTGATATCATAGAGTATTTGTCTTTCTCTATCTGACTTATTTCACTAAACATAATATTCTCTAGGTCCATCTACATTGCTGCAAATGGCACAATTGCAGTCTTTTTTTATGGCTGAGTAATATTCCAGTGTGTGTGTGTATGTGTGTGTGTGTGTGTGTGTGTGTGTGTATAAAACATCTTCTTTATCCATTCATCTGATGATAGACAACAAACAGTGTTCTTGATAATTTTGATTTTTTTCCCAATTCTTGTCTTATCTGACTAGATCTTCATTGTTTTTACCTTATAATACGAAGAGCTATCACCAAGTTAGTAAAAATATCATCATTTTTTTGTTTCCTTGAATCTGAATTGTCACCATTGCCTTTAACCCATTGGTTGAATCTCTCTCAGCTGCTTGCCCATTTTGTGAGGGTTTATTTAAATAAAATTAGATTAATACCTAGAAACCTACCAACCTGGAACATGTAAATGATGATATGTAGCAAAGCCCTGGAAGCTGGGGACATGGAATGGAGTGCCATGCTGTCATCCCTGGTGTTGTAGAGCTCTCACCCTTCCCTTAGGACACCTCACACATCTTACTCACTCATGACCGACGTGTGGACCAACTGATGGATCTGGTGACAATCTGCATACTAAACTTGAATTAATTTCTTTAGACTGAAAGTCATATAAATGGCACTTCCAATATTTTCTTCTGGAATCTTAACAGATCATCTCCAGCACTCCTTGGAGCACACGTATCCCATTTTAGAAACACCGTTAGATGATCTTCCATTGCCTCTGTCGTGAAAGTCATCACCCTTTCACTCAGCACCTCAGCAAACATTAACCAAGCAGCTGTAAGTGCTAGGACCGCGTTAGGCATGAGACCCTCAGTAACACGGTTCCTACCTTCAGGGAGTTCACAGTATAGGTCCCACCAGGCCAGGTCCTGGTTATTCTTCCCTGTAGACCGTGACTCTGGACATGGCCAAGCTTGCAGTGAGTGCCCTTTTGGTGCCTTGGTCTAGACTGCCTGCCAGCCTTCCCAAAGTCTTAAGGCCATTGTTCCCCTTCCACTGGGTGGGAGAGAAGGTATCAGATCGCCTGCTCCCCAAATGGCCAACATTCCTGTGTCTGCCACTCGTGGAATCCCCATCTTCTCCACGGGTGAAGAGCTCCGTTCTTTCTTGAACCTAACTTCCCTGGGTCCCTCACCCAGTGTAGCCTAAAGCCCCTTGGTGGCTCCCAAGCCAGGATGTTAACACGTGAGAACTGGGAGAGTCTTGTGCCCACACAGGCCTGGCGTCTGCCAGCGCTGCCCCCAGGGACGTGGTGAGCAGCGTGTGCGGACTGGTATCTCGGCCTTGACACGGCAGCAAAGGGTCAAACCCCGTGAATGCAGCCTTTCATGGCCTTGCTACAGGGCTCCTATTTTTTCCTACAGAAACTCTTACACTTGCTTTCAGAAGTGACAATCAAATGTGAACTTTCATGGTTTATTTATAGCTCGGCCTTATAGAGAGAAAGAAAAGAAGTGATTAAAAGGCGATTTTACCAAATATTTTGTTTTTAAAAGCTTTCATTGTGTGGGCAAAAAGGAAAGAGAAAAGTCCCTGTCTTCGCTGTGCCGTCTAGACTCCCAAAGAGGGTAGTGTGCTACAAATCCAGATTGTCCGACTCCTGCCTGCTGACAAAAAGTATGAATTTTGAGGCCAACTTCAAATAAACCCTTTGAACAGAAATATATTGTGGGGGGTGACTATATTTAGCACATGTCAGCATTTCCATAGTAAATTCATATTGTTGTGCTATGGTAATTTCCAGATTTACTGCAGCCAGTGGGTTCATGAGGTTTCAGTTTTATGTTAATTATTTGGAGAAATGGGAAAACTCAGCAGTGCTATTTCTGATAACAGCACTGATTCTCTGGGCCTTCTCCATATTGTGTCAAATACCCTTAGTGAGCCCTGTGTCCCAGGAGAGAGGGGAGTGAGCACAAGTCATTTTGCCTGCCTTTAGAAGCATAATTTTTGTTTAATATAAATTTATTTATTTTATGTTTGGCTGCATCGGGGCTTCATTGCTATGCATGGGCTTTCTCTAGTTGCAGCGAGTGGGGGCTGCTCTTTGTTGTGGTGCGCGGGCTTCTCATGGCGGTGGCTTCTCTTGTTGCGGAGCACGGGCTCTAGGTGCGCGGGCTTCAGTAGTTGTGGCACATGGGCTTCAGTAGTTGTGGCTCGCGGGCTCTAGAGAGCAGGCTCAGTAGTTGTGGCGCACGGGCTTAGTTGCTCCGTGGCACGTGGGATCTTCCCGGACCAGGGCTTGAACTCCTGTCCCCTGCATTGGCAGGCGGATTCTTAACCACTGAGCCACCAGGGAAGCCCATAACTTTTTTTTTAGAGTTCAGTACAGTTTTATTTTCCTTCAAATGATCAAATCCCTATATGCCGCTATATAAAGTTTAGAAGACAAAAAAAAAAACAAGTTAACAATAGAAAAAGCTATCACCCATGCTCTTGAACCTGTTAATATTTTAATATATTTTCTTCCATTGTTTATTATGCATGTGTAACACAGTTTCTGAGATAGAATTGAAAAACAACTGTATTTTTTTGCTCTCACTGTCCCTTTACACTTGTGCAGTAGAGCTAGTTTCTCTCTGCCCTGATTAAAAATTCTGTTAGTTCCATTACTTTCTTAGGTAAGTAGAAAGTCACTTAGATAATACAAGTTTTATAGTCCCTTGAAGTCATGAGACATAACCAAAATTCCAACATTAGACTACCGAGGAATATATAATAATCACCACTTCATTTTTTATCCAAAGGTAAGACAACTCCTCACTCCTCCAGCTGGGACTGTTGCAAATGTGAGGAGTTGGCTGTGATCAGATTCTTCTTTTTACCTCATTCACTTTCTCTCCAGTATATATTAGCTTTTTTCTTGTTCTTCTGAGGTGGGTTGGAAGGTGTAAGGGAAGAGAGCTCAGGGGTGTAGGAAAGTTCTTATCTTTTTTTTTTTTTTTTTTTTTTTTTTTTTTTTTTTGCGGTACGCGGGCGTCTCACTGTTGTGGCCTCTCCCATTGCACGAACCCGTGTCCCCTGCATCGGCAGGCGGACTCTCAACCACTGCACCACCAGGGAAGCCCCACAGTTCTTATCTTGATCAGCATTGTGATAAATGGACTTCATGATAAGTTTAATAGGTGTTTACAGCTAGGCTCCATTGTAGATTTTTGGGGGGAGACTTTCCACTTCTGGAAACCTCTCACTGTATCCTGTCCTTGTCCGTCTCTATTCTAGTAGACTGCTTGCTCTTTTAATTCCTTAAAAATCCAGTAGAGGACTTCCTTCGTGGCGCAGTGGTTAAGAATCCGCCTGCCAATGCAGAGGACATGGGTTCGAGCCCTGGTCCGGGAAGATCCCACCTGCCGTGGAGCAGCTAAGCCCGCGCGCCGCAACTACTGAGCCTGCGCTCTAGAGACCGCGAGCCACAACTACTGAGCCCACGTGCCACAACTACTGAAGCCTGTGTGCCTAGAGCCCGTGCTCTGCCACAAGAGAAGCCACCGCGATGAGAAGCCCACGCACTGCAATGAAGAGTAGCCCCCGCTCACCGCAACTAGAGAAAGCCCGCGAGCAGCAGCGAAGACCCAACGCAGCCAAAAATAAATAAATAAATTTATTAAAAAAAAAAAAATCCAGTAGTTTGCCTCAAGCTTCTTTATGCAGGCTCCCTGTGCCTCATTAGGTGGCCATACTGGACAGGATCTAAGGCAACCCAGGAAGCCCTCTCACCTGTGGCCACCTCAAGTTCATGGGAAACAGTCATGCCTTTTGGAGTCTGACACATTCTGGCAGTGCTGGCTGATCCCAGGGCAACACTCCTTCACTGCTACACTGAAGCTGCCAGTCAGCGCTTCTTCTCCAGACAGGAGCCACACTCAACCCACCGTGTCCCACACCCTCAGGGATACACATCCAGATCCCTGTGGCGTCAGAGAAGCCATACTCTCACCTCTCCCCTAGAAGGCCTGATGCTCAGTCAACACACAGCTGTCTCCTAAAAAATCCATCTCTTTTTCTGACCTTCCACATGGATGAAAGGTTTGAGTTGATTTATGGGTCCTCAACTACCCTTTTTTTCAAATTCTTCAGGGTGGTCTGTTTCCAGCTCACTTTGGTATCTCGTATCTGTCAACTTTAGATCTCAGACAAAACTTCCATTTTAGCATTCTTTCACGTGTACGGTCCTTAAGTTCATTTATCCCGTAGACAATTCGCTGAGCACATACGATACACCAGATGCTGAGTTTGGCAGTAGAAACAATTATAACAGTTCCTGCCTTAAGGAGCAGGAGTCTAGTTGGGGCAGCTGATGTGCTAACAAAAAATTGTGGTGCCATATCATAAATGCTATGATAGATGTGGAAGCACAAGTTTCTGGGGGAGCAAGTAACTCATTCTAGGTGGGAGGCAGGGTAGTGAGGATGAGTCAGGAAAAACCTTCTGTGGAATCAACACCTGAGCTAAGTTTAACATTTACATCTGTACTTTTCTGAGAAACAAAATAACCTCTTTTTAAACCTTTGAAATTTCCACCACTGTTATTTCTCAATAATTTATTTTAAAAATAAGCAAAAGTAGCGTGAAGAAAGGAAAGAAGAATTCCCTGCTATCTGCCCTGTGTCCGCACATCTGTTACAGTGGGAAGGAAAGTGACATTTATGGAGCTCTTTCTCTAATACAAGTTTCCTGGATCCCACCCATGAAGGCAGTCCTGGAATGTCGGCTCCAGTCTGAAGCCTAAGCACAACCCGAGGAGTATTCCCCTAGGGAATTTTCAAGCTTCAGAGGAGGCAGGAGGAGGCGGGGTCCTCCCTAAAACAGGCAGAGCAGAGCACCGCTATGAAGGAAGAAGCAATCCCAAAACAAGAGAACCAGTGGCAAAGTTGGCAATGGGGATGGCTGAGACCATCTCAGCAAGACATGGGGATTACTTTAAGGGAATCAGAACTTAATTTATGAAGGAAAATGTTATGACATATGTTGGGGTGAGCAGAACTCTTAAAATATTCTTGTTAAGTGGAACGGCAGTGACCACACTAAGATGTTTTGGCTGTTTTGCAGAATGGCCCCAGTCTGACCTTCGTTGGTTCTTACCCTTTCACCTTGATTCCCTTTTCAATAATTTTTCAAATCTCCTCCTTAATAAGGCTACCATTTCTTTCTGCTGTCAGTGTGCTTGCTACTCTCAGCATCTCTGATCTCCCAAACAGCACTTTTAAATCCACTGGGGGCTAGGAAACCAGATAACCAGTTCAGAATGTCCGTGGCATCCTTGGGGAAGAGTTGGTAGGACATCCTTGCCAGATTGGAAATATGTGTAAGTGATTAGCAGATGAAAAAGTATCAAGTTTCTTAATCCTTGAATAACTATTGAAAAGAAGTTTATCTGCTTCTAGCATAGTATTTGTCACACTCTATTTTGATCACAGTAAATGTCTTTTCCATTCTGTGGTGAGCTCTTTGATGAAAGGACCCATTCATTCTTCATCTCTGTATTCCATATATATTGGATGCTGTGCTTGGCACGTAGAAGGGGCTCAATACATTTTATGAATATTCTAGGTACTGAGATTAAGCAGCAAATAGACAAAGCTCCCAGACTGTGTAGCTTACGTTCTGGTTAGAACAAGGAATGGAGAGGGAGAGATGGAACACATAAACCAATAAGTACACGGATTGTCAAAAAGGAATTAGTGATAAATAATAAATATATTATTTATGTAATTATATAATTAAATATATATGTATATGTGTGTGTATATATGTATATATAAATATATTATGTATAAAATTATATAATTAAATATATGTGTGTGTGTGTGTATATATATATATAAATATAAATATAAATAAATCATAAGTAAGGTGGTAAGGATGGGCAAGGAAACACTTGGATACGTTTTGAAGGTACCCAGGGCCTTTCACATTCTGTGTGGTAGTCAGCTTTTTACATTTCTTTCCTCCTCTGCTCGTGTGTGAGTTTCTCCAGGGCAAAGAGTATATCTTATGCAAATCTGTATCCCTAGCACAGTGTCTGTACATATTGAGTAATTAATATGTAGAGAGAGTAAAAAGTTGTACATATGTGACCTCAGAATGACTACATCCTTTACAATAAGAGTTCAGTAGCTGTTCCTAAGACAGGACCTATTCTGAGGAGCTTTGTCATGCTGTTGCTTGCAATCTCCCCAGGTAAGTCTTTGGAATTCAAAGTTTGGGTTTACTCCATTCCCCCTAACCTTCCCATAAACTTAATAGCATTGGGAGACTGCCCAAGGAAACTTGACCTTTCCATTCATATAATGGAGCCAACACAATCTATGGTTGATCTTGCTGCTATTCACTCTGTGTCCTCTAAGACACTGCAACTTGCTGACTGCCCACTAAACAGCATTGTAAAGACAAGAAAGTCCTGAGGTCAAGTCCATTAGACTCAGCCCAGAGGTCTCACATCTATATATGCACAGTTGCAGAGACTACTGGAAAAAGAACTAAAGTTAAATGAAGAGGTCTTAAATATTCTATCTTAAAGTACAGGTGCAAAGTGGCTTCTGTTCAGTTACTGGTGTTGTGAGTTAAGCAGACAACATGCTCAGTGGCTGATTATGTTGCCTTCTCAAGCCCTCAGGTCCAGGTAATGCAAAGGGGAAATAATTCCTTCCCACCACACCCTGCAAGCCATAATAAAAGTGCTTTGCCTTCCAGGTTGTTTATTCCCTGGAGGTCTCAATAGGCAACATTTTTTTTTTTTTTTTTTTTCCGGTACGCGGGCCTCTCCCGTTGCGGAGCACAGGCTCCGGGCGCGCAGGCTCCGGACGCGCAGGCCCAGCAGCCATGGCTCACAGCCGCTCCGCGGCATGTGGGATCCTCCCGGACCGGGGTACGAACCCGTGTCCCCTGCATCGGCAGGCGGACTCTCAACCACTGCGCCACCAGGGAAGCCCTAGGCAACAATTTATTAAGCCCAGGCTGTGTGGTCATAGATGTAACCTTTAATGTTCACTGGATTTTAATCTTATCACCAGAGAAAGTAAGTTGAAAAAAAAAAAAAAAAAAAGGACTCACTGAATCTCTTAAGGGAAGTAAATTCTAATTAGAATGTTCTTGCTGGGACTTACCTGGTGGCTCAGTGGTTAAGAATCCACCTGCCAACGCAGGGGACACGGGTTCAAGCCCTAGTCCGGGAAGATCCCACATGCTGCGGAGCAACTAAGCCCGTGTGCCACAACTACTGAGCCTGCGCTCTAGAGCCCGGGAGCCACAACTACTGAGTCGGCGTGCCACAACTAGTGAAGCCTGTGCACCTACAGCCCGTGCTCCACAACAAAGGGAAGCCACCGCAGAGAAGTCCGCGCACCTCAAGGAAGAGTAGCCCCCGCTCGCCACAACTAGAGAAAGCCCGCGCCCAGCAACGAAGACCCAATGCAGCCAAAAATAAATAAATAAATTTACTAAAAAAAAAAAAAAAGAATGTTCTTGCCTGTGACAAGCCTCACATTGGTATTAACTTTCCAACTTAGTTCTGTGTGTTCTGTTTTCCATTTGACAGGAGGCAATGGCAAGAATGAGCAAAGTTGGGAAAGTTGTGTTTCCTAGACGTGAGGATAAAAGGTAAGTTTATATGTTTTCTCTGCACAGTGTTGAGGAATGAGGACAACAGACACATGCAACTTTAGAGCCGGAATAAACCACAGGGGTCAGCAAGCCAGGCCTTTCATTTAATAGTTGATAAAACTAAGTCTCAGAGAGGTAAAGTCACTTTCAATTCCCCAAGATCACAGAGCTAGATAGGGCCAGACCTGGAGGTCAAATCCAAACTTTTGAACTCTCAAACCAATGTTTTTTTTCCCTAGGTCATTAGCAGTAAATCTGGTCTCCTCTGTTCTAAAATGGGGATCTCTTATGTCTTCCACACGGTAGCATCTGTCTGTTCCTCCACCCTTTGCATCATGTGACTTTGAGGGCTACAACATGACTTTTATTTTAAATATAAGTATAGTTAATTTACAAGATCCTGTTAGTTTCAGGTATACAGCACAGTGATTTTATATATATATATATATATATATAGAGAGAGAGAGAGATTCTTCAGATTCTCTTCCTTTATAGGTTATTATAAAATATTGAGTATAGTTCCCTATACTATACAGTACATCAGCATAACTTAGATTAATGTTTTAACCCCAATTCACAAACACTAATTTATTGAGTGCCTGCTATCTTCAAGGCATTATGCTCTTTGGCATCTAGGCAGGATTTAGAAGGGAATAAGACAGTCTTATTTATGCAGTGGATCATTTCAAGCCAAAGGGATATGTTATATAATAGAAGTATTACCAGGTGACAAAGTAACCCAAAACAGAAAAGAATTTGACCCTGTAGGAGTGAGGCAAAGCTTTTGAGAGGACGTTAGGTCTAGCTGACTTTAAATGCTTAAAAGAAGTTGTCAGGCCAAAACCGAAAAGCACTTTGTCAGCAGAGGGATAACACAGGCAAAATTATAAAGGTGGCAAACAGCATCGTATATTCAGGAAACTATCAACAACTCATAATTCTGAAATGCAAAGTATGAGATGGGAGATGGCAGGGAGTGAAATTGGGTGTTGGGGGGAACAGAGGGGGTCCTCTCATAATGAGCTTTGAGGCCGTGCTAAGGACCTCAGACTTCATCCTACTGGTGAAATGGAGATACTGAATTTTAGGAAGTGGTGGGACCTGGTCAGATGCAGATATTAGAAAAATCCTCTTAGAGGATACGTTAGAGGGCCTAAGGGTAAGAGAGACCAGATGAAAAGTTTTTCAGCAATCCAGCTGAGAGAGGAAAAGGACCTATACTGAGTCACTGGTAGTGAGTTTAGAGATGAAGGAACAATTGTTCAAGTGGCTTTTATCATTTTAGGAAAGTATTTGAGGTTAAGACATAAAAGCACATTCTACCTTAATATAATGGACAGGCAAAGGTGCTGATCCCACCAACAGAGTGGAAATGTCCATGGAAAAAGCCATCCAGTATCTTTTTATTTTCTAAAAGAAAGTCTCCAAATGGAGTTGGGCTGTTAATCCTCTGAATATAAACCCCTCTCTAAATACCAGGGTGAGTGGAGCAGGCCCTTACATGGGGTAGCTCAGTGCAGGAACATGGAAAGAACTGAGTTCCCCGTAGCAGTGGGAGCCCTGGGCTAGCAGCATCCCTCTTTTGTTGAAATTAGAAACAGATTATTCTTCTCCATCTCTTCACTGACCCGCTGAAGACTCTTGAGGGAAGTCTGTTTTTAAGTTCTTTGAGTAGATTCCACGTGTTCTTTTGAAAAGAACCCTTGGCGGCTTGCTGTCAGCCGCTGTGAGAGAGGTACACACGATGCTCTAGCACCATCTGCAGGCGGCCTGAAGATTTGCAGGTGGAAAGAGCCAGTTTCCTTCTGAGCTACACTCAACATCTCCTTGACTCAAATCACGTTTTTGTCTGTATAGAGCACTTACTTAGGTCTGTGCCACACAGACCTAAGGATGGAAGGAAACATTTATATATCATATATCTGATAAAGGACTAATATCCATATACAGAGAACTCCTAAAACTCAATAACCAAAAAGCCAACGACCTAAATCAAAAATGGGCAAAGGACTTGAATAGACATTTCTCCAAAAATGATATACAGATGGTCAATAAGCACATGAAAAGATGCTCAACACCACTAATCATTAGGGCAATACAAATCAAGACTACAATGAGATACCAATTTATACCCATTAGTATGGCTACTGTCAAAAAACCAGAAAATAACAAGTGTTGACAAGGATGTAGAAAAATTGGATCCCTTGCACACTGTTGGTGGGGTGTAAAATGGTGCAGCCACTGTGGAAAATAGTATGGTGGTACCTCAAAAGTGTAAGATAGAATTACCATAACCCAGAAATTCCACTTCTGAGTATGTGCCCAGAAGAACTGAAATCATGGTCTCAAAGAGATATTTATGCACCCGTGTTCATAGCAGCATTATTCACAGTAGCTAAAACATGGAAGCAACCCAAGTGTCCATTGACAGATGAATGGATAAAGAAAAAGTGGTATATGCATACAACAGAATATTATTCAACCTTAAAAAGGAAGGGAATTCTGAAATATGCTACAACACGGATGAACCTTGAGGATATTATGTTAGTGAAAAGAGCCAGTCACAAAATGACAAATATTGTATGATTCCACTTATATGAGGTACCTGGCGTAATCAAATTCATGGAGACAGAAAATAGAATGTTGGTTGCCAGGGGCTAGGCAGAAGGGGAGAATGGAGAGTTATTATTTAATGGGTGGAGTTTTAGTTTTGCAAGGTGAAAAGAGTTCTATGGATGGATGGTGGTGACGGCTGCACAATAATATGAATGTACTTAATGCCACTGAACTGTACACTTAAAAATGGCTAAAATGGTAAATTTCATGTTATGTATATTTTACCACAATTTTAAAAATTGGAAAATAAAAAGCACAGGGAAAGAAGCACCTTGGACCTCAGCTTCCCATGTATAAAAAAGGAAAAATATAGTCTCTCCATCTTTTGACATTTCAGGATAATAGAAGGATGTAAGAACATTAGCTCGCATTGTGTAAGCACTTGACAGTCCACATAATATTTCATATTCATGTTTAAAATTCAGTCACTCTGTGACATAGGTACTGTTATCATCCCTCTTACAGCAGGGAAACTGAGGCTCAAACCATTTAAAGAAGTTGCCCCAAATCACCTAGGCTTCTCCGCCTGGAAAGCCAATGCTTTTCCCACTGTACAAAGAATAAGGCCAATGAACAAAGTTGCTGCAAAGTTGTCAGTATTAAAATTAGAAATCTTCAAGTGTATGAGAAAGAGTACTGACCCAAGCTTCCTTCTAGAAGTTTCCCAAAGTCAGAAAATCCATCTCATATAGTGAAAAAATTGCTTGACATTAGATTGTCAGAGAGTAGCATTTGAAGAAGAAAATTGCTGTCCCCCAAATCATTCTATGATTAATAAATTTGGAGGCTCATAGAGTGGGTTTTAGTATAATCTACATATAGTGAGATTGATGGTAATATTGGAATGTTAATTTTTTAAGCAGTAACCATAACTAGCATTGATATCACTTGCTATGAGTCAGGCACTGTTCTAAGTGCTTCTCAAATACTACCTCATTTAGTTCACATAACAGTTCACATTACCTCTATTGAGGTAGGTCTTATAATTTTTCCCATTTACAAATAGGGACATTTAGGAACAAAGAGATTAAGTAAAATATCCATGGTCACACAGCTAGTAATGGGGCCAAGCTGAGATTCAAACCCAGGCCTCAGAGTCCACCTCTTAACCCTGTGTTTGGCCCCATCACCACTCTTAAGTTACCAGAATTCTTAAGATAGAAATGCTGGGCAGGGGTGTTCCTATTAATCTGTTTAGCTCTGCATGTTACAGGTAGAAGTCCCTGTGTGCATTCAGCGTTACTCTTACACTCTCTCTCCCCCAATTCCCAAGCTTGCACCAATGCTCCTTCACAAGGAATTCTTTTCAGAGTACCCCAGAATCTCCCAAGACATGCTAGACAGGTTTCATCAACCCCTTACCTTCTGTCAGCTCCTCCCAGCCAAGAGGAATAAGGGCCAAGCTGCCGTCTGCAAGTATAATTTGTCTTAGCTACTATTGTCCTTTTCAAGATTGTGATGCCAAGGTAGCTTCAGCCGCTCAGCCTTCTAACTCACCGCCAACACCAGTTCTAACAGGTCTTATCTGAAGACTCAGCTAGATAGTACAGGAGAAAAGGGTCCTCTGTGGGATGCCCGGAAGGCAGGGCACAGCTCCAGGAAAGGTGTTAGTCACATTCTCATGGGGTTTTACTCCCAGATAAAGGAGTCTGCAAAGGAAATGTAGGTGTGGAATGTGCAAAGGGTGATTAAAATATTCAGTCTCATCCCTGGTCAGGCTGTGACGTTAAACCAGTCACTAAACTGGTGGCAGGGGGGGTCGGGTAATCATATATGAAATACTTACTGAAGCTGGGAATGTGAAAGGCCCTGTGTCAAGCCTGGCACTTCCACTGTGTTATAGTGGAGGCTTTGAAGTCAGATAGCCCTGAGTTTGAATTCCAGCTCTGCCGAGTTTTAGCAATACTATTTTAGATTGGCCTCTTTGAGCAAATCTCAGCTCTAAAACCTTTACCTCTAAAATGGAGATGTAGGTTCACCCACGGAGGTTAAAGATAGTGAGTGTGAAACATGTGGCTCAGGATGCTGTCAGCATCCAAAAAATGGGAAGTGTCTGCAAAACTGTAACAGATAACACTTCTGTTCTTCTAAATGTCAGGGGAAGCGGCATAACAGTCTTGCTTGAGATTATCCAACATATTTATTTTTCTCCTGCAGATATTATGACAAGAAATATCAAGTATTCCTAAAGCTGGTTGAACACCAGAAGGAGTATGCATCCATCATGAAAGGGGACTGAACTGAGCTTGCATGGGCGGATGCCAGGTTTCATGTCATTGCATCAGGGGCCTCTGTCATTTCACCTTATATTTAAGACCCTTAGGTCTCATTTCATCATTTCATATTTTCTTTTTAATAAAGAAAACTGAGATGTGTGCAACCAGAACTAGAGTCTTCCATTTCACAATACCACCGTTATTTACTTGGTAGCTTCCACAGGCACCATCGTGGAGACAGAAACTTCACCAAGAGTCATAGGATCTCCTGTGGGACTAGAACTTGGGGATCATTCAATCCAGGAGAAACTGTCCTTGGTAACTGATTCAATGTCAGCCACTAAAGACTTACTTCAGGTAGGACATCTAATGTTTATTCTATAGGTGGCTAAAAACTTATTAACTTTTTATTTGGAAATAATTTCAAACTTACAGAAAAATTGCAAGAATAGGAATAATACAGGGAACACCCATGTACCTAACTTTTTACCTTTGAATAGTTATCCCGTCTGCTTTGTCATTTATATGTTCTCTCTCTCTATGTGGGTGTGTGTGTGTGTGTGTGTGTGTGTGTGTATATATATATATATATATATATATATATACATATGAATACATACACACACAAATTTTTATGACTCACTTGAGAGTAAATTTCAGTAGACTTAATATTTATCTAGCACTTTTATTTAATCTATTCATATTCCAGTTTTGTCAATAATTCAATAAGGTCTTTTATGGCGTTTTTCTCTCCTGAGTAGGATCCAGCTTAGACTCAGATACTGCATTTAACTGCAGAATTGTCATCTTGCAAACATCATTTTAAAATAGGTGCAGGCAGGGATCATCAACGGATCCAGGAGGAAATTTTTTTTTAACATCTTTATTGGGGTATAATTGCTGTACGATGGTGTGTTAGTTTCTGCTGTATAACAAAGTGAATCAGCTATACACATACATATATCCCCATATCTCCTCCCTCTTGGCGTCTCCCTCCCACCCTCCCTATCCCACCCCTCTAGGTGGTCACAAAGCACCTAGCTGATCTCCCTGTGCTATGTGGCTGCTTCCCACTAGCTA
>NC_041217.1:134732853-134741132 GCF_002837175.3 Physeter macrocephalus
GACACTTAGGTTGCTTCCATGTCCTGGCTATTGTAAATAGAGTGCAATGAACATTTTGGTACATGACTCTTTTCGAATTATGGGTTTCTCAGGGTATATACACAGTAGTGGGATTGCTGGGTTGTATGGTAGTTTTATTTTTAGTTTTTTAAGGAACCTCCATACTGTTATCCAGGAGGAAATTTTGATGAGTAACAGGATATATGCATGGTCTTAAAATGTCTCCTCACAGATTGTTTATCAGTTACAAGAAGAAAAAGAATGTTAACCATACAGGGAAGAAATAGGACAGCATCTTGATTGGGTGATCAAAATTAACTTCAGGTGGGTAAATAGACATCATGGGCCTCCAGATGTGATACCCTGAAAAGGACACAACATCATTCTGGCTGGGAATGCATAGCCTAGATCTAATCATAAGGAAACATAAGACAAAACCCAAACTGGGCAGCATTCTGTTTTTTAATGGACTATACTCTTTAAAAATATCTCTGTCAAAAAGACAAAAGTGTATGGAAAAGAAACATGGTGGCTAAAAGCTTTTGATATCGACAAGTATTTGAAAACACAACTACAGTTACCTTAGTCGATACCATAACACACACATACAGACACAAACATACACACATGTATATACACACACACATACCATTTTGGACCCAAGAGTAACGGCTAGTTTTGATTCTAGAGCTGTCATCATTCAGATGAGTTTGAATAGAGAACATATGGAACTTCAGCAACATAAATCAGCAGGTAGAGAAGAAAAAGCCACTACAGCTCAGTCATCAAACCTCTTTTGGAGTACTTATTCTGTGCCAGCTATTGTGCTATGCACTGGAGTACAGGGATAAAGGAAACATGGTCCCTGCCTTCAGGGAGCTCCCAGTCTAAAGAGAAACAGAGACAAGTAAATTGATCACAGTACACTGTAAGAGGTGCCACATTAAAAGAAGGCACCTGCTGCCATAGAGCACATCCAATAGCAAGAAAAGGAGGAAGCAGTGGAAGGTTAACAGATTGGATGGAAAGCATTATTATGTAATGGCTGTGAGCTCTGGCTTGGGATTCTAGGCCTGGCACCACCTCTGACTTGATGTGTGACTTGGAGAAAGGCCCTCGATCTTCCTAAACTTCAGATTTTGAATGAGGATATTCATAGTACCTACTTTACCAGATCACAATGAGGATTAAGTGAAATAATACCTGTAACGCACTTAGCTCAATTGTCTGGATCATGCCTGTCTTTTTGCAGGACCTGGCACCTAGGAGATGCTCAGAACAATCACAATAAAAATTTTGAGTAGGATGACCACACCCAGTTGCAAAGGCCAGCTCTATAATAACATTCTACAGTATCTAAAGGATATAGAGATCTTGGGCAGGGACTAGAGTGTGAAGGTAGGTGTGGCTGTCCAGTCCAGCAGGCTCTGGCAGCAGGAGGAAGCCCAGTTCATTCACCTAGACCCCAGCCAGAACTTGAGCTATGGGTGAGAAGGATTGAGGAGTCAGACTCAGCACCTCAGAGGAGAAGTCAGGTATAGCAGGATCTAAGGCAAGATGTCAGGACCACAGTCAGACAGGCTTAGGCTGCTAATACTGATCAGCTCTGACTTAGAAACCAGGTCAGGCCTGGGCCCACTCAAGCAAAGCAGCAGTGAATGCAGAAGTTGTGCCTGGCTAGGAACACAGAGGTGGAAGAGTGAATAATGAGCAACTATTTGCCAAGTTCTTCCTGTATGTTATCTGCAGTTCTTACCATAGCATAACTTACGGTAACATTAACTTCGAATGTTCCAGTTAAGAAAGCTTAAGACTCAGAAAACATAAACAGCTTGCCCAGAATCCCTCAGGTGGCAGTAGAGACAGGATTCGAATCCAGATCTGTCTGGGTGGAAAGCTTTGGGTGTTACCATCTTGTAACAGCTGCAGAGGAATCCAGCCCCACAGCCTGCTCTTTAGTTAGAGTACTCGTGCCGTGGGTGAACAGCGGGGCTGCTGGTCCTTCTCTCAGGCAACTCCTATCCAAACCAACCCTGGGTTCCCACTGCTTTATAGAGAAAGGAAAGCACACACAGGTGAGGCAAGGAACATGGGAACCCTAGAAATCCTCTGGCGTCTTAACAGTGAGGAGCGCTGTTAGAAGGGCTGAAAAACCTTGGGCAGGATACTCAACCTCTAGGCCTCAGTCTCCCCCACCCGTCAATGGTATAATCCTGCTACCTACCTCCTAACATTGGTCATAAGGATTCAGTGAAGAAACTCTATAAAGGCCCAAGCACAGTGCTATGTGGATAATAGGTACTCTACAAATACTGTTTCCACAGTGTTCTCTGGTGCCACCTGGCCAGATGGTTAATCCCCAAGAAAATAATTCTGGTTCCTACTATAAAGCCAGTGTTTTAGGAAAATGTAAATGTCTATATGGATTTCTTTAACCATGTGTAGCTGGAGAATAAAAATTTTAATGACTCCAATACTCACCTTCTTGCACTGGGAAGGGGGGCTTTATTTAATGCACACATGTAAAGTATAAGTGTATTTAGCTTTTATGAATAAGAATTACAGTGTGGCCAGAGTGGTTTGTGGGATTTTTGTTTGGTTTGGTTGCCTACTGAAAGCTTTTCTTTCAAGTTGAAGCCAGCCTTGTTTCGCAAATCATTTTGCTAAGGAACACATTTTGGGTTTTTCATTTTGACCAAAAATACTTCCCATATGTGAAGAACATAAATGTGGCTTTCTAAAGAGCCCGAGAGAACAAAAGCTGGGAGAGGAAAGTGGAGAGGAAATGACAAGGACAGCGGAATGGGTGACATGGTGCAGAGCGGCAGTAAATGACAGGACCCAATGCCAGAGTTTGCTGGAGTCCAAATGCAACAGCTAGAAGGGATGCCCTCCCTCAGGGAGACCCCGACTGGGTGCTTGGTCTTTATATTCACACCACAGTCTATGTTGTTGCCAGTTGCACTGGGGGGCAGAGGGGTAGAGAGTATGCGTTCCAAGGGGAGTGGTGAAAATACTGTAGGGCATCCCTGGAAACACCCAGCTTTGAGGAGGCACCAGATCAGCAGGTAAGGGTAACAAGCTGAGCATTAGAGTCTTAATGTTAAGGTGATCCTCTGTTTCTCACAGGCCAGAGGATAATCAGGTTATTCAGGTTTAAGTTTGTTGCCCTGTCACAGACACCGTTGCTCTTGTCGGAAACTGAGACTCTCAGGGCCTGTGTTCTCTGCACCTAAATAGTTCCCAACACATATGGGTGCTCAGTATATAAATAAATACACAAAGATGAGACATTTTTCTGCACAAAGAAGACAGGTAGAACTAAAAATATCTCAAAAATGTCTCACTTGCAGATCAAACAATCTGTGATATGTGTTAGCGAACCTTAATTTAAGCAACATTGAAAACTTTAAAATGTGACATGGTCATTAAGGGTTAAGAAAATCATGCCTTATACCTAACGACTTGCTTTTAGTTTTTTATTGCACATGTGTGCGTGCACACACACACACAACACCACACACCTCAGTTTGGGTTGTACTTCAAGCTCAGAAACCTTTTGCAAATCTTCAGTGTTGTTACAGACCATTCCCTGTATGATCTCGTATGGGAAACCAATTGCATCATAGTCCAGAAATACCCATTGTTCACCAGGGCTGCAGTACACATGCTTTCAGAATTCAAGGGCGTAGTTACAAATAATTACCATCAAAGGATTTAAAATGAAGGACATTGTCGCTAAACAAAAACTAATGACCAAGCAGAGCTGTGTAATGTAATTATACTTAAGATGGGCCTTCTGATGAATTACAGAAGAATCTTTGTGCTGTCTCGTGTCTCCATAAATGCACTTAATTGTTATTGACAGTAATAGGAGGAAGTCTTGAACATAAAAAACTTTTTTTTCCTTTTCTAGTTTCCACAGAGAGAACTTAAAAAGCAGTACATTTTTAAAAAGGATGTTTCTCCCAGCACTTCTAAATATTTGACAATTATATAAAATTTATAAAACAAAAGTAACTTAAATAAAAACAAAGACTACTGCTAATAAATTAAGGTTTTCCAATTCATTATTAGCTCACCCATTAATCTTACGGTCAATCTCTGCTCTGCACAGAGAATCATTTAAAATTACATATGAGAATAAATGCTTCTAAAGACCTAATTTTATTTGCTTAAGTCATACCTGAAGTCTTGATTAGAAGTGTTTCCTTATTAAAATCTAGGGTGAGCCTGGCTCCCTACTATACAATTTTAATACACTTGAGGTGGAAAATATTTTACTTGTTATTGTCTGGTATTTAGGCAAAGTCAATAATGATGCCTTCCATTTGAATATTTCTTTGCAGTATCCACGTTGACTGCATGCATGTAATCTCAGCTGCTCCTCATAATAGATTGGCGAGGGGAGGCCTGGCAAAGGGAGGGATCTCATTTTATAAAAACCATGGCTCCAAGAGTTTAAGTTACTCGCCCAAGATTGGGTAGCTGGATCACAGAGGCAGGATCACTCCAATGCTTCTTCCTAAGTAAATTCAATTAGCTTATTTGTGCAACAGAGGATGGTTCATTAGTTAGCTAATTGCTCTCTCCTCTGTGGTCCCCCTCTTTAGAAGATGTATGAATATCTAGGAGGCCCCTTCTGATGCTCATTGGTTGATCAAAGTACTGCGTTATTTCTATTGGCAGCAGAGTGGTGAAGTGATAAAGGCTTGAGCCACGGAGTCACTGAGTCCTGCCCTCGGATCACAGCTTCACTGCTTACTAATCCACACAGTGTATGAACTCATGCAAGCTAGTTAACCTGTGAGTCTCTGTTTCTTATCTACAAGGTAAAAAAAATGAAAATCTGCCTCACGGCTGATGTGAGAAGTAAATGGGATGATGTTTTGAAGTGCCTGGCCCAGTGCCTGATATAAAATAGAGCTGCAACAAATATCAGTTTTTCTCCTCAACCCATCCATTTTTACATTATAAAGTAAATGCCTTGTTTCTAGAAGCGTGTAGAAGCGTTGTTTCCAGTAAAGTTGGATGACTTTATATCCATTTTCTATAGGTGAAAGTTCTATGTTCTAGCCATAACAACCAACCAGTACTGGGCCCTTACTATGTCAAGAGTGCTGGAATAGTTCCCGTCGGTGCGTAAAGGGGCCAGCTGCAGGTTGCAGAGAAAGGGGACACACATAGAAAGAGATTTTACAAGCCCAGAAATGTCATACTAGATGCCCAATGCACACCACGGTTGATAGGTTCTACAAGAGGTCCAAGGATGTCAGTAATGCAGGCCTGTCTGGAAAGGCTCATCTGTAAGTGATGAAACATCCAGCCCTGCCTTTCTCAGCTCTGCTAAGCTCAAGTACTGAAGGTCTTTCACCCGAAGATTCAGCTCTGCTCCATCCCCCAGATAAGCCAGGCTGAGGCAGGCCGTGTACACCCAATTCAGACCAGCTACAGCTCTTCCCCAGCCAGTGAGTCTGGAATTCGTCTTTCTGCCATTAGGCCCTAGGCGCTGGGAACCTCACTAAATCACAGGCTTCTCCCCAAGGGACAAACATGTTTATCCAGTCTGGCATGACCCCTTGAAATTGCTCAATTCTTCTTATGCTAGGCACAAAGAAAGAAATGTTGAGTCCACTCACATGGTTCACTGCGTTATTCCTAAGCCATTTGTCAAAGTCCATGCCTCACATTATATTGCATTCCACATGTAATCCTCCTGAGCTTTGTTTACTTATTCTCTTATTTCTGGCCTCACTAATCCCTTCAAATTTGACTTTTGAAACTGTCTCCCTGCGTAGAACCTTGGCTCTCCTTCAACCGTAAGTTAGTTAAATTCACCTTCCTGCTACTCTGACTTATAAATCGTCTCTCCCATCCCACCTGGCCCCAGAAATCCCTCTCAAATTAAACCATATGGAAGGCTTATCTACCTGAACTCAGCAAACAGAAACTAGAGGTAAGCATCTGGCCCTCCAGTTTCTCTCCTGGGGCCAGAGTCCTGCTTGGATTTTAAGCGGTTTGATACAACCCTGATACATTATCTAGCACTTAGGAGCTGTCTCCCCCAGGGCCAAATGCAGTTCCCTGTAATTCTCCAGCCACCAACCCAGGTCTTGCTTTTGCCCATACAGACCTCCCAGAGAGAATCCAAGGGACTCGAGCATGCTTTCTGGCAAGAAACTTCTATTGCGATGCCAGCTCCGCTGACATGAGTGATGGCCAGTGAAGATGTTCTCCAAGGGCTTCCCGTTGCTGATCTCTTACGGTTGAGTGGAATCTTGTAACCAGTTCTGTTTAATGAGCTGTGAGAAACGATGGCTGTGATTTATGGACCAAGTCTTTGTCAAGTGAGAATCCCCAGAGCTTTCTTTTCTCCTGTACGACAGCCAGCACTGTTCCAGAAAAGGGTTCTCCCTCCTCCTGGGCTCCAGAGTAAAGATGAGTCAGAGCGGAGCCCCCAACCAAGCCACAATGAACATGCAGCTTGAGTGAGACATAAGTTTTAAGGTTGTTTCTTCCCTCAGCATAATGTTTTCTACCCTTACTGATGTACCTCACAATTGATATACCTCAGACTATTAGCACCACCCTGACCCATATGAAGCTAAGTTTGCCATGATCTGAACATCAGGCTCAGTCTTGTTCAAGTAATGCCCTTGGTCCCAGTCCTGAACAACCCTTCATGCTTCCTTTCCCCACTAGTGTGTGTTGAGTGCTCAATCTCCCAGGAAATCAGCAGGACACCCTCTTATTCTACTCCAGGGTTTCCCGAGAGAATGTTTGTCACTTGGGATGGTGCTGAGCTGCAAGTGATAATAACCCGAGAGTAGCTTATATAAGTTTTTTTTTTTTCCTTATTAAGAAATATGGAGACAGGCAGTCATCAAGTTGGCGTGTGGATTCAACACTTCCATCAAAGATACAAGCCCGGGCTTCCCCGGTGGCGCAGTGGTTGCGCGTCCGCCTGCCGATGCAGGGGAGCCGGGTTCGCGCCCCGGTCCGGGAAGATCCCACGTGCCGCGGAGCGGCTGGGCCCGTGAGCCATGGCCGTTGAGCCTGCGCGTCCGGAGCCTGTGCTCCACAACGGGAACACTTCCATCAAAGATACAAGCCCGGGCTTCCCCGGTGGCGCAGTGGTTGCGCGTCCGCCTGCCGATGCAGGGGAACCGGGTTCGCGCCCCGGTCCGGGAAGATCCCACGTGCCGCGGAGCGGCTGGGCCCGTGAGCCATGGCCGTTGAGCCTGCGCGTCCGGAGCCTGTGCTCCACAACGGGAGAGGCCAAAACAGTGAGAGGCCCGCGTACCGAAAAAAGATCCAAGCCCATTTTATCCTTCTGTTCCTCCCACCTCAGCCAGCTGTCTTTTGACCTTAGGTTTGTTACTTC
Organism: Physeter macrocephalus; assembly: GCF_002837175.3. Classification (NCBI taxonomy): domain Eukaryota; kingdom Metazoa; phylum Chordata; class Mammalia; order Artiodactyla; family Physeteridae; genus Physeter; species Physeter macrocephalus. The sequence continues at coordinate 134,740,238 of NC_041217.1, forward strand.
CTGATTGCAAGACGCTGTCACTTTTAGAGGCATCTCATTTTTCACATAACAGCATCCAGAGCATCCAGGGCCTTCTCGCAATGCCACCTTTTTTGATCAAGGAAGAGCCTCCCAGCAGACTTCTCCTTAGGTCTCGTTGGCCAGGTTCTGCATCACAGATCTGCCACTAGGGAGTCTTAAGACTGGCTTAGAGAACTCAAGATGCATCTTGAGACCTAAGGAGGGACTGGAACTGGGCATATTGCCGTTCCAATGAAATCATTGTTCTGTTAGAAAAGGGGAGGAGGGAAGAGCTGTTGTGTAGGCAGCCAACAGGGTTTGATCTACAGGGTTTGCCAGAATAATAGGTTTTCCTTGGAAAAGTGAGCCAGGGCCAACTAAGTTTGGGAAACACTGAGTTAAACAGGCTTTTGTTATTATAGGATATCTTAGAATAGTCTAAGTATGGTATGTGCATTGTGAATCTCCTAGAGAGAGATAAGTTGTGAGACATCTTCCAGACTTATTCCATTTTTGTATCGAGCATTTTATTGCACTCATATAGAACCACTATACTAATTTGAACCCAATGGACCAAGAATCCATAATGTTTTGACCTGAGTCATATGAATGTTTCTTTCATGTTATCTGTGAATAAGGTTTATTCAGCAAATTAATGGTTACTAAATGCAATTTGGTTGTTTCACCTAATTATAGAAACAAAATGCTATATACTACATTACTGTATCAATTTACTATATTCACTACTTTACTATATCAAATATTGTCTTACAAATGAATATTATTAATTATCAAGGTCTAAACTAGTCATTAAAAATAGGCTTAGTGGGGCTTCCCTGGTGGCGCAGTGGTTGAGAGTCCGCCTGCCGATGCAGGGGACGCGGGTTCGTGCCCC
>NC_041217.1:134741570-134796008 GCF_002837175.3 Physeter macrocephalus
ATGGCCACTGAGCCTGCGCGTCCGGAGCCTGTGCTCCGCAACGGGAGAGGCCACAACAGTGAGAGGCCCGCGTACTGCAAAAAAATAAATAATAAAAATAGGTTTAAAGAAGATTTTTATTTAGAAACACATTATAATAAATCTTTCAATTCAATTAACTTGTCCTTTCAGTTAAATTAAATTGTAGCTCTTGAAGCACCATAGGTCAAGCCATTGGGATAGCTAGTGTCAAATACCAGCTGAAAATTCAATCCTGCATTTCTTGGTAATCTTTTTAAATTTAGTATTTCTATTTATTCTAACTTTAAGTCTTCCTACCCTCTATTATATATTCCAGGTAGGAACCTCTCTAGTCACACACAGCAGTCTGAGGACTTCTCACTCTTATCTCCCCTTCCTGTGCACACCCTAACCCTAAACACACATACATACCTACAACATGGACAACCTTAACAAAGTGTTAGATCTTCGGCTAAAGAGAGCAGAAAGCTCTTTCCTTGAGACCAAGAAAATACCCATGGGAAATATATCTAACATTAGCTATTTTGTGACACATGGAGTTTCTAATACTAAATTTCATGAGTTGCATTAAAATTGACCTGATTTAAATTCCAACATTGTATAGAAATTTTAATATCATCCTTTTGACAATAGGTTTCTAAGACTTTTGGTTTATTATACGTTAATGGTTTTAGAAGAAGTTTTGGCATATCCTAGAAGATTTTAAAAATACTTGTCACAGTTAAGAAGGATTTGAAGAAACCATACAATTGAGTTATGTTAATAGCAAACGTGTTTTGTTTTGTTTTTTTACAAATGTGCATTTTCCTTTTTGACATCTACATAGTAATTTTTAAAGTATAATTTCTGAAACATATGGCTTAGCTGTTCTACACAGGTGTTATATTGCGCTGGAGAACGTATTGTGCTTCTGTATATTCAAGCATATGTTTCAAACCTACTCTTCTTAAAACAAACACTTTATAGACTTCCTGCTATTTATATCTGAAACATACACTTGACCTTGATATCACCTGCTCCTTTTAATACAGGGTCTTGCCAGGAAACTTCTGGGAGCTTATGAAATCTACAGGAAATAAGTACAATGTTGACTTTATTCTGAAGGTGATTGAGTTGGTGAGGAAGTGGTTAAAAAAAAACACCTTTATGACTGTAAATGTAGAATGAGATAACAATGTGTTACCCTTTTAAACCTTTCCTTATCATTTTCCTCTCCTCACAGCCTTTTGCATTTGTACTTAATTCAGTGTTCTAAAAATTATTGTTTCTCATACTACACTTTAGTCATTTTCAAATATATTATAGTTTATGTACCAATTAAAATAGCTAATAATGATAGTATCTTACACTGGATAAACTTGAGTTTCCACTGGCCAAAACAGGGCAATTGTTGCATCAAAAAAAGAAACAACTCTAATGGATTAATAGGTATATACCACTATATAAGCATCCATGAGTGGTCCCTAAATATGAACATGACTTAATTTATATTTATCCACTGGATAACTCTGCAACATACTGCCCATCAAATCATATTTTTGCAAATAGATTGAGTCAAATCCTTCTACCCTGGACCTGAAATACAGGGTGATATTAAACTGAAATTGTCTCTTTTAGGAAGATGAAGGTTCATGTTCCTCATAAGAGAGGAAGAATAATAGATAGTCTTCTCAAATCTGGAGAGCACAAAGGATCATAAGAGCGTCATCTGTATTAGACTTCTCCAGAGAAGCAGAACCAACAGTGTGTATATATGTATACACATATATACACATATATATACACATATATATACATGTGTGTATATATATATATATATATATATATATCTGTGTGTATGTGTGTGTTTGTGTGTGTGGATAGGTAGATAGATACTTGGCTATAAGGAATTGACTCACAAAATTATGGAGGCTAAGATATCCCACAATCTGCTGTCTGTAAGCTGGAGACCCAGGAAGTCCAGTGGTATATAAGTTCAGAGTCCAAAGTATATACGTGTGTGTGTATATATATATATATATATATATATATCTGTGTGTATGTGTGTGTTTGTGTGTGTGGATAGGTAGATAGATACTTGGCTATAAGGAATTGACTCACAAAATTATGGAGGCTAAGATATCCCACAATCTGCTGTCTGTAAGCTGGAGACCCAGGAAGTCCAGTGGTATATAAGTTCAGAGTCCAAAAGATCAGGAAGAGCCAATGATATAAATCCCAGTCCAAGGGCAGAAGACAATGTCCCACCTTAAGCAGTTAGGCAGAGAGAATTCTCCCTCCACCTTTTGGTTCTATTCAGGCCCTCAAAAGACTGGATGATGCTCACCCACATTAGGGAGGGCAATCTGCTCTACTTAGTCTACAGATTCAAATGCTAATCTCATCCAGAAACACCCTCACAGACACACACAGAAATAATGTTTAACCAAATATTTGGATACCCCATGGCCCTGTCAAGTTGACACACGAAATTAACCATCACACCATCCAACTTCAGATCTATGGCTCCTCTAACCTAGTGATTCTTACTCCCAATTGCATATTGGAAGAACCTGTTTGGGTTCCACCTCCAGATATTCTGACTGAATTGTTCTGAGATGTGGCCTGGCATTGGTATATTTGAAAATCTCTGCCAAGTAATCCTAAAGTGCAGCTGGCATTAAGAACCATTGCAATCTAACTATAGCAGTAACTTCATTTTTTCTCTGGGAGAGAATAAGAGAGACTTTCCTTCAGGAAATACACTTAAAAACACCCTCACCAGCAATAACAAGCCACTAAATGCCAGACAGGCCAGATCAGATAGTAATACTCATTTAATCCTTTAAATAGCACTATAAGGGGCATATTACTATCCTGATTTTTGTGACAGTAAAATAATAAATGGTAAGTGCACTGAAGCACAGGGAAGTTAAATAAATTACTAATAGTCACAGAGCCAGTAAATTGTGAAACCAGGACTCTAACTCTGCATGCATGCAAAACCCATACTCTTCACAATATCACACTTCAGATACATTTTCTTCCTGGATTCTTAGCTAAAAATAGGCTGCTGTCTAGGCTGAGTTAGGTAGCTTCTCAGTATCAGCCTGTGGTGACAAACATTTTCATTATTTTTCATCAAAGGGCCACCTCTGGGGAAGTGAACACTGCTGGGCTCACCTTTACAGGAGAGGGAAAGAAGGCCTGTATGAGCCTGGTTTCAATGAGAGTGCACATGCTTGTTTAGAATCACTGCCTAATGGTATTGTTTTAAAATAAAGTATAGATTTTCAGTGCCGTGATCAATATTTGATAGCAATAAACTACCTCTTTCTGTAGAGAACTGAGAATTTCTATATAGGAACTGCTCTGGGGACTCAATTTGGTGGAAAGTAGGAGCTACCAGACTTCTCACAAAACTGCTTTTGCAAAGCCCTTTCCATAAGAATGAGAAAACGTCAGCTGTCCAAGATCAAGGAATTGAAGGGGAAAACCAGTGGAAATTGTGGAAAAGCAAAAGCCCACTCACCCTAGCAAACCCTACTTGTCACTGCTGCTGTCTCTGAGACAGGCAAGGATGTTTATGGAGCCATCTGACTGAGGCTAAAAGGAAGAGATTAGATACTCTGTGTCTTTATAATTAAATATTATTACTATTATTATCTTCCTTTAAAGAAACCTCTTGGGGCTTCCCTGGTGGCGCAGCGGTTGAGAGTCCGCCTGCCGAGGCAGGGGACGCGGGTTCGCGCCCCGGTCCGGGAAGATCCCGCATGCCGCGGAGCGGCTGGGCCCGTGAGCCGTGGCCGCTGAGCCTGCGCGTCCGGAGCCTGTGCTCCGCAACGGGAGAGGCCACGACAGTGAGAGGCCCGCATACCAAAAAAAAAAAAAAAAAAAAAAAAAGAAACCTTTTGGATTTCCCACACATCTTCACCTCTTCCACTTCTCAGAGTCTAGGTTCTAACTACATCTAAAAGCTTCCTAGCTAACTTCTTGCCTCTATCTCTCTCTTCCCTTTATTCTAGCCTGACTTGCTGCTGCCAACCTCATCATCAGCTCTCGCATTCTGTCTTTCATTTGGTTTCCTATTTTTAAGGGTGGAATGAAATAAAAGGAAGACCCTGGTAAGGTCCTAAGTGGGGGTGTGGAAGGAGGATCTTCCATCACCGTGGTGGGGTTGTGAGGAGCTGGGAGACAAATGTCAGAATGATCTTCTGGAAGGGATACCAAGGTCGAGGTAGGGCAGCCGGCCGAGCCAGGTTGTTATTCCCAAGGGTGAGGTGAGGAAGAAGTGTGAGAGATGGAGCCCAAATGAGGAAGAAGAGAGCAAGAACTCACGTGAGAGGCAGTCTAAATGAATGCTGGAGACACAGTGCTGACGATAGTAGCATCTTTTTGTATGAAGTCCCAGCATGACTAAGCCAGGTTTATTTGAAGGACCTGGAATGGTATGGATGCCCCTGCTCTGGCTCCAATACTCTGGCACACTTCTTTTTTTTTTTTAATTATTATTTTTTAATTAATTGATTTTCGGCTGCATTGGGCCTTCGTTGCTGCGAGCGGGGTTTCCCTAGTTGCGGCAAGAAGGGGCGACCCTTTTGTCACGGTGCGTGGGCTTCTCATTGCAGTGGCTTCTCCTGTTGTGGACCACGGGCTCTGTTGTGTGTGGGCTCAGTACTTGTGGCTCGCAGGCTCTAGAGCGCAGGCTCAGTAGTTGTGGCGCACGGGCTTAGCTGCTCCGCGGCACGTGGGATCTTCCCGGACCAGGGCTCGTACCCGTGTCTCCTGCATTGGCAGGTGGATTCTTAACCACTGCGCCACCAGGGAAGTCCCACTGTGGCATACTTCTGAGCAGCTCTTTGGCCCATATGACCCCTGATGGATCTATCACTGGGGCTGGCTGTTGTGTCACTGTGATTCTGAAACTTCCTCCTCCCATCAGATGTTTCCTATCTGTCTGGGACTGCCTGGAAGGCAGTGGTGCTTCAGTAATCCTAAACAGGCTCTCAGCAACACCTCCTTCTTCTAAACATCACGATACCTGAAGCCCAGCATGGTTCACAGCACATTGACTATAATAGATACTTAGGAAAACAACCAGTGTAGCAATGGGAAACCTTGCCCCAGAGTTTCAGTCGCTCTGGAAAACAGGGAGTTTCATCATGACCTTTGTTTTTGTCAGACTCTAATCAGGAAGTAGAAACCACCTGAGCATTCATAGTAGCGATTCTAAAACTGGTAACGTTACATGGGTAACGGAGGAACTGAGAGCCAAAATAAGGACAGGGAGGCAACCCAAGAGTAATTGACAGAAGGAGGCCATTAAGACCCTAGGTTACAGGGACAGAGGAAGAGGTGGTACCACTGGCCTCTGGGCGAAAGCTGAGACCATGGCAGGACTGTTCATGGAGATGTAGCTGCTGCTGGAGTCATTGCCCCAGCCAGGGACTCCAATCTCCCACCCTGCGGTGTCTCACCGTTGCCTCCCATTGGCCATATTCAGCTGGAAACCATCAGAAGTGGGAGGCTGAGAAATGTATCCTGCAGGGGTCAGCCTTCTGCAAATACAGAGCAGAGTGCGGTTCCAGTGAAGAACCTACCTAAGGCAGCATACCCCAGAGAGGCTAATCACTCTTCACTATTAATCAAAATTTTGATACAAGGCCCTCAGACATACTTCCATAGCAGTATTACTCCTTGCTTCACTCTCCACAATTTATACTTCTGCCATCTTTATGCCAACCTACCCACTGTGCCTCATGGAACCCCCATTTCATTCATACTACTCTGTGCCCCGAACCTTTTCTCCAAGCACTCCTCTTTATGACTTTAATTGAATCGTGACTCTCTCTTAGCAAAAACCTTGTGTCTTTCTTTCTGTCGTTCAACAATGATACATTGAATGAGAGTTATATCAATGATAACTAACCTTGCACTGTTGTTTGTGTTTTGTACATAGTAAGCCCTGCCATTCTCGCAACCACCTTATCTTCCTTGTTATAGATGAGAACACTGAGACATGGAATACTTAAGAAACTTGCTCGTAACACAACTCATAAGTGGCCAAGACAGGAATTAAATGTACAGCCAGGCTCTGGAACCAAAGTCTTACCCAGCATACAGCCCTGTTCTAGGAATGGACATATAGTAGTGATCACTACGGAATGATTCCTGCTAACAGAGTTCAGTGGGAGAATGTATTTTTAACTTCTCATTTTGAAATAATTTTAGTTTTACAATTGCAATTGCAAACAGTATAGAGAGTTCCTATATGTGCTTCCTGTGTCTCCCCTAGTGTTAGTGTGTAGCACAACCAAAGCATATTTATCACTAAGCATTAACCTTGGTACGATACTCTTAACTGAACTACAGACTTTAACAGACTTTACCAGCTTTTCCACTAATGTTTTTGTTCCAGGATTCCATGCAGGACACCACATTGCATTAGTCAGCGTGTATCCCTACTCTCCTCCAAACTGTGCCAGTTTCTCAGACTTCCTTTGTTTTTTATGACCTTGACACTCTTGAAAATTACCAGTTAGGTAATTTGGGTTTGTCTGATATTTTCTCACAATCAACTGGAGTTATGGATTTTTTGGATGAATAATCTAAAGGTGGAGTGCACTTCTCATCACATTGTGTCAAGGATACATGCTATAAACATGACTTATCACTGGTGATGTTAACCTTAATCGTTTAGTGAAGGTGGTGTATGTCATATTTCTTTACTGTAAAATTACTACTTTTACAGTAACTGCTTCCATATTCTATTAGTTAGAAGGGAGTTGACGCAGCCTAGCCTCCACTCCAGGGGAGAGGAATTAAGCTCTACCTCCTGGAGGGGGGAGCACCTGCTCTTATTATTTGTAATTCTTCTGTAAGAAACATTTGTCTCTTCTCCTCCAATTATTTATTTATTCAATCACGTATATCATTATGGATTCATAGACGTTTGTTTTATTCTTTAGCTTATAATCCAATACTATCATTATTTATTTTGTTGCTCAAACTGTTCCAGCTTTGGCCATTGGGAGCTCTTTCAGGTTGACTGCCATGTGCTTTTCACATATCACCATTTTTTAAAGCACTTCCTTGTTTTCTGTCACTGCGAGATGCTCTAGGCTCATCTTGCATTCTCTCTGCCCCTAGAATCAGTCGTTTCTCCAGGGAGCCCTAGCTCCTTTTATTGAAGGATGATGTTAGAAACCAAGATCTGGGTGCTAGATGTGCTTCTAGGCCGTCTCGGTGCTAGAAAATATACGTATGTATGTATACTGCCCCATGTATATACGTATAAGAAGAATTTAAGTAAATAAAAGCACAAATAGGTTGTTAAATAAATTAGCTATGAAGAAAAATGCCACACTCTGTGTAAAAGAATTATAGATGTGATTTAATACAAATGGGGCGAGGCAGTGGTCAGTGTGGTCTTCTTCGTAGCAGGAATACTTAAGCCAAAATCTTTTAAATGAGCAGGAATTAGCCAGGCTAAAGGGCAAGGGGAGAGCATTTCAGGCAGAAGCAGCAGCCGCTGAAGAAGCACTTAGTAGGACGAGCTCAATGCATTTGAAGAATTGGAAGGGATCCATCACGGTGAGAGCAGAGTGAGATCCAAGGGAAGTGCGACTGCAAATGGTCAGAGGCGAGATCACGTAGGGCCTTGAAGGCCATGGTGAGAATCTCCTTTTATCATGAACGCAATGGGTTGCCCCTGAAAGGTGTTAAATAGGGGAGGGGGTACATCCTACTTCACATAGAAAGGTAGGGTTATGTGAAGTGGGAACCTCCCCAACTGCCTCAGCTCTCCTTTCCCACCTATTAGCTTTTCTCTGCTGGCGCCCATCCCCAGGAAGCCATATCACTCTGGTCCACACCACAGTCTTATCATTCCAGTTTGTTTTGGATTTCACCAAGGCCATATCTATAAAATGTACTCATGTGAGGGATACGTGTATACTTTTGTTGTAAAGTGTGCTCTCATTTACATTATTTATGTAAAGCCTTTTCTAAGAACAGATTTGAATCCAAAGCCTCACAGAACTCCAGGCTCTGCTTAATAGTAAGAATAATGTTTCCTTCTTTTCCTCAGTTGCTAAGAAGTTCATGACTACATATGATACACACTCAGTTGTATTTTCCTGTGAATTCCTGACACAAGTTTTCTCCTTCCCTCTTTTACTGATTGGTTGTTTTTAGTGACTGTTCGGATTGTTTATTTTATTATACCTGTATTTTTGTTGTAAATAAATTGAAGACCTTTTTTGAGATGAGGACAGTTACAATTTATTTTAAAAATTAACAAAGAAATAAGAAGCCCATCCTATCACTGGATGAGCCCATCCTACAACTGGATGCTGGAATTTTCTCTTTGGCACCCCTACCAGCCTCAGCCTGAGGATTTCAGTAATGTGGAGCTCCTGAGTTGCTCTGTCTCTCTGAACAGCTCTAATTACTGCAGAGTTATTGATGTTTATTCATTGTTGGGCCAGATGAATTAACAATGGTCTGTTGTTTTTGTTAAATAATGAGGCACTGGTTGTTTAAAAATGTTCATAGTGCCTTACGTAAAAACTAAAGCGTTACTAAACTTAAAATACCTTAAGAAAACAATTTGTTTATTAAAATCCTAGATTTAAAAATGCATGGATCAAATGTAACTATTAAAAGGAAAATAGTAGGTTCTATATCATCAGTAGAGTAGTATTGCTGGAATGCAATAAAGACAAACAATTATCCCCAGAGGGACACTATTACAATCATTGCTTAATTACGGTTTATTTTTCCTTTCCTCTTGTGATAATTACTCGCTCCTTCAGACTAAGAGATACTGACATTTCACTAACAGCATGATTGTTTTTATTCCACATACCCCGTGGTTTCCTCTCATTTTAGTCCTGACAATGTGTTCCATTATTTGCAGGTTCTAAATTTGTTTTAATGGTGTCTGTGTTTATTTAGATTAATGACTCTCTAATTTAAAAAATTACAACAATTTTATTTTGATATGTTACAAATATATTGAATGCCAGTTGACTTGTTAAGGAATTCTCAGTCCTCATACCATGCATAAACTTAAGTTCGAAAGCCAAGCCAGAATAGGGTCGGGACTTGGAGTTGCAAGACTTGGATTTGAATGACAGCTCTATCACATACTAGCTGTATGTGAATTTAGATGAATCAATTAATCCCTCTGAGTTGTTCTTTTCTTATTTTTAAGATAGAGTTGGTAGTCATCCCTCTATCCAACCCACTAGGCTGTTATGAGGTTCCAGTGGAATAATGTCTGGAAAACTGTTCACTTTGTACACCATAAAGTTCTTGTCAAGGATCAGCCGTAGTAAGTGTATTCATTCAATTCAAAAACATTTGCTAAGTACACACTATGCTCCAGCCCCGGTGCTTGTGCCAGAAATGTAGAGATGTTTGAATAGAAGATTATGATGATGATGATGATGATGACAAAGTTTCATAGAGTTAAATATGTACACAATATTTCTTATGTCTATGAAACAACATCGGAACATTATAATGGAGTTAGGATATTTCCTCCTGTTAAATCTTTTAAATTTATGTTCTACTCACTCTGGAAGCAATAATTTTTATTGTAACTTTGTCATAGATATTATATGCTGAGTGTTAACAATTAATATAGCTGAGAATCTGGATTTGCAAAGGATACAATTTATGATTCTATTTCTAGTACAAAAGTCAGAAACTGATTAATTTTTTATTAAACTGGTGAATTTTAACAGGCTTTATGCTTAGTTCTCAGTGTTGTCCCTGATCAACTCTTTCTATTTTGGACTGACAGTGGGCCCAGGTCAAGTTTCAAGACAAACTGTCACAGAAAAAAGACTTTTGAGACCGCCTGTATCACCTATTTTTCAGGAGTTTATTTCAGAGTGCAGAAATGGCATTAGGACCCCAAGAGCAAGAGAAATGTGAGCTGTAGTTACAACAGGGCAACAAGGAACTGAAATTCCTGCAGGGACAGCAAGAGACAAATTGATATGCCGAGTTCAAAAATCACTCATCAAATACCGATGGACCATTTACCATGTACAGAGCACTAGTGACAGGGATACAGCAGTGAATACAGACCTGCTACCCTGCTCATGAAGTTTAGAGAAATGAGGAAGAGTCAAGAAGAGTTAGGCGGAAAAAACAGTACTTGGGAAGACTTGGAGGAAGAAAGAAGTATGACACCTGTAAGTTACTCTTGGGGCTTGGAGGACATGTTCCAATTTGTTCTGTATATCTGTGTATCGCTCCCAATGTCTGGTATTGTGTTGTACACACAGAGACGAACAGCAGATATTTTAAAATCAGCAATAAATGATGAACACTAATGACTATGGCATCACTGGATCAGCTGACCCTCCCAGAGCTGGTGTAGCTCTGAATGCCAGAGCATTAGTATCTCCACTGGTAAAGTATGAACCATGATATCCACTATACAGGATGATATGGAAAAATAATGAGGTGATATATGAGAAAGTAATTTTTTAAATGTGAAAGCATCATCGATGTGTTCATTGTTCATCTGTGAAACAAATAGAAGAGTAGCAAGGACATGGAAAAGAAGAACTTCCAGGAAGATTCTACACTGGAAGGGGTCAGAATCCTGAACACGTTCTTAGTTTTAGTTTCAGACATATCAAAGAACAGACTGTATCTGAATCAGAAATAGCCCCATCTGTGTCAATCTGTGGACTTGGGGGAGAAAGAGAAAGTTCTCAGGCTGTCAGTGGAGTAAAAGAATAATCATTCCTTATGATCAAAGCTCACAGGCCAGTGAAGCTGTTTCACACAGCAGAGTAGAAGGTGAACAATTTGATCAAAGAACATATTAATGATGGCAATCAGCAAGTTTGGGTAGATCCTCCACAGACTCAAACTCATTGTGTTTATATATTTATATACCTACAGACAGATATGTGCATTACTATGAAACTTGTTAAAGCTTTGTTTGGAGGTTATGAAATGATATACCTGAAAACACATTATAACATACCAATACGTATAGAACTCTAAGAAACTGCTATTATCTGTAATATTTTGATTCCAGTGCCATTACAAACTTATGGGCAAGGCTTCTCAATAATGGTCCTTTGGGAACTTTTCACTAAATGGTCTTGAATGAAATCCAAGTCTCAAATGGCTTAAACAAATTCCACTGTCTTCTGAATGGTGCAGTCGTGCTGCTTCAGGATGTGAGATAATGTTATTGTGACCCGGCAGCTTTAGCAGAGCTAACTCTATTAATAAGGCCAAATAGGCCTTTATCTAGGATGATAAAAACAAATAGCAAGCAAGTTTGAAAAATAACCATTGAGATATCCTTGGAATAATGCCACACATTTGAGTCTGAAGAAGAAAAATTAATTATTTGGAGAGGGAGTGCACTCCCATATTGCTCATCTTGCCTTTTACTAAAGTATGGGAAGCAGTCAGACGATTATGATGCACATCACATACAATGAGTTTAAGTAAAAGGCTCTCAGGATGTCTGCGATTAAACATAAAAGCTACTCTGTCCATGCTGTATAAATAAATTCATTTAATTTAATTAAAAAAAAAAAAGAAACTACTGTCTCCATAGGGCATTTCCATATTATAGACCCTGTAGACTTATCGGTTAATTTACTGGTCATATTACACCAGGCATAGCAAATAGGTTTCAACTCCCCTGCCAATATTAATTGATGGGTAGTGGCTGCTGGGGGTAGTTTGTTGAAAAAGGCTGTGATGATAAAGCTGACTCTGAAGCAAAGATCATGGATGTGTGTGTTTGAGGGTGGAGGTGAGGGTTAGCGGTCCCTATACAATGGAATTCTGCATTAGGAGAAAGGTTGATCAAGCACAGGCCAAGGGTTACACAGATACTAGCTACTCATTTATTCATTTGTTTATCCTTCACTTCTTCAAAAAAGACACGGAAGAGAAGATCTGTAATATAAAAAGATTTCAAAAATGAGGGCAAAAGGAAAGAAGATCAAAACAGTAAGTTAAGGCCACTGAGAAATGCAAGCCACAAAATCCTGCAGACTTAGCAATGGGGGCTTAACATTTGACTCTGAATTTCCTAACAGCCAAGTTAAATATGGAAGTCATAAGCATTTACAAGATTCACATTGTCAAAAATATGAGGTTGGTCATGTAAAGTGTAAGACAGACATTTTGGTATAAAAGAATAGGTGTGGAACTAGAAGGCGTGAATTTAAATCCAAAGGCTGCCACTTAGTAGCCACGTGACCTTCAGCAAGTTATTTAAACTTGACTGCCTCAGTGTTGTCATTTGTAAAATTTGGATAATAATGCTGCTTCATGAATTGCTCTGAAGTTAAATTATGAAGTAAGCGTGCTCTTTATTTTTCATTTGGTCACCTAGATCCATGCCCCTCACTTCTCTGCCCTGCAGACTGCATCAGCCAGGCTCCTTTTGCCCTCTGGCTTCCTGTTCAGTTCAGCCAACAAGGAGTAACCTCTCCCCACCTCTTCAATGCCGAGAGTCTAATGGTAGCTAGTCCCTTTATGACTGTAGCCCTTATGGGCAGCAGCCTTCCAGAGCACCAGCTCTCACCGAGCTCCATGATACTGTGGCCTCCCCTTGCTTCTTTAGGCCTAAAGAGTAACAGCTACTTGACGTTGCTATCTCTGGGTGCCTCAGGATCACTTTTTGGATTCCCCAACTCCATTCATACTTCTGTAAACTGTCTCTGCATTTAATTCTCATCAGAATCCAATGTGAACATGTTTTCTGTTTCTGGCCACGGCCCTGACTGAGACAATGAATATCTATAACAAATGGGAGGAGATGGGAATAGAGTTGATTTTTGAGCCCCTACTACAGCCAAGCAGAGAACCAGTCACTATTTATAACAGATATTCAATAAATGCTGATAAATCTGAAGTAAGGGGTCTGAGACAGGATAAGGGAGAACAGATTTCACCAGAATTTGAGACACAGGACTCAGATCCTTTCCATCCGATGACCTCCTTTCTCCAATATGGAATGTCAACAGAAGAAAGAGAAAGAATCAGGATTAATCGGCTCGTTTAGCCTGAGCAACAACAACAAAATGCTATAGCATTTATGGAGATGTAAAATCTTGTTCTAGGTTTCAAAAAAAAGTCAAAGGGAAATGGTGCAGCAGAGAGCGAGTACATGAATTTTCTTTGTGCCATTTTAGGTAACTGGGGGAAGAGTGGAGGTGAGTGGGCATGATATAATTAATGGAATGCCTACTGTGCTCTTGTGCCATTCCATTTTGGAACGATTTACGATTTTCCAAGGATGTGCTATCAGAAAGGAAGTATTTTGCCTCCTTTTCACACAAAAAAAGATACTTTAAGAATCACAAACAAAAGAGAAAGTAACAAGAACCCATGAACTATGTTCCGGCACAGGGACAACCAAAGGTTTGTGGGCACCCAGCAAATTCGGCTGTTGTCCCTAGAAACCACCAAAGGCAGGTAATTCCAAGTGCTTCCCTACTGAAGCATCCTACATGTTACTGCGGTCAGGAGAGGCTCACATCCTCAGATCCTCTTTATTGCTAGAAATCTATTTTTTTCTCTGTTGACACACATTTTTACAGGAGGGCAGAGATGTCTTAGATCTTTTGTGAACAAGTTGTCCCCATAACCAAAAAGACAGACCTTGTACAAAATAACCACAGTGCAGGGGAGAACTCACAAACAAAGAAAAAGAAGCATAAAGTGAAATGTTTTGCTTTTCTTTTCGCCATTTTCATCCTGTTTTGATTTCCAACATGTGCAAGTCGTTCTGTTGCTGTAAAACTTATTAAATGAAGTAAAAGAGCAAAGACCAAAAATGTAATAATGAAATGAAGTTTTAATCCCTTACAGTTTTTTGGCATCATCAGCTTGATTACATTTGATATACACTGAAGGGTTTTGAGTTTTAGAGGGAACTTTTCTTAAAACTGTTCATGCGTCCCAGATGTGACCTAGTTTCTTTCTGGGAAATGGATGCTGAGTGTTGCACAGGCAAGTCAGGCAGGCATGGCTATTTTAGGAGCCGTTAATGTAGTATATTTACAGGAACCAAATATGTGACTCCAGCTGGCCCGTGAAAAACCTTCATTGAGCATGTACTATGTGCTGAGCACAGAACTGTAAACACAAAGGACCAGTCCTGATCTTGAGGAGCTCAGAAACCAGGTAACAAACATGTTGTATGGTGAAAGAAAACACATGTAAAAATAAAGCCAAGGCATAACGTGTGCAAATGTCAGAAGCTGGAAGAAGGTAGAGAAGCGTTCCGTACTATGTAGGCAATTTTTTTTGTCTTAGGAGAGTTAAGGGAATGCGTCACAGAGGAGGTTGAATCAGAACAAATTCTAAAGTTTTAATTCCAGCTGGGAAATTCTCTTCATTTAGGTCATGACTTACTTATGGACAAAGGAATTTATGGTCCACTTGGATTGACAAGAAAACAGATGGAAAAAGCCTAGGATAAGGCTGGGCATAAAATAAGAATCATTAAGTGCTTTTTCTCTCTTCTCCAGTATTGTTTTGATTGAGGTAAAATTCACATAACATAAAATTCATCCTTTTCGTCATTTTGAACTGTACAGTTCAGTGGTGTTTATAAATTCACAATGTTTTACAAGCATTACCGCTATCTAATCCTACAGTATCTTCATTAACCTACAAAGAAAGGCTGTGCCCATTGAGCAGTCACTGGGCCTTCCCCTTCCCCTCCAGCACCTGGCAACCACTAATCTGCTTTCTGTTCCCATGGATTTGTCTGTTCTGGACATTTCATATAAATACAGTCAGAGAATATGTGGCCTTTGTTTCTGGCTTCTTTCAGTTAGCAAAGCATTTTCAAGGTTCATCTAAATAGTAACATGAATCAGTACTTCATTCCTTTTTATGGCTGAATAACATTCATGGTACACAAATACCACGTTGTGTTCATCTGTTTATCAGTTGGTGGACACTGAGTTGTTACTACCTTTTGGCTGTTGTGAATAGTGTTGCTATGAAAATTCACATACAAGTTTTCATTTAAACACCTGTTTTAAATTTTTCTGGGTACATATCTATAAATGGAATTGCTGGGTCTTATGCCAACTCAATATTTAACTTTTTGAGGAACTACCGAGCTGCATTTCCATTGTGGATGCACCATTTTACATTATTACCAGCAATGTATAGGTGTTTTAATTTCTTCACACCTCACAGACACCTGTTATTTTGTTTGTTTGGTTTGGTTTCGCTTGTAGCCATCCCAGTGGGGGTGAAGTGGTTTCTCATTGTGGTTTTCATTTGTATTTCCCTAGTGACTGATGATTTTGAGCATCTTTATATGTGCTTATTGACCATTAAAATACCTTCTTTGGAAAAACGTCTATTCAGATCCTTTGCCCATTTTGAAATTGGATTGTTTGATCTTCTTTTTGTTGCATTGTAAGTTATTTATATATTCTACAGACAAGTCTCTTAACAGATAGATGATATGCAAATATTTTCTCCCATTCTGTAGTTGTTTTTATTTAAATGACAGTGTCCTTTGATAAACAAAAGTGCTCTTTTAAATGTTTATAAAGACTAAGTTATCTATTTTTTTTCTTTTGTTGCCTATGATTTTGATATCATGTTTAAGAAACCATTGCCTAATCCAAGGTCGTGAAGATTTACACCTGTGTTTCCTTCCAAGCGTTGTAGAGTTTTAGCTCTTACATTTAGGTCTTCTGATTCATTTTGAATTAATTTTTGTATATGGTTGAGGTAGATATCCAAATTCCTTCTTTTGTGTGTGGATATCCAGTTGTCCCAGTACCATGTGTTGAAAAGACTATTTTTCCCCCATTGAATATTCTTGGTACCTTATAGATGTCTGGGTTTATTTCTGGATTCTGAATTATATTCCATTGATCTATATGTGTGTCCTCATGCCAGCACCACAGTGTTTTGATTACTGTAGCTTTGTAGTAAGTTTTGAAATAGAGAAGTATGAAGAATTTTGCTCTTTTTCAAGATTTTGGATATTTGGTATCCCTTGCAATTATATGCAAGGGATGTAATCAGCTTGTCCATTCTTCACAAAGGCAGCTAGAATTTGATAGAGATTGCATTGAATCTGTAGACCAATTTGAGGAGTATTGCCTCTTAACAATTTTAAGTCTTCCAATCTGTGAACATGGAATGCCTTTCCATTTATTTAGATCTTCTTTAATTTCTTTGAGGAATGTTTTGTTGTCTTCTGTGCACAAGTCTTACTCCTCCTTAGTTAAGTTTATTACTATTTTATTCATTTTGATTTTAAATGGAATTGTTCTTTTTTTCAGATTGCTCATTGCTGGTGTATAGAAATACTACTATAAGATTTTTATATGTTGGTCTTGTTTCCTGCAACTTTTCTGAATTCCTTTATTAGCTCTGTGATATATGTATATATATATGTGTATGTGTATGTATACATATATGTGGATTGTATATATATTCATATCATCTGTGAATACAGATAGTTTTGCCTGTTCCTTTTCCATTTGGAGGCCTTTTCTTTCTTTTTCTGGACTTGTTGCCCTGGCTAGAGCTTCCAGAATCACGTTGAATAGAAGTGACAAAAGCGGACATTCTCATCTTATTTCTGATCTTGGGGGGAAAGCTTTCATTCTTTCACACTGAATGGGGTTTTCATACATGGCTTTTATCATGTTGAGGAAGTTGCCTTTTACTCCTAGTTTTCTGAATAATTTTATCATGAAAGATCGTTGAATTTTTAACTTTGTCAAATGCCTTTTCTGCATGAATTGAAATGACTGTGAGGGTTTTTTTCTTTTTTTTTCTATTAATATGATGTAATATACTGATTGCTTTTCATATGTTAAACCACCCTTGCATTCCTGGGATAAAAATCACACTTTGTTATGGGGTATAATCCTTTTAATATGCTCTTGGATTTGTTTTGATGAGGATTTTTGCATCTATATTCAAAAGGGATATTGGCCTATAGTTTTCTTTTCTTGTAATGTCTTTGTTTGGTTTTGATATCAGAGTAATGCTGACCTCATAGAATGAGTTAGGAAGTGTTCCCTCCTCCTCTGTTTTTTGGAAGAGTTTGAGAAGGATTGGTATTATTTCTTGAAACATTTGGTAGCCTCTACCAGTGAAGCCATGCAGTCCTGAGTTGTTCTTTTTTGGAGGCTTTTGATTATTGATCAAAATAATTAGGTCTATTCAGATTTTCTATTTCTTCTTGATTCAGTTTTGGTAGTTTGTGTGTTTTGAGTAATTGTTCATTTCATCTAGATTATCTAATTTGTTGATACACAAAGTTTACAGCATTCTCTTATAACCATTTTTATTTCTATAAGGTCAACAGTAAATCTCCATTTCATTTTTTATTTTAGTGACTTGAATCTTTTTTCTTGATTAGTAGATCTAAAGGTTTGGTAATTTTGTTGATCTTTTCAAAGAACCAGCTTTTATTTCATTTATCCTATCATTTTTCTATTTTCTATTTCATTTATCTCTACTCAAATCTTCATTATTTCTTTCCCTCTACTTGCTTTAGATTTAGTTTGCCAGTTTGGATTTTTCTTTGCTAGTTTCTTAGGAAGTTTAGATTATTGATATAAGGTTTTTCTTTTTTTTTAATGTACACATTTTTGAACCATAAATTTCCCTCCAAGAACTGCTTTAACTGCATCCCATAAGTTTTGGTGTGTTGTATATTCTTTTTCATTCATCTCACAGTATCTTCTAATTTCTTGTGATTTCTTTTTTGACCCATTGGTTGAGAGTGTGTTGTTTAATTTCCACATATTTGTGAATTTGGCAGTTCTCCTGTTTATCTTCCTCCCTGCCTCCTTCCCTCTCTTCTTTCCTTTCATTTCTTCTTTCCTTCCTTCCTTCCTCTCTTCCTTCCTTCCCTTCTTTCTTTTCTTTCTTTCTTTTTCTTTCCTTCCTTCCTTTCTTTCTTTCTTTCTTTCTTTCTTTCTGCTTTCTTTCTTTCTTCTGTCTTTAAAAAGGTTTTTTTTGTGTGTGTTGAAGAACACTAAACATGCGATCTACACTGTTAACAAACTTTAAGTGTACAATACAGTATTATTATAGGTTAACTATAGGCAGAGTGTTGTACAGCAGATCTCTAGAAGTTTTTCATGTGACATAACTGAAACTTTTTACCTATTGAACAGTGCCACCCCATTTTCCCTCCCTCCAGCCCCTGGCAACCACCATTCTATTCTCTGATTCTATGAGATTGACAGTTTTAGATACCTCACATAGGTGAAATCAGGCAGCATTTATTCTTCCGTGACTGGGTTACTTCACTTAGCATAGTGTCCTCCAGGTTTATCCATGTTGTCACATATGGCAGGATTTCCTTCTTTTTTAAGGCTAAACAATATTCCATTGTATGTATATACCACATTTTATTTATTCGTTCATCTGTTAATGGATATTTAGGTTGTTTCTATATGTTGGTTATTGTCAATAATGCTGCAATGAACATGGGAATGCATATATCTTGTAGAGATCCTGATTCCAATTCTTTTGGATATATACCTCAAAGTAGGATTGCTAGATCATACGGTAAGTCTAATTTTAATTGTTTGAAGAAACCCCATACTGTTTTCCATAGAGGCTTCACCCTTTTACATTTTACATCTACCAAAAGTGTACAAGGTTTTCAATTTCTCCACATCCTCACCAAGACTGTTACCTTTTAAATATATATATATAATAGCTATCCTAGCAGGTGTGAGTGATATCTAATTGTGGCTTTGATTTGCATTTCCCTGGTGATTAGTGATGCTGAGCATCTTTTCACATACCTATTGGCCACTTGTATGTCTTTAGAGAAATGTTAATTCAAGTTCTTTGCCCATTTTTTAATCTTTTTTTTGTTTTTTTTTGTTTTTGGCTGTTGAGTTGTAGGAGTTCCTTATATACTTTGGATATTAGTCTTTTATAAGATATATGGTTTTAAAATATTTTTTTCCCACTCTTAGTTTGTTCATTCTGTTGATTGTTTCCTTCACTGTGAAGATTTTTAGTGTAATTACGTATGTAATTTTGCTTTTGTTGCTTGTGCTTTTTGATGTGTTATGCAAGAATCATTGCCGAATGTCATGAGCGTTTCTTCTATGTTTTCTTCTGGCCTTTTATAGTGATTTCTCATTTTATTTCATGGTGGTCAGAAAAAATTTTTTGTATGGTTTCAGTCTTTTTAAATGTATTGAAATTTATTTTGTGGCCTAACATATGGTCTTTCCTGGAGAATGTTCCATATGCGCTTGAGAAAAAAGTGTATTCTGCTGCCGTTGGGTGGTGTGTTCTATATATGTCTCTTAGATCCAGTTGGCTTATAATGTTATTCAAGTCTTCTGTTTTCTTGCTGATTTCTGTGTAGTTGTTCTATCCATTATTGAAAGTGGGGTGTGTGTGTATATATATATACATACATATGTCCTACTGTTACTGTTCATCCTTTTTTTTTTTTTTTTCGGTACGCGGGTCTCTCACTGTTGTGGCCTCTCCCGCTATTCTCTGATTCTATGAGATTGACAGTTTTAGATACCTCACATAGGTGAAATCAGGCAGCATTTATTCTTCCGTGACTGGGTTACTTCACTTAGCATAGTGTCCTCCAGGTTTATCCATGTTGTCACATATGGCAGGATTTCCTTCTTTTTTAAGGCTAAACAATATTCCATTGTATGTATATACCACATTTTATTTATTCGTTCATCTGTTAATGGATATTTAGGTTGTTTCTATATGTTGGTTATTGTCAATAATGCTGCAATGAACATGGGAATGCATATATCTTGTAGAGATCCTGATTCCAATTCTTTTGGATATATACCTCAAAGTAGGATTGCTAGATCATACGGTAAGTCTAATTTTAATTGTTTGAAGAAACCCCATACTGTTTTCCATAGAGGCTTCACCCTTTTACATTTTACATCTACCAAAAGTGTACAAGGTTTTCAATTTCTCCACATCCTCACCAAGACTGTTACCTTTTAAATATATATATATAATAGCTATCCTAGCAGGTGTGAGTGATATCTAATTGTGGCTTTGATTTGCATTTCCCTGGTGATTAGTGATGCTGAGCATCTTTTCACATACCTATTGGCCACTTGTATGTCTTTAGAGAAATGTTAATTCAAGTTCTTTGCCCATTTTTTAATCTTTTTTTTGTTTTTTTTTGTTTTTGGCTGTTGAGTTGTAGGAGTTCCTTATATACTTTGGATATTAGTCTTTTATAAGATATATGGTTTTAAAATATTTTTTCCCACTCTTAGTTTGTTCATTCTGTTGATTGTTTCCTTCACTGTGAAGATTTTTAGTGTAATTACGTATGTAATTTTGCTTTTGTTGCTTGTGCTTTTTGATGTGTTATGCAAGAATCATTGCCGAATGTCATGAGCGTTTCTTCTATGTTTTCTTCTGGCCTTTTATAGTGATTTCTCATTTTATTTCATGGTGGTCAGAAAAAATTTTTTGTATGGTTTCAGTCTTTTTAAATGTATTGAAATTTATTTTGTGGCCTAACATATGGTCTTTCCTGGAGAATGTTCCATATGCGCTTGAGAAAAAAGTGTATTCTGCTGCCGTTGGGTGGTGTGTTCTATATATGTCTCTTAGATCCAGTTGGCTTATAATGTTATTCAAGTCTTCTGTTTTCTTGCTGATTTCTGTGTAGTTGTTCTATCCATTATTGAAAGTGGGGTGTGTGTGTATATATATATACATACATATGTCCTACTGTTACTGTTCATCCTTTTTTTTTTTTTTTTCGGTACGCGGGTCTCTCACTGTTGTGGCCTCTCCCGTTGCGGAGCACAGGCTCCGGACACGCAGGGGCAGCGGCCACGACTCTTGGGCCCAGCCGCTCCACGGCACGCGGGATCCTCCCAGACCAGGGCACGAACCCACGTCCCCTGCATGGGCAGGCGGACTCTCAACCACTGCACCACCAGGGAAGCCCTGTTCATCCCTTTAATTGTTAGTTTTTGCTTCATATATTTTGGCACTCTGTTTATGTGTCTATACGTAATATATCTTCTTGATGGATTATGCTTTTATCACTATGTAATAGCCTTTTTGTCTTTTATAACAATTTTCCTTAAACTCTATTTTGTCTGATATTAATATGGACAATCCAGCCTGTGTTTTTTGGGGGTTTTTTTTGTTTTATTATGTTTTTAAAATTTTATTTATTTATTTACTTATTTTATTTTTGGCTGTATTGGGTCTTCGTTTCTGTGCATGGGCTTTCTCTAGTTGCAGCGAGCGGGGACCACTCTTCATCACGGTGCATGGGCCTCTCACTGTCGCGGCCTCTCTTGTTGCAGAGGACAAGCTCCAGACGCGCAGGCTCAGTAGTTGTGGCTCACAGGCCTAGATGCTCCGCGGCATGTGGGATCTTCCCAGACCAGGGCTCGAACCCGTGTCCCCTGCATCGTCAGGCAGATTCTCAACCACTGCGCCACCAGGGAAGTCCCCGGCATGTTTTGATTAGTGTCTGCATGGAATATTTTTTCACATCTCTTAATTTTCAACCTAGCTTACCTTTGAATCTAAAGTGAGTCTCTTGTAGATATAGTATGGTTGAATCATGTTTTTAAATCCATTCTGCCATTTTTTTGCCTTTTGATTGAGATTTTAATTTCATCTACCTGTAATGTAATTACAGATAAGGAAGGACTTCTATTTTGTATAGGCTGTCTATATGTCATATCTTTTCTTGTTCCTCAATTCCTCCATTATTGCCTTCTTTCGTGTTCAATATGTATTTTTTAGTATTCCATTTGGATTCCTTTCTCATTTTTTCCTACACATTTTTAAGTTATTTTCGTAGTGGTTGCCCTAGAGATTACAATTAGCATTTTAATTCATAACAATTTAGTTTGAATGAGTATCAGCTTAGCTTCAATTATGTACAAAATGTTTGTTCCTGTACAATTCCATCCCTCCCTTTATGTTATTGTCACAAATTACTTTTTATACTTTGTGTACCCATCAAAATAGACTTATAATTATTATTTTATGCCACTTTCCTTAAATCATATAGGGAAAACAAGGAGTTACAAAGTAAAAATACATTAATACTGACTTTTTATTTACCTATGTAGTTACCATTATTGCTCCTCTTGTGTTTTTTCCTTTCCCTTCTCCCTCTCTTCATTTGTTCCATTGTTCCTTTGCCCCTTCTTTCCTCGTTTCTTATTTTCATTTCTAAAACATTGGTAGAAAAAAGAGAAAGTTGTATTTTATTATTATTTTAAATTGGGAAGCTTATAATGTCCTTGGTAATTAATCGTTTCTCTTGTCTTTGACACTCACATGGTGTGCTACAAAATTGATTTGCCTTTTTTTGTATGCAAGTTCAGCATCCCCAATTAGATGGCAAGCATAGTAAGGGTAGACACTCTGCTGTATACTTCTGCACATTTCCAGTGTCAAAGGAAATGTTCTGTCTATAGAAGATACTTAATAGGTGGTTGTTGATGTCCTAGATATCCTGCCTCCTTCCTTCGTACGCAAGCTATTATTATCCCCATTTACAGGGAGAAAACTGAGAACGCAGTAGAGTTCAGGAACTTGACCATGGGCTTTGTACATGACATTGTTTTTCAGGCAACTTGCCTCAGTTATCTCTGACAAGCCTACAACAAGCTTTCCCACCACTAGCACCAACTTCTGGCAACAGGCAGTACTTGTAATGAATAATCCAACTGAGACAACATTCAGTTTAAGATGCCTATCTGTTCTTTTTGAATCAACACTGAAAGCAAATGAAATAGAATTATTTCCCATAGACTTCCTGAGCAGTAGAGAGAAATGTTTGAACCTTATTCTCAACCAAAGCACAATATTTGTGAAGGTAGCTCTGCATGCAAGTCACAATGAACAACTTCAAATGGAGCAGGGAAAGCAACATGACCATAGTCTGCTGTTCTCGAGACTTGAAGTGGGTTGTACTTGTCCTTCTCGCTCACAGACCTCCTTGCTTGGCTTGGGGAACAGAATGGGATAGTAGAAAGCACAGATGAGGCTTTGGGGGCCAAACAAAAAGGGTTTTGGTTCTGGGCTATCTGCCATACATATTGCAACTTTGAAGAAGTTACTTCCTCATTTGCAAAAATAAGGATTGTTGTAAGGATTAATTTAAATTGTGTACATGATGGTGCCCGGAATAGAAGAAATTGATGTTAGCTTTCTTTCCATCCATGGACCCGTCTCACTTCTCCACTTCCCCCGCCCCGCTTCACATTGTCCAGAGTCCTCATTCTCTCAGATTCCAACCCCTTATAAAATATACGAGCTGATAAGTACTTTCACCCTGAAGTGTAAATGGCTACTAGGTTCAATACTTTAGTTTTTACAGGGATGTTATTATTTTAACACAGAACTAAAATCTAATGTCCAAGGAATGAAATTATAATCAGGAAATGTAACCTGCTTTGGTCATAGAAATTCAGCCTTACTAAACACCATTCCCCATAAAATGGAGCCAGGGCTTCTTTGAGAAATGACTGATGTCAAGATAGGGACAGGAAAGTACAATACAAAGGGAACCTGGAACGTCTTGTGTATGGAAGAGCTTAAAAAACAGTAGAAGTATGCAGAAATGACTCAGAAGCCAACTTGAAGGGGTTCCCATTGGCTGAACTTGGGACAGTTTGATGATTAAAAAGAAATAGTGGCAAGAATGTATTATATCATATTGAATAAAAACACATTTATGAGTCCATATTTATACTTGAAAAAGTAAAAGGTGGATATGGAGATAAGGAAAAGTCTTTTCTTTTTTAACAGAATAATGTCAGCTAATAGATGTAAAAAGAATAATGGAAGTAGAAAAGCACCATTTTGTGACCACCATGGTAATAATTAATTCAGGCAATAATTAACAATGGAAGCTAAAAGCACTGGGTGACAAACTTTTGGGGAACCATATATTCACACAGTCTCAAATTACTAAGTAATTACAATGGAAAAAATCTTTACAATGGAGAAATCTGGTGGACACTATCTAAATTATAAAATCTAACATCTCCCATAATCAGACAATCCAATGTCATTCCTGCCAAGGCGACACACTGAGCTCCTATATAATCTCTGCTAAAAATGGTTTAAACAAATCTGGTCATGAAGAGACAACCTGACAAATCTTTCTGGACTGGACTATTCAAAAATGTTGCTGTCATGAAATCACACACACACACACACACACACACACACACACACAGGCTGGGGAACTGACCTAGATTAGAGGAGACTAAAGCAACTTGGCAATAAACACAACGCATGGTCCTTGATTTCTTGATTTTTGGATTCCAGAGCGGGGAAAATAATTGGGGACAATTAGGTAAATTTAAAGGAGGATTGCATATTTAATAATAATATTGTATCAATGTTAAATTTCCCAAGTGTGATAATTATATGTGGTTATGTAAGAGAATGTCCTTATTCTTAGAAGATTTAAGGGTAAAGGGTAATTTTTTTTGTTCTATTGAAATATATATATGGAGAGAGAGAGAATGTGGCAACTATAGCCTAAAAACCAATTTGAACATAAAAAAAATACACCCCCAACAGTAGGCCAGTTATTCAGTCCAAATGGTCAACTTAATTATTCCTCAGAAAAATCATGTGAAGTTTATAAGAAAAATTGTATTCGAAATAACAGGTCCAGCTCATCTTCAGATAAAAAATGTCAAAATCTTAATCCATTCAAGGTCTCTCAGTCACGTATTTTAGTCACTAGTCTTCAGTCAGCAGATTCTCTAACAGCGACAGTTAACTTCACTCATCTAGACATGATGGCTTCGCTTGCTTCACAGTGTTAAACAAAAAGAATCTTGACTGCCTGAAGAAATATTTCAGTAGCAAGGGCAAGTACAGAAACAATGACTGATGCTATATTTTATTTTGCAATGATTGTCTTTTAAAAAATCAATTCTAACCACAAAACACACACACACACACACACACACACACACACAAAAGAACACAATTTTTGGAGGTGATGGCTGAGTTTAGAACTTTGATTATGGTGATGGCATCATGAGTATACACAGATGTCCAAACTCATCAATATGCATATATTAAATGTGTGTAAATGTTTGTATATCAATTATACTTCAATAAAGCTTAAAAAAATGGTTCTGATCTCCCCTAGGAGAATTCTCCTCTTTACATTTGAAAAGAGATTTTCCGAAGTATGCAATTTATTCATTATATGATCAGTTTCTTCATCTATAAAAAAAGATTAAAAGTGTTACCTACCTTGTCAGTTTGTTGAGGATGATGAATTAGCAAAGGTGAAGCACTTAGAATAGAGCTTAGCACCTAATAAGTACTCCATAAATTTTAACTGTTATTATTGTTGCTGTTGTTGTCGTAGGTCTTTATAGCCTCAGGATTGGATATCTTCATGGTTACCAATCATATTCATACAAAACACCGTTCCAGCGTGAAGTCCCATACGTTAATGAAATGTGCAGCTTCTCTCTTTTCTCTATAAGGCTAAGCCCTGATCAGTTTTTAAATTTATGTTTGTTTTGTTTTGGGGATATCTGGAAAATATTTCCAAATCACATAACATAGTATTTATTTTTTTGGTTAAATCATTTCAAAAATTTTATTAACCATAACTGGACTTCTAGGTATTTCCTACAACTGCTCATATTAACAAATCACACATCTTTCCTGGCATTTCTGTCTTTGTTTTTACAGCCCAACTTTTTATGACTAGATAGCTCCCCACTTCTTCTGTCCTTAAATGATCTGATAAATTTCTTCCTTTTAGCATTTTGGTATTTTAAGATGTATTAAATTCTATAGAAGTTATATTATCTAACACATGGAGAGTGAGGAAGATACATTTCCTCAGGCAAAAATCACTTCCTGTATTTTTAACTGATATATGTGTGGAGGTTTCAGAATACCATGTTTAGCCACAATGGTTTCAAGTATAGTTTTCTCAAGCTATAATAAAATATAAGCAGTATCTCTAACAGTGATCCCTGTCATTCTTAGAAATAATGCTCTTATTATTATGTCTGTGAACCTTGTCTCATGAATGTGATTTTATTCACTTTCCATTTACATAATGTAAATTAAAGAACTTCTTATTTTAAAATATTTCTTTTCAATACCCTTGAAAACAATAGGAGGTACCTTGTGTAGTTATACTGTAAAGTTAGATTTTGCCTGCTTTTTAGAGACAAACATCTGTGGATTAAGTGATTAGCCACTACGTGTCAGTGTTTAGATTTTATTTTAAAAATCTGCTTAAATGGATTAGAAGGATTTTTGTATACAAGAAACAGGTCACCAACAGAATGAGGCATATGGATCATCTCTTCTAACAGAGTGTAAAATGATGACATGTCTTATAATTCACTTAAATAAGCTGAGCTAGAAAGTACAGGATTTATATGTTTAAGTGATACTTTAGGTTGGTTACATCGTCAGTACATTTTACTAAATGTTTATTTTTGTTACCTGTTGTTTTTATGTTTTTGAAAACATAGCTTTTGAGAACATATACCTTGCTATTACATTTTTTCTCATCTGAGTTCCTTAGGACAAGATAAAATAATCTGGTCCAATTATATTTGACTTAGAGCTTTGGGGTGAGTTTAAATACGCTTCATAAATGAAATAGTTATATTTATTTTCACTCAATAAATGGCAAACTAGTCATTCCTTCTCATCAGTGTAAAATGCAATTGAGAATATCACCCTATGTTGTGATTTATCTTTCATAACTTTTGTCTCCCCAGGCACTCCAGTTTTAAATTCTCTAAGGCATCATTTGTTTAGTGATTTGACACCAAGCCCCTACATGAAATTGTAACTGTGGCTACGATCCCTTTCCATTTTGGTGCCTTCTCAATGCAAGAACCAAGAATACCAACATGCTTCCTCTGTGACCATTTTAACTTTGTGGTTATGATACTATTGCCCCAGTTAAGGTTACCTGTCCATGCTTTTTCTGAGCCATGCTTTACCGTTCTGAGTGATGGTACCCCCACCTCTACCTAAATGACTGTGGACATTACTGCTGTTCAGATGATACTGTGATGTGATACCCAGATCCCAACATGTGGGAGTGCTGTTGGCAGACAGCCATCAGCCTTTGTGAATTGCCTAGGCTGTCATGCCACCTTTCCACGATAGTCCACATTCAAGGACTCGTCAACATGGTGGCATAAGGATCAAGGCCCCTTCATCCAAACTCAGACAACTCAAAAGGGTCATTCC
The DNA here is from genome assembly GCF_002837175.3 of Physeter macrocephalus. NCBI lineage: Eukaryota > Metazoa > Chordata > Mammalia > Artiodactyla > Physeteridae > Physeter > Physeter macrocephalus. Next base: position 134,768,841 of record NC_041217.1, read on the forward strand.
AGCTTCAGAGCTCCCCAGGGATTGGTTGGGACTTTCAGTAGGACTGCCTCACAGCCTTCCTTCTTTCTCCCTCTGAGCACTTCTGCTCCCTTCCCTTCCCTTCCATGGCTGTTATTCCCAAGAGCACTTCTTAATAAACCTGTTGCATGCTAATCTCCATCTCGGAGTCACTTCTTGCAATTTTTTCTTATAGTATAAATTTAAAATCCCTTGCACTGTAGACGTACATTCGTCAGTGACAGAGATGACTTCACCCTTAATTTGAACTTGCACTTGGCTTGAACTTCTTCATTGAAACCCTAGAATAATCTCTTTTGGGGCAACCCAACAGGTTAGTAATAACATCACTTGTAAATACTGAACTAAAATGCATTAAAAAGCAGTATCATTAAGTGATATAAAATCACTTAAGTCTATAAAAGCCCCAGAAGCAAAATTCTCAGTGTCACGTACAGTCTCCAAATGAACATTAATTTCATAACAGGAGTATGTTCCTGGCCAGGGTGAAGTATTCCCTTTTATACACAGTGGGAAGTAGTCCACATGCTTGATCCCCTTTCTCCAGTTTCTTTCTCAAGAGTCACCAGGGCTGAAAATACCTGTGGGGATGAAGTTTGTCCTAACCCCATCACCTAAAAGTTCAGATATCCTGAGTGACCAAGTCAATTCTGTCCAAGATTGTCTCTTTATCAATGGCTAAAACTCACCCATGGTTAGTGTTTGGGATTGGTCTTGCTTCCCTAAACCCAGTACAGTATTTCACAGAGCTATAGGCACTTGCACTGACTGTGATCACAGGCCTGAGAACTAGAAGCTGTTTTAAAATGTCAGTTTTTGTCATCATCTCTCTTCCCTACTTAGGGTTTGTAAATCCCCTTTCCCAGAGCCTGGGCATTCTTATTCCAAAATATCTCCCAGATTCTGAAAACTGTTACAATCTAGAAATGTCTCCTGTTGCATTTAACTGACTGTGGATCTCGATGCTGATCAGATGTTGGCTCTTCTCTGTGGGGGAATGCTTCAGGAATGAATGCTTTGCTGGCAAGGTCCACTGGATTGTCTGCTGCTGATAAGGTGACTGCTAGAATGGCTGCTCTTTTTGAATGTCCAGTTCCATGCCTGTCCAGGCCAGGGTTTTCTTCTAGCTGGTGAACACCCTCAGCCATTCAGGGTATCTACATATCAGCAGAGAAAACCTTAGACTTCTCCATTTTTTCACTCCATGGCTTGTGTGTGCAAGACATAGATTTCCTCTTTACAAGAGAGCCTACTACAATTCTTTTTAAGGTACTTAATCAGGGATTTTTCCCTTTTATCATGTATCCATCCACTTAGAGTCCAATTCAAAGCTTAAAATCTCATCCTGACCTAGTCTTTCTCTTAAAAATTTTTTGGTTTATTTTAAAAAGGTAATATTAGTTCATTTTGGTAAAATAGGAAAATGAAAAAAAATAATCACAGTGAATAACCTCTACAGACATTTTAATATATCTTCTTTCAGTTTTTTAATTGAGTGCAAACACACACACACACACCTTAAGACATACACACAGTGTAAATAATAGTTAAAATATATTGAGCAACTCTTATGAGCTAGGAATTATGTTAGGCATTTTATATGCGTTTGGTCTTCACAGCAACCGTATGAGAAAATGTGGAGAGAATTGCTGGGGTCTTTTTTTTGTCTGCAGGCATCCAACTCCCCTGCTCCATCCACATGGGGCAACCACCCCATGATTTCAACTTGGGTCTGCAGTCCTGGTGGGGCAGCCAGTCGAGGTCCTTTGTCCTCTTCTGGCAAAGGGTTGGACACATATCCCTGATAGACCCATCAGATGCCCTTCCTGCAACTTGAATCTTGAACAGAATGACTCAGAAAGACTTGCAACCATTTTATCATATTCATCTGGGTGGTGCTCTCCTGAAAAGACTTCTTATAATTTTTGCTACCTAGGTCTGATGAGCTGCTCTGGGACCTGCCCTTTCCCATGCAGAATTCTTCAGATTTTTCTCCGAATCTGTGAGATTTTCTACACTTGAAATAACATTGTTTCCTTTATAGTTACCAGGTTTGATTTCACCCACTTACCACCAAAAAAATCCCTAAGCAATATAGAAATGTACAGAAATATACAAGTATTATTCGAGTTTACAGATGATAAGATCACTATAGAAATTTTCAAAATTATTGTAAAGTACAAAGAAGGTAAAACCAATTATTCCAAAACCTAGATATTATCATTATTACTATTCACATTTTTGTTTATTTCCTTTGGTCTCTCCTCTCTCTCAGTGTGTGTATATACATACATATATACACACACATGCGTATACAGATATGTGTTTATATATATACAGAGAGAGAGAGAGAGAGAAATCCATACTGTATGTACAGATTTGTATCATCACCTTTTAATTTTAATATTATTTTGTAAGCATTTTCCTGAGTAATTAAACTTCTTTCAAAATATTTTAAGAGCTACAATATATTTTATTGTATGGATATATCATAATGTAGTTAAACATTCCTCTTTCAGACATTTAATGGCTGTTTCTTTTTTTGCTTTGATAAGTAGCACTGCAATCAACAACTTTGCTGGCATCTGATTATTTTCATAGAATAGATTCTGCAAGTAAAATTGACTTAAAGGCTTTGAACATTTTAAAGATTCTTGATATCTATTCTCAAAAACTTTTCAGAAAGAGTGTGCCAATTTATAATTCCATGGCTAGTGCTTAAAAGTTAGTTTTATTCAATTCTCCAAATATGGATGCTGACTTTTAGGAATGAATGCCAAAAGTTGGAAAATAACAGCCTATATTGTATCAGGCATTTCTTTTTTTTTTTTTTTTTTTTTTTTTTTTTTAAATTTTATTTATTTAGTTGCACCAGGTCTTAGATGTGGCAGGCAGGCTCCTTAGTTGTGGCATGCGAACTCTTATTTGAGGCACGCATGTGGGATTTAGTTCCCTGACCAGGGATCGAACCCCGGCCCCCTGCATTGGGAGCGCGAAGTCTTAACCACTGCGCCACCAGGGAAGTCCCCAGGCATTTCTTTAATATCTTTTTATTTCCTGGTATAATGTAATGCAGGCTAATTTTATAATTAACAACTTAGAAAAATATTCTAAAATGCTTGTTCCAGTTGTATATGAAAGTGTACCTTACTCTTTTCAACATTATTTTGTGCTGTTTTATTTCAATGATTCACGTTTTGCACTTTTCTAACTTTTCATATTTGTTTGAAATATTTGTATTTCTTCTTCTCTGAATTCACAATCATGTCCTTCACATATTTTCCCATTAGATCTAGCATCATGAGGACAACTGGGCATCCTTCCCTGAGGATCCATTCTCTGCTTGTATAGAGCCCAGAAGGATAACTCAGTTGCCCCTCACTTACTCTTCTTAAATACTTCAGGTAGTTCAATCACCTGTGGCTCTTCGAAGTAAGTGTTCTCATACACTTCTAAGCATATATGATTGCAGTAACTCATATTTGCAAAGAAGTTTTTAATTCATAAAAATCTTCCACATCCGTTATCATTTTTGCCTCTGTGAGGTATGCAGGGCAGGTTAGCGTCATTCGCATTATTTCAGGAATGTGGTGGTTGGGTTCCAGAGGAGAGAGCTGTCGTCATTGCCAGTGAGGAGTAAAGTCAAGACTCAGACAAGGTCTTCAATTCTTAGATCTTTTACTTTTCATTAAGTCATATTACTAATGTTGCTAGTGTCCCGAAGTATAAAATACTCCACACAGGGTAAGAAAGTTCTGGAATAATGTTAAGGGACTCAATAGCAAATGCATGTACTGTATTTTTAGAATGAGACTAATTTATATTGGGGAGCTTTTAATTGCAGTCATTCATCGGTTTTAAACTTTCAGTGTCTAAGTATAAAGATGCAGTAATATAAAGGATCCAGCTGCATTTTTACACAGAGCATGAATTGATGAGTTTATGAATGAGTGAAGTGATGGAAATCAACAGCAAGACTAACAATATGCCAGCCCATTTCAATAGCCTAAGCTATACATCAGTACCTTGGAGAGTTTCCAATTTTACACCCCCCCCTCCCCCATGAACATTCTCAGAAAAGACGAGTTTTCAACCGTTAAAGAAAAATAAGAAGCATCGTACATTGATATCTTCCATGTTTTTTGAAAACTAAAAGATCACTTCATTTTTCATTTTCCTACCTTTTGCCCCATTTAAAATAAAATTGCCCATGGTTTGTGATGTCGTGAGAGCGTATTTGATTTAAGCAGCTTTATAGTATTTTTTCCCCCATAGGAAACACATTTCTTTGCCTTATCTGCAAATTAAAATATCGCTTTCTAATGAGAGCCTAGAAGAAAATCAACTCTCCCTATCTGGAGTGGTTTTTATTCACGGGTAGGATCTATTTCTGCAGACGTTGTGGAAGCAGAGTGTGGGTCTCCATAGCTGTAGCCAGGAGCTTGCCCTACCAGCGAGGAAGGAGGCCGGAAGATGCCCGAGCCGGCCCTGCGTACCCTTAGGCCCCCGCGACCGCTTCTACCCTTGGGGATGCGCCTCAGCAACCACCCCCACCCCCCCACCGCGCACGCGCACTCGCTGCCCCACCCCCTCGCTGCACCTGCCCGGTCATAAACCCCCTCCCCCCCTCTCCCTAAAATTGCCCATGGTTTGTGATGTCGTGAGAGCGTATTTGATTTAAGCAGCTTTATAGTATTTTTCCCCCATAGGAAACACATTTCTTTGCCTTATCTGCAAATTAAAATATCGCTTTCTAATGAGAGCCTAGAAGAAAATCAACTCTCCCTATCTGGAGTGGTTTTTATTCACGGGTAGGATCTATTTCTGCAGACGTTGTGGAAGCAGAGTGTGGGTCTCCATAGCTGTAGCCAGGAGCTTGCCCTACCAGCGAGGAAGGAGGCCGGAAGATGCCCGAGCCGGCCCTGCGTACCCTTAGGCCCCCGCGACCGCTTCTACCCTTGGGGATGCGCCTCAGCAACCACCCCCCCCCCACCGCGCACGCGCACTCGCTGCCCCACCCCCTCGCTGCACCTGCCAGGTCATAAACCCCTTCCCACCCTCTCGCTCGCTCTCTAGGAGGCACAGTCTTGTCTCAAGTTGATTGGTCGAAGCCCAAGAGGGCGCGTCCAATCAGCAATCCCTGCTGCTCAACCTATTCCCGCTCTTCCCGCCCCCTCCCCGCCCCACCCGTCCCCCTCCTGCACCTATCTTCTTTGTGACTGGTGCGCGCCCAGGTCACTCAGTGCGGAGGGGAGAGGTGTGCCGGAGTGGGAAGGAGGGGTGGGAGGACGGCGGGGAGGGGAAGGGAGGGGAGGGGGCGGGGCTCAGGTGCCGAGCGGCGCGGCCCGGGCCAGACGGGGGAGGGGGCGAACTGCGGGGCGGGGCAGGGGCAACGGCGAGGAGGGGGTTACGCCGGCGACGTCGGCAGCGCGAGGCTTCGCGCGTGAGCGGCGCGGGCGCTGGGCCTGGCTACCGAGCTTTCCTGGCGGGCGAGCGGGTCCTCGACACCGGCGGCTGGCGGAGCCCGGGGAGGAGGGAGGTTTTGGTGTCAGCGGTGTAGTTGACGGCAGTCCCGGCCATGGAAGAGACGCAGCCGCTTCCGCAGTCCGAGCTGCCACTGTGCGACAGCCTCATCATCTGGGTGAGTACGAGGGGGCGAGGGGGGCCGGGGGACCGCGGAGAGGTCCTGGGGGATGCCTGGTCACTGGCAACTCTCAGGTGAGCCTGCGGAGCAGCGGGGACCACCTGCGCCCCGGACTCCGCGCATTGCCCTCCGCGCCTCCAGTCGCCCTTGACCGCGAGAGTGCCACCTGCGGGTCTCGGGGCAGGTGTGCGTCCGTGAGTGAGTGTGCGTGTGTTTATGTCTTTGAGGGCAGGGGGAGGGTAAAGGGAGCTCTGGGGGGCGGGACGGAGGAGGCTTGTCTTACCGCCCTGATCGTGCTCCTAACAGCTGTGGCGGGAGCCAAGCGCCCATCCCTTTACTCCCCGCTCTCCCATTTTCTGCCCCTGCCCTGCGCCCAAGCCCTAGACTTTCTGGGCCACCGACACCCTTGCCTTCCGTCTGTTGAACAGCCTTCCCATAGTGACCTTTGTGTCACTTGGGAGTGAAGACCCCCGCTGAAACCTCCCTCCCACTGCAACCACCTTCCTCTACTTGGACACAGGTGACCAAGAGGTGGTTTTAGTTCGTGCATCAGTGCTTCTCCCTGACCCCAGGACATCCATTTTTGTAGAAGCCGCTTAGAAGAGATGTTTGCACGTATTTCCTGCGTGGATCAGAAGATATGTCAGGGGTGGGGGCTCGTATTCCCTTTTTCTCACTGGTTCCCCTCCCCTTCCGATGGACAAGCATTTTCCTTAAAGAAAAGAACTTGGCATTTTCGTTTGCACTTTATCCGCGTTTAGTATTTCTGTTAATTTGTTGGGTTTGGACGGGCAGGATCTGTCCCCGCTATTCCCGCCAGCAAAACAATGTCTCTGTCACCTTTTGGAGGCGCTCAGCGATCAGAGAGAGCTGACATTCAGGTGTGGCTTCTGACCCACATTGGGCAAGGTTGATGCTCGATGGTCCACAGGTGCTGTCAGTGATGCTCATCCCTAAACCAGTTGTTTAGTTTTGTGTAGCGGACTGTGTGCAGAATGGAATGTAAACAGACTGGATTAGGAGGCAGTAATAGGTTGATGAGATTCCCTGTCTATCTCTCAATGCATGTAATTCAAAAGAATGAGAAATTAGGGAAGATTTCTGACAATGTGTGAAGTTTATTGGAAATAACCATAATGTAAAGCAACCTTTACACTTTGGAGGTAAATAGCTTTTGCTTTAAGTAGAATGCAGGCATCTGGAGTTTATGAGTTAAAAGCAATTAGCTAAGTGTTCATCTGTATTTTCACTTAAAAGAAGTATTGGGATTTCGATGCCATGTTTAAGGCTGTCATGAAACAAGGCAACATTACTTCTAATGATGTGTTTTATTAAACAAGTGACTAATTAAAGGGTGTATCCTAATCTGTTGCATTGTTGCTCTAAACATCTGACTTACCTAGTAAACTTAGTCTTTATGATGTCATTGACTTATATGAGAGTTGGTGGTGAAGTATAGGATTTTCTTGAATTTTATTTCAAAATTTAAAATATTTATGACTGTATGCATTGTTTTAATCAGTATTAATAAATAGTGAAGTTCCTACTTTGTATAAGACACCGAGGAAGAAAGATACCAAGAATAATCAAAGAATTTTCAATTTTAATTGATGTGGTAGGCACAGATGTGTATTTTTTATAATGGAAGGCAAAATTCCTTAAAAACGGTAAAAATATTATTTATTTATATTTAATTTAATTTTTCTGGCTGCACCATGTGGCATGTTGAATCTTAGTTCCCCCGCACAAGGGATCGAACCCGTGCCCCCTGCATTGGGAGCACAGTCTTAAGCACTGGACCGCCAGGGAAGTCCCATGTAAAAATATTATTTATAATATAAGGAAAGATAAGGAATCATAGATGACAGAGTATAATTGGTTGTTTGCTTCTCCAGTTCTCTCTCAGGCTGCTGAAACACTATGGAGAAAATGGAATTAACGTGCAGACTGTTGCCTCTCAAATGCTGCTACAGCCAAATCCTCCTGTTCCCATACACTGCCCAGCTTTATGATTAAGAATAACCACACAGTTCCTCTCTTACTTCTCTTTGCAAACCTTTATCAGTACCCTGTTTGAGCCCCAAACCTTCTCCCCATCAGGAAAACAGCCTCCTCCTTATCTTTGGCTCTGGCTCTAGATCCACTTCTTTCACCTGTTCTAAAACTTTGCTCTGTCATTTATACCCTTTCGGTATTTATTTTTTCCTGTCCACTAGCTCTTTCCTCTACATGTAAACTTGCTCAAATCTTCCCTCTCTTAAGAAGAAAAACAAAGAGCCATCACTCCCTAGTAAAGCTACACTGTATTCCCCCCCTTCCTTCACAGTCATATTTCTTGCATTTTAAAGTACTCATCCTTTATACTTTTTGAGCTTTTATTTACACCTCAGCCCATTGCACTTGAGCTCTTTTCTCTAAGGCCTTCACGTACTGGGATTGGCAAATTGGGAACTATTATATTATCCTTATCTTAATTGATGGCTCCTTTGTGAAATTATCTTCTGCCTTAGTTTCTTAGGTTCCTGCCTCTAGGCTTTTCTTTACCTCTCTGGATGATTCCCAGTGAACTTTGCTGTTCGTCAGCTACTGCATAGTTGGTCTTACCTCACCTCCCCAACTTTCTGCGAACTGGCCTCATGCCACACTTCTCCGTGCCCACCATGCTGTGTTGACTTTCTGTTTCTTGAAGTTATGCTCTTTTTTTTTTTTTTTTTTTTTTTTTTAATGCATCAGGGCTTTTTAACTTCTCTTCCCTCTTCCTAAACTATCCTCCTTCTAGTTCTTCCAGTGGCTGGCTGGCTTCTCACCATTCAGTTCTTGGGTCTCTTGTCATCTTTCAGAGACAGTCTGTGACAGTGAGTGACCTATCTGTCCCCTACTCCTATCCCATTGTAACCTGTTAACCCCTTTTTGTTGTGTCTGTAACACTTAACATTTTCTGAAGTCATCTCGTTTGCACTTTGGGGTCAGAGCTCTTGTCTGACCTGTTTTCTGCTTTATCCCCAGGAACAAAAACTGACTAGGATCTGCAGTACAACATTGAATCAAAGTGATGATAGTAAATATCCTTGTCTTGGTCCTGACATCAGAGACTAGTATTTCACCATTCGTTACTCACCACTAAGTATATAGGTTTTTGTAGATACCTAGGATAAATTTTTAACTATTTCATAGAGGATTGATGAATTTCAACAAGTAGAAATCAGGAGAAATGAGTTTTCCAGACACAGGGAAGAACTCCTAGCAGTAATGTAATAGTCTTCTTTGAGGATAGATTGAAAGAAGGTAATGGAAGGCACCTTTGTCATGATATCCCTGGACTTTTTTTTTTTTTTTTTTGCGGTACGCGGGCCTCCCTCTGCTGTGGCCTCTCCCGTTGCTGCGGAGCACAGGCTCCGGACGCGCAGGCCCAGCGGCCATGGCTCACGGGCCCAGCCGCTCCGCGGCATGTGGGATCCTCCCAGACCGGGGCGCGAACCCGGTTCCCCTGCATCGGCAGGCGGACGCGCAACCACTGCGCCACCAGGGAAGCCCCTACCTGGACTCTTAATGAATGTGCTCCCTGCCAAGCTAAGTAATGTTACGTGTTGAGGGGAAGTTGTAGGAGATATAAGATTAAAAAAACGTTATGATGGAGGTGAGAAGAGAGCTGGTAGTAAACTGTGTTCTTTCAGTACTGGACATTGTTCTAGGACAATAGAACCATCCTTAACAGAGAGGTCATCAAGAAAAGTTGGTTAGGTGAAGAGATGCCTGTTTTGGCAGTTCTTTAAAAGTTATATTTTATGATTTGGAGCTCACCTTAAAATAATTAGTTCTTAGAAATGTTATACTGCTACTTAGCAAAAAATTCAGGGCTGAAGGATAAATTTGGGCATCATTTACATGGTAGAGAGAGTTTGAAGTACGTGTGTGAAGATAAATTTAATTCTGCCTCTTGGCTCTGTGACATTTGAAAATTTTAAATCTTTGGACTTTAATTTCTTCAATAAAATTAGAGTGCTGGACCAGGCTTTTCTTAATGGTTTACTTGGTTCTTTCATTCTTTGACTTCAACATGCTGGTGAAGGAAAAACTAATACTGAATATATGCCCAAATTACAAAAAAAAAAAAAAAAAAAAAACTGAATTATTTTTATGAAGATCTTAAAACTCAGAGCAGTGATTCTCTTTCTGAAATGAGCAGCTGAAGGAAGAGAATTTGAGAATAATTTGAGAATAGAGTTGACCCAAAGTTGAGTTTTTTTGGGTATCAGTGGTGAAAACCCCTTTTCTTCCTTGATTTCGTTGATGTTTATATTGAAGCAGTTCAGGAACAGCATTTCCACATTTCTGATTGTTTGCTTTATTTAAAAATAAAGAAGAAAGTAAGATGCTATTTGCCAGAGCACTGTGTTTAGTAATGGAAGCCCTGTTTGTCCTTTTTGGGTCACTCACCAAAAGCCTTTTGCACCTTCACCTCTATGAAGAGTAGTCTGAAAGGGTACATTTTCTTTTGTCCCACTGCTTTGGCTTCACTCCCCTCACTGAGCTTTATGATTTATTCACACTTCTTGGTTATAAAGTCTTTCAATTTAGCCAAATGAAGTGACGTTCTCTGTTATCTAATTTATTTTGCAACTAGTTTAAGAGCTTCCAAGAAATACTTTTCATGGCTGTAAAAAGAAGAAATTGATCTTAATCTGGGCGTGGTGGGCCACGAGGTCCTCAGTGTATTTACTCCTTTTACATATTTCTTTACTATTTCGCCTAATATTCTGTGTCTCATGAAATTGTCTTTTTAAAATCGCTAATCATATCCATTTTGTAGAAGCTTAATGATGTAATGTGTTAAGTAGGAAGGGTTGAGAAGTGGGAGCCACATTTTACCTGAATGTATATGATTATCTTCCTTTTAAAGATGCCCTAAACCCTGGGGGTTTTCTTCCTTGTACATCCACCCAACTGCAAAATCCTTCTTATTTTATAATTTAAGTATTCCATGAATTCACGCTGTCCTGTTAGTCAGCATTACCCTAATTAATCTTAGCATTCCATGTTGTCAAAAAGACCACTGCAGGAGCCTTCTAACTGAGCAAGCATAAAGCTACTCTCTCCCATTCTCTGTGTCACTCTTGCTACTATCCAAAACATACTAAAGATGTCTCTCCCTTGTTACTCTTTAGTGATTCTTTGTCACCCAGAGCAATGGTTCTAAAAAACTGATGTGCATAAGAATCACTTGGGGATTTTCTGATTTAATTTGTCTGGAGATTCTGATACATATTGTTCTTAGACACCACACTTTGAGAAACCCTGACTCATAGCTAATGTCCTAACAGCTGTTGAATTTGTACCACATGCCAGGCACTGATCTAAGTACACTGTGTTTGCTAGTTTATTTAATTCTCACAACCAACTTGTGAGGTAGAAACTATTCTACAGTTTCTCCATGATATAGATAATACTGTTAAGGATAATTCCAAGTTTCTTGCCATGACCCCGAGTTCTGACCCATGCCTGTTTTTTACCCCCTTCGTTGTCTCCCTTAACACTGAACATGCAGAGAAATCCAGCAATACTGAACTGCATGTTACCTAAAAATACCATGTCTTTTCTTGTACTTGTGCTTTTATCATGTTGCTATTTCCTGAAGTTTCCTTCCCCTGGCCCTTTCTTTGCTCAAGATCATCCATTGGAATCATCTCTAAGAAGTCTTTAATAAATACAAGCCCTAATTAGGTTAGTTGACTCTTGTATATTTCGGAACATTTTGTGCATACTGCAGTCATGAGACTAGAAGTGACATCTTCTGCAAATGATTTGTGTCTTTTTCTCCTCTCCTTAACTCTGGATTGAAGCTACTTGAGAGTGGAAACCTGGTGTTTTTCCCTTGTAACTCCTTCCTATACAACAGTGCCCTACGTAGAGTAGAAGCTCAGTAAAGTATCTTTATCTTTGTACTTTGAAAGTAACTGTGGCTAGATTTACATAGTTTGTGTCATTCTTGCATTTTGTATTAGGATAATGGAGACAGATTTGTAGAATCTCAAATTACAACAACCACTAAAGGTGTATCATGGTGGTAAACTAAGGAATTATAATTGAGTAGTAAAGGAGATGAATATGTGTGGGAATAGAGAATCATAGTATATTTAATTTAAGATATTTATGGATTGAGATTAGATTTCTAGAAAGTATATAATCCATTGAGCTCTGTTGCAGTTTGCTTTTAAAAAAATTCCTCTATCTTGTATTTGCTTATTAGGAAGAGTTGCCACTGTTTCACTTCTGTTTTTAAAATGTACATGAATGTTTAACACACAGAGATTTGAAAAGTTAGTAGCATCTAAAGCCAAACTAGATAGATGCAACTTGACGTGATGGGTGGGCCCTGGACTGTTCATGCACTAAGGGTATGCCCAAATTACAAAAAACAAAAAAAAAACTGAATCATTTTTATGACGATCTTAAAACTCAGAGCAGTGATTCTCTTTCTGAAATGAGCAGCTGAAGGAAGAGAATTTGAGAATAATTCCTATTGGTAACAGGCAGAAGTCCTGCCTTATTTAGAGCTTATTGATTAACTAGGTAGTTTTAGACTTGACATTTCTAGCTTTTGTTTTCCTACCAAATGATATGAGTGAAATTTTAACTTGCAGATGTTAGGTTATCTTAAAGTTCTTTTCCTGATGTTTTTCTCCTAAAAGTTGACAAAACACAGACTATTACTATCTTAAGAGCTCTACACGTGTTTTTCAGAAATTCTGAAGTACTTCATACATGACATCAATATGTTTGACGATTTTAGGTATGATAATGATTTTATGAAAAGTTAAGTATTCTTATAAAAATATAACAGTCATAGAAACGTATTAGAATAATTTCATTTGTTTGGCGGGGTTTATTTAAACACAACAGTTTTCTCTCTAGTGTTCATTCATATATATAAATTGAGGGGGGAGGGGAGTAAAGCAGTTAAGTAACTTGCTTTATGTCATTTTAGCTGCAGACATTCAATACTGCTGCACCTTGTCAGGATGTGAAACAGCTGACTAATGGAGTTGCCATGGCACAAGTTCTTCATCAAATGTAAGTAGTGTTCCACACTCTTCCTGAAATAATTGTAAACCCAATTTCAAGGAAGAAAATTTAGACTTGTATTCTAAAGGTTGTTGAAGCTTTATCCTTTCCAGTGATGACAGGCATATGTTGCCAAGGCATTCTTGCATGTAAGGAACAAAAAATTTTACCACCTGATTATTTCTTGCTTGTTCATAGAGATACATCTTAATTAAATGAGCAATCAGGATTCTTATCTATTCAAGAGATGTTAATTTTAAACTTGTTCTGGTCATGTTCACAGGTTACAGTTACTGAGAAAGAAACAGGTTAAATGAGTGACATAATTTCTTATACTGTAATGTTTCCTTCAGTTATACCGTTGTCATCTTAAGATATCAATACATGGAGATTATTATTTTTGAGATAATTGAAGCGTGAAATACTGGATTTGGAAAAAATATTAAATTTAAAATCTATATTGAATTAATAATCATAATTGTATGAATCCACCAATAATGAAATGTTGTGTAAATGACATTTTAAGTCACAAATGCTGGGTACCTTAACCAGTAAAGTGATTCTGTTTGGGTTGGGCCCCTTTTATATAATTATACAATATCAAAAGTTCCTAAATCCATTATTTCATAATTTTTGCCAAACATTGTATAAGGATTAGGGTTATAATATCTACAATATGAGTTGTACTCTTAATAGGACAAACAGGGCCAATTCTGTAGTCATAATGTTTTTTTAATTAATTAATTATTTTTTTTTTTTTGGCTGTGTTGGGTCTTCGTTGCTGTGCACGGGCTTTCTCTAGTTGCGGCAAGTCGGGGCTACTGTTCGTTGCGGTGCGTGGGCTTCTCATTGTCATGGCTTCTCTTGTTGCAGAGCATGGGCTCTAGGCACACGGGCTTCAATAGTTGTAGCACATGGGCTCAGTAGTTGTGGCGCACAGGCTTAGTCGCTCCACGGCATGTGGGATCTTCCCTGGCCAGGGCTCGAACCTGTGTCCCCTGCATTGGCAGGTGGATTCTTAATCACTGTGCCACCTGGGAAGCCCTGTGGTCATAATTTATTAATTAATAGTCATGCTGATTTTGTATTGGCTTACTTTCATGGTAATATATCTTCAATGAGACCAGACTCCTATTTCTGCTACATGGTTTTATAGATCAGAAATTATTTATTTAATTATTGCCATCATTTTATAAAGGTTTTTTATGATCGACATTGAAAAACTCTGCAGATGGATTAGAAAAAAATTCTTTACCACTCTTAGAAAAACAACTTCAAACAATATCATAATCTTAGTTACTTGGAATCTTCCAAATGATCTAATTTGAATAGACAGATTTTATGGTTAACTCAAGATTAACACTTTAAAAGATAAATTTAACATGTTAACATTTTTTTTTGGCAGTCATTCTAAAATATGCCTTACTCCCCTGCTTTCTTAAAAATGTTTCTTAATTATTTATTTATACCCTAATTGGTTTCAAAGTGATTTAATTGGTCAGAACTAAGAATTCTGAATATGGTCCTTTCTTGATGATTTGGGAAAGTCATCATTGTTTTTTGTCGTTAGAATGTACGACCTGGCCTTTTCTCATTCTTGTGCATGTTGGTGTAGACACGGCTACATTGTTTTGGTATAGCTGTAAGGCCGGTGAGCATTCACTCACTTCAACAGTGCCATCCAAAGATGTCATTTCTATGTATTGAAATGTCTTTAATAGTTTACACCACAACACAGTAGATGAGACCTGTGTTTGCTATTATATGGTGATACATATGGCTCTTTGACCTCCTGTATGCTAGCACTGTACCTGATGTTTAGAGTAGGGTCAGGTCAATTTTAGTTAGACTGTATCCTTTATCACCAAGTCATTCTTACATAATGTGTTAGATTCTGTTGTTACTGCTGATCCTCTGTCTCTCTGATTTTTCTTTTTTTATTCTCTCTTACTGTCTTCTAATAGCTTTTCTGCAGGAATAATAAAGTAGCCAACTAATCAGAAAGCTCTCATTCTTCATAAGACAAATGACAGTGACCTAAAATTGGGCCTAAACCTCTTTTTTGTTTCATTTGTCCGTTTTTACATGTACTTAGATGTCTACACCTCCTTATCATATAAGAGCCAATTTAAATTTATTTTTCTTTTTGAACCCCCTTCCTCTTCTGTAACCTTTTCAGAAGTCTGGATCCAGACGGTGAAACTTACAGCATACATTTTCCCCTAGTTGGGTCAATGTATAATATTCCTACTAAAAAAAGCAAGTTTTACCTTATTTCTTTGAACACTTCAAAGCACTTTATATATGTTCCAATTTATTATGTATTGCATTGATGGCTGTTGTGACTCACATCAAAGTTGTTACTGAAAATGAGAAGGGAAAGTTTGCTTTTTAAGGAAGTAGCAAAATCTAATGAATAATTCTTTCATTAGTTACCTGAGGCAGGTATGCTTCTAAATAATAAAATCTTATAAATCAATTCCCAAAGTATATGACTTAGACATGGTGAGCCATGGAATTGTTGCTAGGATTCTACAGTTCTTTAATTGTTATCTTAAGTCTTAATATAATATGTATCTCTTTTTTAAATGCAGAAACTGTTGTTATTTTAAAGACACATGGGGGAGAAATTATAACTACAACTGTATTCATTTCCCATGGTTTCCATAACAAAGTGCCACAGATTAGGTGGCTTAAAACAACAAAAATTTGTTCTTTAAGAGTTCAGGAGGTTAGAAGTACCTATATCAAGGTATTGGCTGGACCATGCTCCCTTCAAAACCTCTAGGTCAGGATCCTGCCTTGCTGCTTCTAGTCCCTTGTAGCCCCAGGCATCCCTTAGTTTGAGGCATCATAACTCCAATCTTTGTTTCCGTCTTCACACGGCTGTCTTCCCTCTGTGTCTCTTCTCCTTCTTAGAAGGGCAGCAGTCATAATGGATTAGGGTCCACCCTAATTTAGTGTGACCTCATCTTAACTTGATTACATCTGCAAAGACCCTATTTCCAAATAAGGTTACATTCACAGGTAGCGGGGGTTAAGCCTTGAATATATCTTTTTTGGGGACATAATTCAACCCGTAACAGCTATAAATAGTGCCTGCTACTTTTTGGCTTTGTCACTTTAAGCACCAGATAATTTCTCTGTTTTTTTCTATTGTCTTTGACTAGACATTTTTGTGAGAGGGAGAAGAATGAGACAGAATGTAGAATATCCAGAGACCTCAAGTATCATGCACTTACTTGTTCATTCATTCATTCAGCAGATATTTGAGCATTTAAAATAATAAATCATGAAAGCCAACATATGAGTATTTACCAAATATAAGACATTGTTCTATACCCTATACACATGGTATTTCATTTAATTTTTATTACTGTTTTGTGAGGTAGGCATTACTTTTATCCTCAGTTTATAGGTGAGGAAACAGAGGTTTATAAATGTGAAATGACTTCAGTAAGTCAAATAATGAGTAAAATAGCAAAGCCCAGATTTTGATCACTTTGGCCTGACTCAGGCCAGTGCCCTCAGTCAACTGTAATCATTTCAGCGTAGTATCTTGAACGCTCCTGATAGATTTTTACTTTGGAGTCTTAATAAATGAGAGGCCAGATGTGCATGTCCAAAGTACAGATCACAATTTGATGTGTTAAGCGCACAAGGCCTTTTGATTATTTACGAAGAATGGTGTCAGAGTGTCCACTGAAGCAACACAGCTATGTTGTGTCTAGTAACCAGTAGGTGTTAATTACTACCTATATTTAGTTGGTAGAATTGTGAAGACAAATACCATGGGTGGAGTTAAAAAATAATCCTGTAGTGTTTCTTACTTAGTTTTATTAGAAAACAGTTAGACCACATTTCACTTCCTTAGTCTTGTGTTCCCTTCTTATTTGGTGTCTGTTAAGTTTCATTGAAGTTCTGGGAAATACTAGAAAAAAGGAGCTAATTGTTGGGGCCAAGAGTCTAGTTAAAGCATGTAGATGTGGCAGTGCAAAAACATAAAAGAAGGATATGTCCTGAATGTTCTGAGATTGGATATAAAGTTTAATAGTGGGAAAGATTGACTGCAATTATAATTGTTTGAGAAGGATGGATTTGTTTATAAGAGAACAAGAGTTAGATTTCTATGGAGAAGTTAGAAAGTATTTCTCAGTTAGGGTATTATGGACTGAATGTTTGTGTCCCTTTAAAATTCGTATGTTGAAGCCCAAACCCCCAGTTTAACTATATTGGAGATTGGGTCTATACAGAAGTAATTAAAGTTAAATGAGGTCATAAAAGTGGGGAGACATGATCCAGTAGGACTGAACTCCTTATAAGAAGAGAATTCAGAGAGCTCACTCTCTGTTTATAAACATACAAAAGAGAGGTCATGTGAGCACACAGCAAGATGGTAGCAACTAGAGATCTCAGAATGAAACCTACCTTGCTAGCATCTTGATTTTGGACTTCCAGCCTCCAGAACTGTGAGGAATAAATTTCTGTTGTTTAAGCCATCTAGTGTGTGGTATTTTGCTGTAGCAGCCTGAGCACACTCTAAGACATAGGGCTAAAGCTGATTTGAGATGGAAAGGAAGACAAGTAGGAATGCAAGACAAAAGGAGGAAACACTAGAAGAGGTTATCTCTAGATTCATTTTCTAAAGGTAATTACAGTGGAATTATAGAATTATAGAATCATATATGAAGATTTTTCTAGGGTTGGAAGACAAGTAGGAATGCAAGACAAAAGGAGGAAACACTAGAAGAGGTTATCTCTAGATCCATTTTCTAAAGGTAATTACAATGGAATTATAGAATTATAGAATCATATATGAAGATTTTTTTAGGGTCAGAAGACAAGTGTAATAGGTAGTAAGGGTTCTCCAAAGAAATAGAACCAATAAGATACGTATATATACACGTGTGTATGTAAACACACACACACACACACACACACACACACACACACACACACACACACACACACACACAGGATGAGAGAGAAATTTAAGAATTGGCTCACGTGATTGTGCAGGCTGGCAACTCCAAAACCCACAGAGTAGGTAGACCAGCAGGCTGGAGATCTAGGGAGGAGTTGATGTTGCAGCTAGAGTCGACAGGCAGTCTACTGGCAGAATTTACTCTTTCTTAGGGAAGGTCAGTCATTTTCTTAAGGCCTTCAGCTGATTGGATGAGGCCCACCCACATTGTGGAGGGTAATTAGCTTTACTCAGAGTCTACTGATTTACATGTTAATGTCATCTAAAATACATCTTCACTACAACATCCAAGCATGTTTGACCAAATATATGGGTACTGGGGCCCTGCCAAATTGACACATAAAATTAACCATTGCAACTGGCATACCTCTTCAACTTAAACTGATGTCAAAAGAAAGTAAATTTACTTTGAGAGTTTTGACTCATTAACTAAATAAAGTCAGTCTTTTCAGGTAAATACCTGGTTAGAAATATACCATTTATACACTTAGCCAAGTTATTTTGGTAATTATAGCCTTAGCATCTGAGAAAAGTCGAAAATAATTAACGTTAATTTGCTCAAAAGAAAATGGTTACAAATTCCAAAGAATGAATTGAAAATGGTGAAGCCATTTCTGGTTACTGTAGTCAGAAGTGACATCTTCTGTTTTAGCACATCTGAGGCAGAATGATTTCTGAAAAGCTAGGCACTGTTTTCAGCTTTGCATCTTTAAATTCAGGATACTGCCTTGGAAATAACCCCTTTAATTTCTACCCTCACTTTAGTTGGCTTATCTGTAAAATAAAAATTTAGGTAAGACCTCTAAGACCTCTTCTAGCACTAATGTTCTGTGATTTCTTGGTGTTCGTTTACTCCTTAAAGCATTTATCACATTCTCCTTTGAGTATAGTTATTTGTGCTCTTTACTTTCTCCCTTTATTAGCTATTTCTCTAAGAGTCAGGATAACAAATTATTCATCTTCATTTTACTCTTACTCAGAGCAAGCATCCAAGTATTTGTTTAGAATATAATCTATTATTGTAGTTCACTACTTATAATCAGGTGTTATTCTTCAAGGCCTTATTAAATACATAAAAATTTGATATAGCAATTCTTCGTCTCAGCCTTCAATGTCAATATCGGACTTAATACTAAACTTTGCCATGTACTAGTGTCACTTGGGGCAAATTATTGTCTTATTCTCAGCTCACTGAGGAGTAAGATTGGGGATAATGGATGCTTTGCCCTGTTACTATGATATTTAAATGAAGTAATATGAAAAAACATCAAGCACAGTGTTTGATACATAGTAGACACATTAAAATGTTTTCTTTTTTTTTTCCCTTTAGGATTGGGAGTTTTACATCTACCTACCAGGGTGCCTAGTATGAGATATTTAGTAAATGTTTGTTAAATTGAAGATGTTAATGACTTAATTAATTTACTATGAGAAATTCCAAAAGAAACCCTTAGGAATAACAAAAAGTTCAATGGGTTCATTTTAAATAATATTTACTATTCTTGTTAAGGACAGGCTTTAAGATGGAAAATAACTTTGAATCTGTTGTTTAAATTTGGTATTTTTCATGTAATAAAAACATTTTAATGTTCAGCATTTGTATTTTTGTTGTAGTGATGTAGCTTGGTTCAATGAATCTTGGTTAAGCCGAATTAAAGAGGATATCGGTGACAACTGGCGAATAAAGGTATGTAGAATGAATGCTAGAAGTACTTGATCCAAACAGTGGTCTGAAATTAGCACTAAGCTCAACTAAATCTTATTTTTAAAATTAACAGAAGGGTACATTTTATTGTGTATAGTTTGAGTTTTGACATTTGTGTATGTTCTTATACCATCATAATTAGATATAGAACGTTTCCATTAAGCAAAAACAGGCACGTACGCCCCTTTCCAGTTAATCCTCACTCTTGACTTGGCCTCAGGTCTGGGTGGGTGGCCACAGGTCTGCTTTCAGTCAGTATAGGTTTAATTTCTGGAGTTCCATATAAATGGAATCAGATATTATGAACTCTTTGGTATTCTTTTACTCATGTATTGTTTTTGAGACTCATCCATGTTGCCTGTATTAGTAGTTATTTCTCTTTTTTTTTGCTGAGTAGTATTTCATTACGCTGATTTACCACAATTTGCTTAGCCATTCACCTGTTGATGGGTGTTTGAATTGTTTCTGTTCTTTCTTCTCTAATATTGGTAATTTATGTCTTTTATATTTTCTTCCTTGATAAATCTGGCTTGATGTTTTTCAATTAAAAACAATTTTTTTTTGAAAAGAACTAGCTTTTGTTTTCTGTTTTATTGATTTCCTTTCTCTTCTTTGTTATTTCCTTTCTTCTTTACATCTGCTCTTTTTCTTGCTTCTTAAGGTGAAAGCTTAAGTCATCAGCTTTAAGCACTTTTCCCTAGCAGTAAGCATTGCCTTAGCCACATCCCACACATTTTAACATACTGTGTTCTTATTTTCATTTAGTTCAAAATATTTGGTAATTTCCCTTGTGATTTTTCTTTTGACCCCTGGGTAGATTAGAAGTAGGTATTTCAAATTCTAAATATTTGAGGATTTTCTACATATCTTTCTTTTATTTATTAATTTCTAATTTCATTCCATTTTGTTTTGAGAACATACTGTGAATTCTTTTACATTTACTAAGACTTATTTCATGACCTAATATATGGTCTGTCTTGGTGAATAGTCCATGTGCACTTGAAAACAACATATATTTTGCAGTCCTACAAATATGGATTATTACAGCTTTGTTGATAGTACTGTTTACTTCTTTCATATCTTTATTGATTTTCTGTCTGATTATTCTTATCAATTAAGGGGGAGGAGTCCTCAGATCTCTAATGATGATTGTGTATTTGTCAATTTCTCCTTTCAATTCTAATTTTTTAATCATGTAATTTGAATCTGTGTTATTTGGTTTATATACATTAATTTTTTATGTCTTCTTGTTGAATGAATCTACTTATCATTATAAAATGACTTATTTTTATCCCTGGTAATATTTGTTTTTTGGAAGTCTACTTTGTCTGATACTGATGTACCACTCCCGTTTTTTTAAGATTATTTTTGCCTATTATATCTTTTTCTCTTCTTTAGTCTCTCTGTGTGTTTATATTGAAAGTGATGTAGACACCTAATAGTTAGGTCTTGCTTTTTTATCCATTGACAATCTCTTTATTTCGTTCTTTTTTTTAAAAAAAAATATTTATTTTCTTATATTCCTGTTATTTAAATCCTTGAATATTTTAAAACTAACAGTTTTAACTTTTTTATCTTCTAATTCTTTCATCTCTCATTTTTAGGCTTGTTTCTATTGACTGAGTTTTCTCCTAATTATAGTTCACGTAATCCTGCTTCTTCACACGTGTAGTAATTTTTTATTGGACACTAGACAGTGTGAATTTTATTATTGAGTGCTGGGTTTATTGTATTCCTTTAAAGAGTGTTGGACTTTGTTCTTACAGGCAGTTAAGATACTTGTGAATCAGTTTGATCTTTTCAAGGTTTTGGGGGATGGAAGGCAGATCTAGAGTTATTTTCTCATCTAAGGCTAGGTTAGACTCACTAGTAAGCTGTGACCTTTTTGGGGTTTTTAGTGAATGCTTGTCTGTATTAGCATAGTCATGATCTCTTCACTCTGACTGGTGGGAATTTCAGCAGTTTCTTGCCCTGTGCAATCTTCAAGGAATTGTTCAGTTTATAGTTACCTAGATTGTTGTTTCCTCGGAAATTATTTTTGTTTAATCTCATTGAGTTTCACCCATGCACATGCAAATTAGTATTCAGCCAAAGAGTCAAAGGGACTACTCTGGAGATTTCTTTCCAAAGCTCTCACCTCTTCATTTATCTGCCCTGCAAATCCCAACTACCTCGACCTTCCTGAACTTCTGATGTCTATCTTCTCAACTCCACGAGAACATCAGGCTTTGTTCTGTATCCACCTCCCTGTGCCATGGTATGAAAATTGCCTCTAGAGAGAAATCTTAGACTAGTGTAAGGCTCATCTTTTTTGTTTTCCTTCTCTTAGAAATTAGAGTTCTATATTGTCTTTTGGCTAAAACTTGAAAACAATATTCCTTGTATTTTGTCCTGTTTTCTAGTTGTTGGTGGAGAGTAAGTCTAGATTCAGTTACTCACTCATGACTGAAGGTGGACATGCTCATAGCTAAATCTTTTAAGTTGGTACTTGAGTTCGTTGTGGCTCACTTTAAATACAATCACTCTGGTTCAGCTATCTAAGGAAGAAGACATTTTTTCTTTAATC
Organism: Physeter macrocephalus; assembly: GCF_002837175.3. Lineage (NCBI taxonomy): Eukaryota > Metazoa > Chordata > Mammalia > Artiodactyla > Physeteridae > Physeter > Physeter macrocephalus. The sequence goes on from NC_041217.1 coordinate 134,790,820, forward strand.
AAACTCTGAATAAAGCTTTGATGTTTAAAAATCATGTATTTGTATTTACAAATCTCTAATATATGTTTTTGTTGTCATTTTTATGAGGAAGTTTTTATTGTATTTCACCTTGACATATATTTTCTTTCATTGTTAATATTAAATAATTTATTTCCTTTTTTTTCCTCCATTAGGCTAGTAATTTAAAGAAGGTACTTCAAGGAATTATGGGTTATTACAATGAGGTATGAAAATCATCTGACTTTGTTTAAATATAAAATACTCTGTGATAATTATATTGACACTGAAAAATGACTTGGCTTTTTGTTTATAACATTTTACTGGTATATAATTCATAATTGAAATATGATTTTTCCATTTTTAGAACACTCAAATTTTGTTAACATAAAGGGGCTAAAAAGTAATATATTGATTTGTAAGATAATGTTTCTGTATTGATACTCTTTAAGTTGATTTTTTTCTCAAAATTACTTTCATCTTTATATAATTTGATTTTACGCAGTGCTATAAAGTAGACCTTATAAGTAAATTAAAGTACTTTTCTATTTAAAGCATTGTTTTGATATTTCTTTCCAATGTAAATAACAGCAAAGACATACTATGAACTTGTGCTTGTGCAAGTGAATTGGGAAAAAAATGCAAAATAAAAGTAGTATTAAAGTCACATTAGATAATGCATTATTCAAGTGATTTGTTTTTCTTATTCAGCATCTTAAGAAGTTCTCTAGCAGGATTATTTGATATAAGAAAGTTTATTGCTTAATGTGTAAAAGCTTTTGGTTTGGTTTTGCCATTAAAGAATTTTGTTTTTAATTTTTAAAGTTTTCATACAATTGAACTTGTAGTTTCTTCCAAATAATTTTAGAACTAAAATTTTTCAATTCATTAATGCCTAAAACTCATTTTGAAGTTTTTTGGTTTTTTTTTTAATGACAAGAATACTTTTTAGTATCTTGAAAAAAACAATCTTGGGAATTCCCTGGCAGTCCAGTGTTTAGGACTTGGCACTTTCTCTCCCAGGGCCTGGGTTCAATCTCTGGTCGGGGAATTAAGAGCCTGCAAGCTGCATGGCACAGCCAAAGAAAAAAGAAAAAAACAATCTTAAAAAAAAAAGATAGAGCCAGGAAAGATTAATCCATTAGATTTGTTGTTCATTTGGTTTATTTTGTGGTTCTCTGTTCATTGAACATGTATCAAAATATTATGAATTTTCTTTGACTTAAGTGTTTATTTTTTTATGGAAAAGCATAAGTTTTATCATAATAGATCAGGCCAGGGGCTTCTTAAACAATTCCTCTCTTTGACAGTGGGGTAAAGGATATTTGTTATAAAACTATTTTAGTTGCTTTTGGTTGGTTCTCAAAATTTTGGGAGGTTGCTTGAGCTTTACTAACTGGTTTTAGTCAGTAATTGTGAGTTTATCATTTGTTAATTTATCTGAGTCATTTCATGAACCTATTTATAATTTATTTTCCTTGTAAAAATTCAATGTAGTCAATTCTCTGTAGCCTACATAAATGAGTGATCTAATTTATTTTCAACACTGCAGTTTTTGGGACAACAGATTTCTGAAGAACTTATTCCTGATTTAAACCAAATAACTGAATGTTCAGATTCTGTGGAGCTTGGGAGGTTGCTCCAGCTTATTTTAGGTTGTGCTGTCAACTGTGAAAAGAAGCAAGGTAAGTGAATTTCAATCATTTGAGGATATCTGCTTTCTAGAGACAACCTACATTGCTATAGGAAATCGCATAAAAATGTACTATTGTAGGTTGGTGGAAAGCACACTGAAATGTAAGCCAGAAGATCTGAATTTAAGCACGGCTCTGCCATTAAAAAGCTATAAATCTTCAGTATCCTAACTACCTGGATTCTGAGATTCATATTCAGTGGCTAAATAAAATGTACTTTAATTAGGTTAATTTAATCAATGCTTAGGACTTAGTGGATATTCAATAAAAATTGTACTTATTTATTTGATACATTATCTCTTTAACTTGTGAGAGACAGAACCTTAGGGTGTTTCAGATTTTCATAAATGATTATGCAGCTACTAAATTATAATCCAGCCTTCTTCAGATGATATTCTGCTCTTTTCAGAAGTTTGCTTCCCAAGTATCCTCCAGATAAAGATAAGCAGTCTGATGATATAAATGGAATTGGTGTGCTATATTGGTATATATGAACACAGTGATCCATATCCTGCTGAGTACAAAAAGAACATTTTCGGTTGAATGTAATGAATAAAATATGAACTGAACAGACCAAGGTCTACTTCCTTCAGGGGCTTGCATCAGTCTGGGTTGATGACATTTTTGATGCTGATGTTTTTTGCATGCTCATCCAAAATTGGCCTTAGGACATCACCTTTATAAAAGAATGTTGGGTGCTGAAGTTTGTAAAACATTTTAAGTCAGAACCTTAGAAAACACATTCAGTGTTATCTAACTAATGAAGAGAACATATGAGAAGATAAATTCAGTAAGAATCAATTCAGGGAGGAGAAAAATGAAATACATGAAATCAGCTATAGTTTATCATTAAAAAGGGTTTGGGTATCAGAAAACTTTCATATTAGTCCATCTCTATTATTAACTGGCTGTTTTTTTTTCTAGGGCAAGTCAGTACTTCTCCCTAGGCTTTTATTTCTCATAGATAATGTCAAAGGTCTCTATATTAGGGTGTTTCTGTTGTTTTGTTTTGTTTTGTTTTAATGAAAGTAAGAAACGTTTTCTTGTGGAAAGTTAAAACTTCTATAAATTTTTAACTACAAATTGACAAATAGTAATTCTTTTATGAATTAGCAATTTTCTGTTACCGTGATCCTTTTTATTTTTCTATTTAATGCTTTGTTTCTACTTAAATTACTGGTTATTTATAACATCTTTTTGCTTAACTTTAGCATGTTTGTTGGTTTTAATACTCTTTTTCAGAGAACCAACTTTGGGCTTTGATTCATTTTGTTTGTACTATTTAATATCTATTCTGTTATCTCATTGCTTCTATTGTGAATTAATCAGTTCTTTCTATTCTAAGCTATAATTGATGTTTTAAGCTATAATTTTCCCTTAAGTTTTGTTGCCTCCTATAAATATTGATATAATATGTAGTATTTTCATAATTTAGTTCTAAACATTACTTAGCAATTTTGACCTCAGATTTTTAAAAGGAGGCTCAATTCCTGGGTACATAAATAAAAGTTTAGCAAATAATAAATATAAAGAAGTAGTTTAATTTTCATTATTTAGAAAGTCAGGATTATCTCATTGGATTTATTTTTGGAGGTATGTGTCTGGGGTCTCAATTTTTAGGAGTGAGCAGATAAATGGAAAAAAAAACTTGTAATAATTTAATTAAAATGTAAAACCAAAACACATCCATAATATAAACCACCTTCCACATATTTATACTTTTCGGTGAGAATTGATTTTCAAAATGATTCAAGGTATTGCAGCAGTCTTAATATTGAAAGAATTAACTAATTTGGTTAACAGTACCCTGTTTATCTTGGTGTGGAAAGAGAAAAATTTTATGAAGATTTCAGTAGACTTGAAACACTCCATTATCCAACAAATCCAGTTAAAAGAAATCATTCCATTGCTTGTGCCTCATCTAGTTAATTCTTCCCCCTACGACACGCCCCACCCCCCCATAGAATTTAGTGGTTGGGTGCATACCAGAATCTGTCAGAATTTTTTTCCAGTACTTGGCTTCACAAATGAAAGATTTAGAGAACTTTTAGAAGTCTTCCAGAAGTATCATTAAAACAATAAAAGTATTAGAAAATAATAAATCCTTAAAATATTTGGAAAATTGTTTTAGGTGGAGAACATACAGTTGCTGTCGATCTAAACCTGCAAATACAGGAAAAACTCTTTCTCATGATTCATCACTTCTAACTGTGACAGAATCAACTTATTGCGCTCCCACACGTGTGTGTGTGTGTGTGTGTGTGTGTGTGTGTGTGTGTGTGAAGGTATAAGGATCTCCTTACGGTGAGACTTGGTGAATGTTGAACAGGTGTTTGCAAGAAGCTGTGTAAGTCTCTTCATTGAAAACCTTCCTGAAATGAACTAAGTAGGTGATAAATGAAACTTTCTGAGCTTAGATCTTAAGAGTTCGCTGAATACAGGCATACCTTGTTTTACTGAGCTCTGCTTTATTGTGTTTTTCACAAATTGAAGGTTTGTGGCAACCCTATGTCCCACAAATCTATTAGCACCACTTTTCCAACAGCATTTGCTCACTTCATGTCTGTGTGTCACATTTTTGTAATTCTCACAGTATTTCAAACTTTTTCATTATTATTATATTTGTTATGGTGATCTGTGATCAGTGCTTTTTGGTGTTACTATTGTAATTGTTTTTTGGTTTTTTGGGTTTTTTAAAATTTATTTATTTATTTTTGGCTGTGTTGGGTCTTCGTTTCTGTGCGAGGTCTTTCTCTAGTTGCGGCGAACGGGGGCCACTCTTCATCGTGATGCGCGGGCCTCTCACTGTCACGGCCTCTCTTGTTGCGGAGCGCAGGCTCCGGATGCGCAGGCTCAGTAGTTGTGGCTCACGGGCCCAGTTGCTCCGCGGCATGTGGGATCTTCCCGGACCAGGGCTTGAACCCGTGTCCCCTGCATCGGCAGGCAGATTCTCAGCCACTGTGCCACCAAGGAAGCCCTATTGTAATTGTTTTGAGGCACCATGAACTGCACCCATAGTAACATGGTAAACTTAATCAGTAAATGTTATAAATGTTGTATGTGTTCTGACCGCTCCACCAACCAGCCATTTCCCCATCTCTCTCCCTTCCTCAGGCCTCCCTACTCCCTGATACACAACAGTATTGAAATTAGGCCGGTTAATAACCCTGCAGTGGCCTCTACGTGTTCAAATGAAAGGAAGGGTCCCACATCTCTTACTTTAAATCAAAAGCTAGAAATGATTAAGCTTAGTGAGGAAGGTATGCCGAAAGACAAGAGAGGCCAAAATTCAGGCCTCTTCCACCTAACAAATTGTGAGTATGAAGAAAAAGTTCTTGAAGGAGATTAAAAGTGCTGCTTCAGGGCTTCCCTGGTGGCGCGGTGGTTGAGAGTCCACCTGCCGATGCGGGGGACGCGGGTTCGTGCCCCGGTCCAGGGGGATCCCACATGCCGCGGAGCGGCTGGGCCCGTGAGCCATGGCCGCTGAGCCTGCGCGTC
>NC_041217.1:134796361-134850896 GCF_002837175.3 Physeter macrocephalus
AAAAAAAAAAAAAAAAAAAAAAGTGCTGCTTCAGTGAACACACTAATGATATGAAAGCGAAACAGTCTTATTGTCTATAGGGAGAACATTTTAGTGGTCTGGATAGAAGATCAAACCAGCCACAACATTCCCTTCAGCCGAAGCCTAATCTAGAGCAAGACTCTGACTTCAATCTTGTGAAGGCTGAGAGAGATGAGGACACTGCAGAAGAAAAGTTTGAAGCTAGCAGAGGTTGGTCATGAGGTTTAAGGAAAGCCATCTCCAGAACATAAAAGTACAAGGTGAAGCAGCAGGTACTGATTTAGAAGCTACAGCAAGTTATCTAGAAGATGTAGCTAAGATAATTAATTGAAGGCCACTATATTAAACAACATATTTTCAGTGTAGACAAAACAGCCTTTTATTGGAAGAAGATGCCATCTAGGACTTTCATAGGTAGCTGGGAAAAGTCAATGCCTGGCTTTGAAGGACAGGCTGACTCTCTTGCTAATGTAGATGGTGACAGAGTTGAAGCCTGTGCTCATTTATCATTCTGGAAATCCTAGGACCTTAAGAAGTATGCTAAATCTAATCTGCCTGTGTTAAAAATGGAACAACAAAGGCTGGGTGACAGCACATCTGTTTACAACATGGTTTACTGACTATTTTAAGCCCACTGTTGAGACCTACTTCTCATTAAAAAAAAAAGCATTCCTTTCAAACATTACTGCCATTGACAAAGCACCTGGTCACTCAAGAGCTTTGATGGAGATGTTCAACAAAATTAATGTTGTTTTTATACCTGCTAACAAAACATCTATTCTGCAACCCATGGATCAAGAAGTAATTTTGACTTTTAAGTCTTGCTATTTAAGAAATACATTTTGTAAGGCTATAACTGCCATAAATAGTGATTCCTCTGATGGATCTGATTTTCAAAGTACATTGAAAACTTTCTGGAAAAGATTTACTATTGTAGATGCCATTAAGAACATAGATGATAAGAGGGTTCCCTTTTCTCCACACCCTCTCCAGTATTTATTGTTTGTAGGCTTTTTGATGATGGCCATTCTGACTAGTGTGAGGTGATACTCAATGTGGTTTTGATTTGCATTTCTCTAATAATTAGTGATGTTGAGCATCTTTTTGTGTGCTTTTTGGCCATCTGTATGTCTTCTTTGGAGAAATGTCTATTTAGATTTTCTGCCCATTTTTTGATTGGCTTGTTTGGGGTTTTTTGATATTGAGATACATGAGCTGTATGTATATTTTGGAGATTAATCCCCTGTCGGTTGCATTGTTTGCGAATATTTTCTCCCATTCTGTGGGTTGTCTTTTCATTTTGTTTATGGTTTCCTTTGATATGTAAAAGCTTTTAAGTTTAATTAGGTCCCATTTGTTTATTTTTGGTTTTATTTTCATTACTCTAGGAGGTGGATCAAAAAAGATCTTGCTGTGATTTATGTCAAAGATTGTCCTGCCTGTGTTTTCCTCTAAGAGTTTTTATAGTATCCAGTCTTACATTTAGGTCTTTAATCCATTTTGAGTTTATTTTTGTGTGTGATGTTAGAGAATGTTCTAATTTCATTCTTTGACATGTGGCTGTCGAGTTTTCCCAGCACCACTTATTGAAGAGACTGTCTTTTCTTCATTGTATATTCTTGTCTCCTTTGTCATAGATTAATATACCATAGGTGTGTGGGTTTATCTCTGGGCTTTCTATCCTGTTCCATTGTTCTATATTTCTGTTTTTGTGCCAATACCAAACTATTTTGATTACTGTAGCTTTGTAGTATAGTCTGAAGTCAGGGAGCCTGATTCCTCCAGCTTGTTCTTCTTTCTCAAGATTGCTTTGGCTATTCGGGGTCTTTGTGTTTCCATACAAATTTTAAGACTTTTTTGTTCTAGATTTGCAAAAAAATGCCATTGGTATTTTGATAGGGATTACATTGAATCTGTAGATTACCTTGGGTAGTATAGTCAGTTTGACAATATTGATTCTTCCAATCTGAGAACATGATATATCTTTCCATCTGTTTGTGTCATCCTACACTGTTGGTGGGAACGTAAATTGGCACACCCACCATGGAGAACAGTATGGAGGTTCCTCTAAAAACTAAAAGTAGGGCTTCCCTGGTGGCGCAGTGGTTGAGAGTCCGCCTGCTGATGCAGGGGATATGGGTTCGTGCCCCGGTCCAGCGGCTGGGCCCGTGAGCCATGGCTGCTGAGCCTGCCGGAGCCTGTGCTCCGCAACGGAGAGGCCACAACAGTGAGAGGCCCACGTACCGCAAAAAAAAAAAAAAAAAAAAAAAAAACTAAAAGTAGATTTGATCCAGCAATCCCACTCCTGGGCATATATCCAGAGAAAACCATAATTTGAATAGGTACATGCACCCCAGTGTTCATTGCAGCACTATTTACAATAGCCAAGACATGGAAGCAACCTAAATGTCCATCGATAAAGAAGATGTGGTACATATATACAGTGGAATATTACTCAGCCATAAAAAAGAATGAAAAAATGCCATTTGCAGCAACATGGATGGACCTAGAGATTATCATACTGAGTGAAGTAAATTAGACAGAGAAAGACAAATACCATATGATATCACTTATATGTGGAATCTAAAAAATGATACAGATGGACTTATTTACAGAACAGAAACAGACTCACAGACTTAGGAAACAAACTTATGTTTACCAAAGGGGAAAGGTGGTGGGGAGGGATAAATTAGGAGGTTGGGATGAACATATGCACACTACCATATATGAAATGGATAATCAACAGAGACCTACTCTATAACACAGGGAACTCTACTCAGTACTCTGTAATAACCTATATCGGAAAAGAATATGAAAAAGAATGGATATATATGTGTATGTATAACTGAATCACTTTGTTGTACACCTGAAATGAACACAACATTGTAACTCAACTATACTCCAATGTAAAATAAAAACTTTTTAAAAATAAAAGAATGTTTCCCTTGAGGGGAAAAAAAAAGAACATAAGTGATTGATGGGAAGAGGTCAAAATATCAACATTAACAGGAGTTTGGAAAAAACTGATTCTAACTCTCATACATGACTTTAAGCAGTTGAAGACGTCAGTGGAGGAAGTAACTGGATATGTGGTAGAAATAGCGAGAGAACTAGAATTAGAAGTGGAGCTTAAAGGTATGACTGAGTTGCTGCCATCTCATGAGAAAATGTTAACAGACGAGTCACTTATGGATGAGCAAAGAAAGTGGTTTTGCGATGGAATCTGCTCCTGGTGAACATGCTGTGAAGATTGTTGAAATGACAATAAAGAATTTAGAAATTACATAAACTTAGTTGATGAAGCAGCAGCAGAATTTGAGAGGATGGACTCCATTTCTGAAAGAAGTTCTACTGTGGGTAAAATGCTATCAAACAGCACTGCATGCTACAGAGAAATTGTTTGTGAAAGGAAAGGTCAATTGACATGGCAGACTTCACTGTTGTCTTATTTTAAGAAATTGCCACAGACACCCCAGCTTTCACCACCACCCTATTCAGTCAGCAGCCATCAACATTAAGATAAGATCCTCCACCAGTAAAAAGGATTACCACATGCTAAAGTCTCAGATGATGGTTAGCATTTTGTTAGCAATAAAGTACTTTTTAATTAAGGTTTGTACATTGTTTTTTTTTTAGACATAATGCTATTGTCAATAAACTACAGTATTGTGTAAATATAACTTTTATATGTACTGGGAAACTAAAAAATTCATGTGACTCCACTTTATTGTGATAATCGCTTTATTGGGGTGGTTTGGAACTGAACTGGTACTATCTCTGTGGTATACCTGTACATGTGAATTCATCTCATAATACTGAATATTTAACAAGAGGAAAGAAATTGTCATAATTGTTTTAACATTAACTGCAATTTCTTCTCTTTTTCTTTCTTGTCAGAAAATTAGAGATTTTCTTTAAAACAGTTATAGATATTTTTATGAATATTTTCAGTTCTGCTTATTTGTTTACAATGGACATATTTTTTGTGGTAAAATAATATACTTGCATAAAAAGTTATGTGTAGTGAATGAATTTTTATGTTGTTAATTGAATGACTAAATTTCTATGGGTAAAGAGTAGGGTTTTTTCAGATATGATTTTTTTTTTTTTAATCATAGAACATATTCAAAATATAATGACACTGGAAGAGTCTGTTCAACATGTGGTCATGACTGCTATTCAAGAGGTAAGCTATATCATGATCACATATGTATGAAAATCCTAAACCAAATTATATAAAACTGTTCACATAGATTTTATGGATGTATATTTCACTGCTGTATAAACGAGCCCTTTGTAGTAGGTTTACTTATCTTTGGCTGTTGTGTAGTCCCTGCTTTGTTTTCCCCAAAAATTTCTTATAAGGACTTCAAGCCCAAGTGTAGTACCTCTGCATTTTAAAAGTTAAATTAACATTGTCAGTTTCCTTTAAATAACTTCAACTAAGCAGGATAAACAGCCTCTTCCCAGTTAGGAGTTTTTATAACTTCTCTATTTTTCTGCCAGGTAGAGTAATCTTTTCTGAAATTTTAAAGTGTGTGTGTGTGTGTATGTATCCCATATGCATTTTCAGAATGTTAGAACTGTGAGCAAATATAGTGAAAATTAGGTTTCGGAGCCAGATAACCTGGATTCAAACCAGTCTAGTTATCTAAGTTGTGCCATAGAGATTCAGAATTCATTCGGTGCATGTTCATTCTTAAAATCAGACCAAAAGGCTGAGATGAAGTCAAGTGAAGAGGAGGCCTGAGGGAAAGTTGATTGAAGGGTTAGTGAGGAAAACATAGTTTGGAAGAGGCATGACTTAGAGGGAGACAGCATCTAGGACTTTAGAAGTGTGTATACTCTGAGTGTACATTGCTGGTTTGAATTCAAAACATCACTATGCGTAAATCTGCCTTTCATATGCAGAAAAGTTATTTTACAGGATCCTTTTTTTTTCATATAATTGTAACTCCTACTTTTAAAATGACTTCTCAAATTAGGAATTTTGCCACATCACTCATTTAAAGCTCTATTTTTAAAGTGCCAATTCATGTTATGGAAAAATAATTTTTTTATTATGTGATGTGTTCAGTTTTATTTAGTAATTCATCATTTAGAACTTGGATTATAATTTTTCAGTACATTAGTATTTTAAATATATCTAAATATTTCAAGCACATTTTACTTATGTCCTCACTAATGTAATGCTTGAACATTGTGTTATTTAGCTTAAACCTCTGTTCATTTTTTATTTGAATCATATAAGGATCATCAACTTAAGGCACGGAAAAATTAAACATAAAGCATTTTACTGTCCTTTCAAGTAAACATATTTTTTACTGTGTAAATCTTACTTTATTGTACTTAATTTTACTATTTTAATTCTAGTTGATGAGTAAAGAAATAGTGAGCTCTCCTACAAATGATGCTGTTGGAGAATTAGAGCAACAGGTGAGTGTTTTAGTACGTGAGGAAAATGTTGTAAACAGTGATAGAGTTCCTTTGTCAATTACTATCTTAAAGGCTTACATAGGGGACCACATACAAGATTATTTTCTTCCATGAAATTTAGTTTATTCTCCTGTAAGATCTTAATTGACTATTATTATGCATTCCTTCATGAATGCAAGTAGTGTTCATCTCCAGAGTTTTTAATGATCATGTTTGAAGAGATGAGTGGCATTAAACTTTCCTGACATTTGTTAATACATATGTGGCCCATTCTGTATAGTTACATAATTAAATAGTACTTAAAAATTCTGCTGAATTCTAATTTACCTAATAAGGAAATATGATTTTTGTCACAGTTGGTTTCCTCTAATATTGAAGAATTAACTCAAAGGTCCTGTACTCAAGGCTTCTTTCCCTGGTTGTTTTACATGGTTGTTTTACATGGAGGAAAAGGCACACTCCTCCTCTGTATAACCCAATCTGGGTTATACGGGGAAGGGTAAGAGGAGAGGTAAATGCATCAAATGCTTTTCCTGTTATATTTTTGGACATCTGACTTTCATGAGTGTCACCAGCCATCTCAAGAAGTATTTCAAATTAAAAAAATTTTTTCTATAAAAATTTTATTTAAATGTAAACATGCTGTGCTCTAAATTTTTTTCTGTGATAAAAATAAACAGTTCAGGGGCTTCCCTGGTGGCGCAGTGGTTGCGCGTCCGCCTGCCGATGCAGGGGAACCGGGTTCGCGCCCTGGTCTGGGAGGATCCCACATGCCGCGGAGCGGCTGGGTGAGCCATGGCTGCTGAGCCTGTGCTCCGCAACGGGAGAGGCCACAACAGAGGGAGGCCCGCATACCACAAAAAAAAAAATAAAATAAAAAAAATAAACAGTTCATCCTCTAATACTCTGTTTTAAATATTTCACAAAGATTTACATAAAATTTTATTTCTGTGGGACCTTAGCCTTAAATGTTAATGAGACTCTGTTGATATTATTTACACAAAAACAACATATTACTACTTATTTGTTAATAGGTAAATTTTAAAAGCATTTCCAACATCAGTGTATATATGTGTTTTGATAAAAGTATATTTTTCAATTTGTTTCAAAATGTGATTTACTAAGAGTTAGGACATTTTCTATTTCAGCTTAAAAGGGCCCTGGAAGAACTTCAGGAAGCACTAGCAGAAAAAGAAGAACTGAGGCAAAGATGCCAAGAACTAGATATGCAGGTATGGATTGAAGAATAATTTCCTCTTTAAATTTACAAGAGTCTTGTTTTAATTAATTAATTAGTAAAGTGTTTTGGAGGTTGGGTTTCATTTCGTGGAGGGACCATTGAAAGGGTCTGTTATAGGCTTGACTATTCAAACATGAACTTTATAATTTTTCTTTTAGAGTTGGGAATTGCTTGCTTAACTACTTCATTGAGAGGGTCATTCTAATTGCAGAATTTCAACTGCTTAGATGACGCCTTAGTTTGTTGTTTTGTAAAAAGGGGAAACTAAAGTATCTATAGGGTATGAATATTAAGTGGGGTCCTTTATGGAAATATTTAGAAGGCCTTGACCCCCAATAAATTTGAGATCCAAGTTTGTTTTGCTAACATGTATGTGTATATGAATGTGTTAGCAAAATAAACTTGTCATGAGAGCAGATTGTCAAACCAGGCTGCCTATATGCAGAACCTGGTTATGTTACTAGCTGGTTGTATATGCTCAGACAAATTGCTTAATTTCTCTATACTTCATATTTCTCTTTTGAGAAATGATGTGTTAATAGTATATATCTCCCAGAGTGATAATTACATTTAAATGAATTAATATACGTTTAGCACTGAAAGCAGGGCCTGGCGCATAAGGGCTATGTATATGTTTGCATGTATTGTTGTTATTGTTATATGAAAATGCAAATGTGAAAATTATGCAATAAGTCTCGAAAAATTATACAAAGATTTAAATGTACCATCATGTTATGCTGTATGTAAATTGCACTTTTCATTCAAATAATGAGCTACATAAATAATTGACTCTCTGAAAAGTGTGAGAACAAGGAAGAAAGGTTGTGGTAGCATTATCCTTGCTTGATGAGATAAATATCTAAAGTGATAGGTCTGGGTAATATTTCTAACGTTCTAGGGTCTGCATATAAGGGAACGAGAAGTGACTTGGTCAGGGTGACTCAGCTACGTAGGGCAGTGACAGCACTAGAATCCAGATCTTCTAACGTCATCTTTAAACATCACTCCTCTATGTTTGAACAAAGCCAGTGTTTATATTTGAACAAAGCTAGTGTCTCAAAATTATGAGAACGTCTACCTCTTCTCCTTTTTTCTTCCCTAACCACACTCACCTTGCATATATATCATCACATATACGCACAGACGTGCACAGCATCAGGGATGTTTTATTTTCAAGTAAGATTATATCCTCTCTCCAGAGTACATCATATAAAGAATAGAGGATTGAATCATTCAGGTATTACCAGTCTCATGTAGGATCTCTGTACAGTTTTCTGAGAAATTCTTATTCAAAAAAGAACACCAAATTCTGTGTTAAAACATTTCAGTGTTTGTAACACATGATGGGAGGTATGTGATGATCTGATTTTAGTTGAAAAGTGTAGACATCCCAAGTTTTGGCATTTTAATTCCAGTATCAAAATAGAGTCAACCCTCAACTATCTGCTACACATGTGAAATGAATATAATCAAAACTGCATATAGTCAAAACAAAAATAATTAATTTAACAATATAAATTTCACACAGGTGTATATGATACATACCCCAATTTTATAAGGAAAATTATTTTTGAAAAATGTTTACTTTTAATCATATGTCACTTGAAAGTGATTCTAAAATTTGGGGGGAATTCTTTTTGAATACCCAACCAAATGAACCAAAAAAGAAAAATAAGCTGCAAAGAAATTCACCAAGGGCAGGTGAACAAACAAAAGGGCATAACCTAATGAAGTTAAATTAAAAGCTAGTAACCAAGGAAAGAAGCAGGCATATGATGTTGACAGAGGCGCTGCATGGCAGGAACCTGCTGTTCTTCCTTCCTCCCCAGCCCATGCAGGGGAATCAACAAAAATCTTGAGACTTCTCACAGTAATCTACCCAATCAGAAGGAAGTTCACACTATGAGTCCTTCATTTTCTTTGGACTGGGGAAGAGTGGAAATGATGGCTAAGAAGAAACTAAGGGCCTGACTCTTTCTGATAGGAACAAAGGCTGTAGGGCCACACACTGAAATGGGGAAACAGTCTGATGCCCAGAGGAATTTCTCCATGGGAATGGAGTATACTTCTCACCACCCTGGTATGAAGTACTTAAACCTCAGAAGTGAGAGCCTAGCCCAGGTGTTATAAAAAGATTGCCCGTTGTCTCAGCTGCCCCCATGCCCCCCCCCCACCACTATCTTCCCTGACCATTCACAAGGCTATATAGAGAGGTGGAGAAAAAACAGTCCCAGCTATTACCCAGAGGGGAGAACATACTGGGCCATGGGTTACAGTGGAAATGGTGTCCAGGAAGTCTTCAGCACTATGCCAGAGCAAACAGGGTATCTTGACTGCCCACAAAACAGGAACTAGATGAAAAGAATCAAAGCATGACATCTCTGTGAACATTACAGACTAAAACCAAAAACAGATAAGAGCATGTAAAAGACAACAGCCAAGCTTAGAAAATAACTTTCACTTCATTTAGTATTACAATTTCATAAGAACACATCAATAGAATAGACTAGGTGGTAGGACAACAAAGTGAAGATTTAAAAGGAAATTGCAGCTAGATAGAAACAAATCAGTGAATAATGTTTAACACCAAGCCTTACCCTAGTTAAGCTATCAGACTTCAAGAGTAAAGGAAAAACAGCTCAGTCAGTCAAGTAGAAAAGGTAAATCACCCACAAAGATAAGAAAATCAGGCTCCCCTACAACTTCCATGCCGGAATATAGAGGAGCAATATCCACAAAATGCTGAGGCAGGGAAACAGCATTAACTGAGGAGTGCAGGTGCAAACTCCCCTTCTTGGAAAAAAACTACTCATTGACACAATCCAGTTAGCAAACATGTTTTAATCAGAATAAAGAATGCAAGAACAGAGGAGATTCTGTAGTGAAAGATCTGGTGATGAAGCTCGATCCATTTAAATAAAGATCTGTGTGAGTTCTGTGTAAATTATGGTTATAGATACTGGGACAACTGAAATTATGACTCACTAAGTCAGGAGTAAGGCCTGATTATGCGTACTTTAAAAAAAGAAAGAAAAAAAAATCCACATGAGAATTTGATGTAAAGTTTTGAGAAACTTTCACGTAGTTTTGGTCCAACATGATTATGGGGCCTTGGGGCAAGTTAGGACAGGTTTATCAACCACTCTTTACCTGCCTTTCCCAGTCATTATTCATACCACCTGGCAGCAGTAACACTGCTTCACTTACTGCAGTAACAGAGGCTGGTTATTCTTGCTTCTAGTATCTTAGAGAAAAGCATACTTTTATCCAGCATTGTATAAAATTAAATGAGGCAGTGATTTTCAAACTTCAGGTGTCTAGAAAGTATGTGCGACTGGGCACAATGTGATAAAGAGGACTCTAGCTACAGAAGTTTACTTTATATTTTAATTTTTAAAATAAACAATTATAAAAATATTAAGTCTGAGTGATGTGAGAATATGAGTATTATTTTTGAGCTTTTTTTTTTTTTTCTTTTTTAGCTTTTTGAACTTTCTGTCTCTTTTAAATAGCTCAGAGAGAGACAGAGACAGAGAGAAACAGAAAGGGACAGAGGCAGGTACAGAGTGAACCTAAACAAAATATCACCATGGCATCTTGTTAAAAGAGATGCCTAGAACCACCACTGGACACTCTAAGTCACCCATCTGGAATGGGTCCAAGGAATTCGCATGTTTAATACCCCCCTCCTTCATATCTGTGATAAAGGTGGCTCTAGAACCACAACGTAAAGCATGGGTAGGAACAAGGTTGGTTAACCACTAGGTATTGAAAACTAAGTTTGCCCATGCTCCTCTCCCTTCTTCAGGGGATTCGTACCCAGTTTGAAGACAGGGTATTGTTTCTCCTCTACCAGTCTTTTTACAACAGCCCCTACCTTCAAGCTAGAACGAGATATTCTTTTCCTTGTGGGCCCCCAACCCCTCATAGTATACTTCCACCAAAGCACCACATTTTCTGTCCTGTAATTGTTTACATTTCTGCTGTAACGATCTTAAAAGGGCACAACCTCTCATTCTTTTTTGTATCCCAAACACTTAGGATTGTACGTGACAGGTCATAGTCACTAGACTGCTTGCATGACAAGAATGGATGCATGCACTGAATTTAGGAAGAGAAACTGTTTCCTCCTAGTCTGTCTGGGAACAGTTTCCCAGCCTTTGTTTGTGTTCCTCATTTGGAGGACAGTGTTTGTAACTTGCCTACACTGTATTTAAGACTATAATTTGATTTTAATTTCCTGTTATTAGCTTGTTGTGTCAATATGTAGTCCCATTCCCATAACTGGACTGAATTGATTATACCTTTTGAAAATATAAATAGCAAACTTGTGCAATAATATATTGTAAGTTATGGGAGGTCAACCTTTTTTCAAACTAATCTTAATAAAATCACACATAAACTTCTAGTCTTATAAAAGGTCACAGCCTTAGCTGTAAATTTTTAAAGATGTTTTTAAATGAAAAATAAAACAGAGAGCAAATCATGCTTGTTAACATAAATATGTAAGTAAAATTAAAAATGTATCAAGAACTGATGTTGATGTGATTCTAAAGTTACATGTTTGTATCCATTTTAAATAGTTTCAGTGTGCAGTTGATTTCAATTCAGGTTTTTGTTACTGATTCATTAACCAAATAATGTGCCTATTGCCTGAAGACGTGATGTGTAACTGGTAATTTTCTACCAGGAACCTAAAATGGTAACTTTGTATATATGTGTGTATATTTTGGCTTACTAGGTACCAGCATGCTAAAAATTTATACCTAAAAGGGAAACAAATTAATTTTTTGAAGTTCATTGGTATTTAGAGATTTTAGAGACTTAGAAACATTTTCTTCTCAGAACTAAAGCAAGCATAACATTTGAAAGATAGTCTTACATGTGTTAACTCTGTTTTCTCTGTATTAAGAAAGTTGATTTCTTCTGACCCAAATCTCCCAGACCCAGAACTCCAGAGTTCTAAGGATCCTTAGAAATTAGTCTGCTTGACCAAGCTATTTAATGACTTGGTCAGATTTATTCTAAGTGTTTTTGCTATTGATGCTTATGTTTTGTGTATTTGTTTTTTAGGTGACAGCACTTCAAGATGAAAAGAATTCACTGGTTTCTGAGAATGAGATGATGAATGAAAAACTTGACCAGTTGGATGGCTCTTTTGATGATCCAAATACAATGGTTGCAAAAAAGTATTTTCATGCACAGTTGCAACTAGAACAATTACAGGAAGAAAACTTCAGGTAACATTTGTAGTGGAAATCATTTTATACAGTTTTATTAAAATAGTAGCTAAAAAATAATAATATCAACAACTAATTTTTAAGCATTACAAAGTATGTTTAGGATTAGTATCCTAAAAATACTGTTGAAAATACTGAATGGTGTTAAGTGGTTCCTGCCCTCATAGGGCTAACGGTCCAGTTTGGCAAGTAGGATACATATGTGAAAAACAAAACAATTCAAAATAATGTGTGATAAGGGCCAAATGAAGGCAATAGGCAAGTCCAAGAGTAGTTTAAAGGAGTGATTGCTGAAGCCTGGGGAGAAGGGGGAGTTTCTTACATAGGAGAAGGAACTTGATAATAAATGGAAAAAAATGTAAATCTTAAGCTAAAGAAGATGCTTTTCATATCAACTTTTATATTTCTTCTTTAAAAAAAAAGTGTACATCTAACCTTTAATAAAAATTGATTGACTCTTATGTGCTTACCACTGAGCTTTGCACTATAAGGCCTTGAGAGTAGGTGCTCCAGTTGTACTGTATGTATTTTTGTTGTTGTTACTTTATTTTGATATGATTTCAAACTTACCAAAAAAGTTGCAAGAATAGTATAAGGAGCTCCTTTATACCTTTCATTCAGATTTGACAGTTGTTTTACAGTTTTCTTCATTTGCTTTAGCAGTCTCTTTACATAATCATATATATATATATATATATATATATATATATATACACACACACACACATGTTAGTTTTTGGAATCATTTGAGAGTAAATTGGAGACATGCCCCTTTACCCCTATATACTTCAGTATGTATTTCCTAAGAACAAAGATATTCTTTTATAAATTACAGCATAGTGATCAAAATTAGTGAATTGGTCATTGATACAATATCATTATCTAATCCACAGATCATATTCAAATTCCAGCAGCTATTTCAGTGTCCTTTATAGGTAATTTTTTTCTTGGTTCAGAATCTAATCCAGGATCATGCATTGCATTTAGTAAATGGATCCATTTATTGATAGTAATGGATATTCAATGGACAGTAGTTCCATTACTGTCATCATTTGTTTTGATGTTTAAATTGTCCCAGATTTGACCACTGAGAAACCTTTCAATTTGAACATGATGCTATCCTTCTTTGAGTATTTTCTTACTTACTGGCACAACAAAATGTTCCAGACTCTTCTTATTCTTCCTCAACTCTAGAATCAGCCATTTCTCCAAGAAGCCCTGATTGCTTTTAGTGGAGAATGTTATTTAGAAACAAAGACCTGTGCTCCAGATGAAATTTTCTGTCATTGCTTCTGAGCCACCTTGGCGTACAGAGCTAGGAAATATGCTTGCACAGGTTCATACCAGTCCATGTTCGCACACGTGCGTATATGCACATATCTGCATTTATTTTCATACCTACAATTGTGAACAATGAGTTCATCTTATCATCTTCCATTTTAGTCCAGTGACTTCAGGGTTCATTCTGATTTTCTCCATTTCCATATTTTAACTCCCTTCTCCAACGTGAGAAACCTGGCTTCCATTTTCCTCAGTACATTTTCTCATTTACTCAATCCCAAAACACATAGGAAGTAAGAATTGTTAACCCATACCTCTGTAAGAAGCAAACTAATACTAGACTTCAGTACGTTTACAGTTCTTTTTTTTTTTAAGATGACATTTGCATATTGTGAAATGAATAAATACTGAGTACAATTTGGCATGTTTTAACAAATGCATGCATTTTTGTAACTCACACTTTTATTGTTTGATAGATCATTTCTATCACTACAGAAAGTTCCCCTATGCCCCTTCCCAGTCAGTCCCTATCTCCCAGAGAGTAATTACTCTTCCGATTATTTTCCACCATAGATATGTTTTCTCTCATCTAGCACTTCTTATAAATTGAATTCTTTGGTGACTGGCTTCTTATGCTCAGCATATTTGTGAAATTTACAGATGTTGCTGAATATATCAGTAGTTCATTCTTTTTTATTGCTGAGTAGTATTCGATTATATGGAATTATTTCTCATTATGACACATTTTGCTTATTCATTTTCCTTTAGATGGGCATTTGGGTTTCCAGATTTTGGCTAATATGAATAAAGCTGGTATGAACATTGGAGTATAAGACTTTTTGTGAACATATTTTTTCATTTCTCATTGGCAAATACATGAATGAACTGGTATTGCTGAGTTACACATTATGTCTGTGTTTAATGTTAAAAGATACTGGCAAACCATTTCCCAAAGTGGTCATATTGTTTTACATTCCCACCAGCAGTGTTTGCTGCTGGTTGCTCTAGTTACTCTGCCTGTATAACATAACTTGGCTTTATCAGGCTTTTTAATTTTAGTTATCCCAGGGGATGTGTTAAGGGTGTTGAATTGTGGCTTTAATTTGCATTTTCCTGATAACTAATGATATGGTAAGCCCCTTTTCTTGTGCTTATTGGCAATATATCTTACTTTGTGAATCGTCTCTTCACACTGTTAGCCCATTTTTAAATTGGGTTTTTTGTCTTTATTACTGAGTTGTAGGAGTTTTAAAAATATATATTCTGGATACAAAATCTTTGTTAGATATACAGGTAGTAATATTTCATCCATTCTGTGGCTTGCCTTTTCATTTTTCAAATGGTATCTTTGAAAGAGTTAAAGTTCTTAACTTAGATGAAGTCTGATTTATCAATATTTTTAAGATTAGTGCTTTTTGTGCACTGTCCAAGAAATCTTTGTCTACTCCCTTGTCGTGAAAATACACTCTACTGTTTTCTTCTAGAATCTTTATAGTTTCAACTTTCACACTTAGGTCTGTGATCCATCTTGAACGATTTTTTGAAACTAGTGTGAGGTGTGGATGTGAAGCTTTATTTTCCTTATGAGTATTTAGTTGTTCCAATATCATCAGCTGAAAAGAAATTTATTTTACTCTCAAACTGCTTTGGCACCTTTGTGAAAAATGATACATCCATAAAATTTGGGTCATTTTCTGGACTCAGTTCTTTCCCATTGATCAATTTTTCTTTCTTTATGCCTATAAGACACAATTTTGATCACTATAGCTCTAGAGTAAGTCATTTAAAATCAGGTAGTGTGAGTATTCCAACTTTGTTCTTTCTTCTCAAAATTTGTTTTGGCTATTCTATCCTTTGCTTTTTTAGTCAGTTTCTGTAAAAAAAAAAACCAACCTTTTGAGATTATGATTTGGATTGTATGTGATTGATACCTTAACCATATTGAGAATTTCTGTCTGTGAATGTAGAATCTTCGTCTATTTAAGTCTAATTTCTCTAGCAATGTTTTGTTGTTTCCATCATAGTTTATGTGTGTCTTCTGTTAATTCTATTCCCAAATATTTAATTTTTTTTGCTGTTACAAACACAATTAAAACATTATTCTGAAAAGTTACTGCTAATATATAGATATACAATTGATCTTTGTATATTGAAACTTTTATCTTGTATCTTGAAACTTGTGTCTTGTATTTTGAAACCCTTCTGTCTTGCAAAGTTTCTTAATTCCCTTACTGATTCTTCTAGTTGTTTATTGTAGTAGAACATTCTAAGGAATCTACAGTCACCTTGTCTATTAATAGAGCTTTACCTCTTCCTTGTATTATTTCTGCCTTGTATTTATCTTCTTTGTTTTGAGCAAGAGCAAACATCTTGCTTTGTTCTGGGTCTTAGGAGAAAATGTTCAATTAAGTACTGTCAATTATGAAGCTAGCTGTAGAGTTTTTAAATTTGCTTTTTATCAGATTGAAGGAGTTCCCCCTTTATTTCTGCCTTGCTACAAGTTTTATCATTAATTGGTGTTGATTTTTTGTCAAATGACTTTTCTGCATCTTGAGAAGATGGTTTGGTTTTTATTTTTCACTCTTTTAATATGATTAATTTTTGAATGTTAAAAAATCTTGTATTCCAGGGAAAACCAATTGTTCATATTTTATTATCTTATATACATATGACTGGATTTGGTTTGCTAATATGTTGAAAGTATTTTTGTGCCTGTCTTTATAATAGATATTGGTCTGTAACTTTTTTCTCTTGTAATGTCTTTCAGGTTTTGTTATCGGAGTTTTGCTAGTCTCATAGAATAATTAGGAAGTATTCTCTCCTCCTCTATTTTCTGAAAGAGTTTATGTAAGAATGATACTATTTTTTCCTTCAGTATTTGATAGAATTTATCAGTAAAACAATTGGATCTGTGGTTTTCTTTGTGAAAGGGCTTTTAATGGCACATGTAATTTCTGTAATGGTCATAGGGCTTTTCAGATTTTCAGTTTCATCTTATGTCAGTTTGCTAAATTGTTTTTTTCAAGGTATATGTTTATTTGATTTAAGTTGTTGAATTTATTGGCATAAAGTTGTTCATAATATTCTATTTATTGTCCCTTTAGTGACTGTAGGAGCTGTAGTGGTATTTCCTTTTTCATTCCTGATACTGGTAATTTGTGTTTTCTCTCATTTTTCTTGGTCACTCTTGCTAGAGGTTCATCAATTTTATTAATCTTTTCAAACATCCTTTATTAACTTTCCATATTGTAAGTTTTAGATCTCTGTTCTTTATTTATTTTACTTCCTTTGGATTTAATTTGCCCTTCTTTTTATAGCCTCTTCAAGTTAGATGATTGATTTTAAGCCTTTCTTCATTTCTAAAATTAGCCTTTAAAGCTGTAAGTTTTCCTCTAAGCACTGATTTAGCTGGGTCCCAAAAGTTTGATTGATTGTGTTTCTATTATTATTCAGTTTGAAATATTTTCTAATTTCCCTTGTGATTTCTTCTTTGACTCGGGGATTATTTAGAAATGTGTTGTTTAATTTCTAAATATTTAAGGCTTTTCTCCAGACTTCATTTTGTGACTGATTTCTGTTTAATTTCCTTGTGGTTAGAGAACATATTCCATGAGACATCAATCTTTTAATATTTATGATACTTATTTTATTGCTCATCATATGTTGTATTGTGGTGAGTGTTCCATGTGTACTTGCAAAGAATGTGTGTTCTGTTTTTTTGACTGACCTGTAACATAAATATTAATTTTATCAAACTGGTTAATAGTGTTATTCAGATCTTTTCTGTATTTTTACTGACATTTTTGTTTAGTTCTATCATTTATTGGGAGACTGATGTTAAAATTTTCGACAATAATTATCGATTTGTGGATCTCTGATTCTGTCGGTTTTTGCTTTATTTTAAAATTCTGTTTTTACTTATATATACCTTTATGATATGTCTTTCTGATAAATTGACCCTTTTATAATTATGAACTGTCTCTCTTTATCTTTGGTAATACTTTTTGTCTTAAAAATTTTTTTTGATGTTAATATAACCACCCCAGCTTTCTTTGCTTACTGTTTGCATGGTACTTTTTTTCATCTTCTTACTTTTAATATATTGTGTCTTTATATTTAAAATGTTTCTTGTAACTAAAATATATTTGAGCCTTGCTTTTTTTATCCAGTCTGATAGTCTCTGCCTTTTTAATTGGTATGTTCAGTCCATTTGACTTTTATGTAATTTTTGACATGGCTGTATTTAGGTCTATCAATTTTCTATTTTTGTTATATCTAGTCTTGGGTTTATTTTTCTTCCTTTTTTGCATTATTTTCAGTTGATTAAATAATTTTTTAATATTTTAATTACTGCATTGTCATTTTAGTTTTTGTTGTTGCTCTAGGCTTTGAAGTATTTATTCTTTATCATAGTCTATACTTAGAGTTAATATTTTACTACTTTGCACGCTGTGTATATTTTTGGATAACTTTAATATATACATTTTCTCTTCATCTTTTGAAATTAAAATTCCTGTTTGAACTAGAAAACCAAGCTCAGTGTTTTAGAAGTAAAAATGAAAATTCTGAACATCATTTGCTTCTCAAGTCTGTTTTAAAACCAAGAGCTGAAAAGTACCTTATTCCTTTAGTTTTTCTTCTTTTGAATGCAGAATCCAAAAAAACATTTTAGAAGTAAGTTTTGCTAAGCTCATATCTCAGTAAGAAAACAAATAATGGAAATTGCATTATAAATACTTGTTTTCCTTATGCAAGGCTCGAAGCTGCAAAAGATGATTACCGTGTTCACTGTGAAGAACTTGAAAAGCAATTAATTGAATTTCAACATAGGAATGATGAATTGACTAGTCTTGCTGAGGAAACAAGAGCCCTGAAAGATGAAATAGATGTTCTTAGGTATGGCATGTCTAAATGTAATTATGTCACTTCTAAGTTATTTCTTAGTCATTTCAGTATTCCATATTTTAATCAGGGATTCTTAGAGTTTTCCCTATGTATCAAGGATTGATCAGTTTTTATCCAGCCTCCTAGTCTTTACTTCTTTTATGCTTGTTGCTAGTTATGGAGCATTTAAGGATAATATTTGATTCTTGTTAGGACAGTTTCATAAACCTTTTTCTTATTTCTCATTTAAGAAAATGATACCTTTTTCTTAAAAATTTGTAAGCTGAGTTACTTTTAGATACGTTTGGCTTGACCTTCTTGTGCTTACTAGTATATCTTGTGAAATTTTTGTGTAAGGAAATGCAGTCACAAACCATATTTTGACATTTGATAAAATATAGATAAGAATCCTAGCATTTATTTCAAGGTTATCTCAGGTTTGTCTTATAGTCTTTGACAATATAAAATTTATATTTAGTTTTTTGCCTGTAAAATGTTACCGAAGCAAGTAGTCTATCCACATGATTTTTATATTTTCTGTTAAATTTTCTTAATCAGCCATTTTCTTGCACAGCTTATTAAAAGCTGTCCTTATTTTAAACAAAATCTTTATAACCATTAATTTGAACTTGCATGTGTTATTGAAGTGGTTTGGTTTATTTATTTATTTTTGCTCTAGCCCAGTTGTCAGGTAAGCACAACTCTAAAGAGAAGTGCTTTGCTAAACAAATTATAAGTTGAGTCAACTTCCCTAGTATATCATATACTTAGCGCAAAACTACGTTAAATATTATGCACAAAGCACAATTGGCCTGTAAGCTACAGAGCAGCTCAGAATTGTTCAATTATATTTAGAAAACCATTCTTTTTTTATACATTTTTCTGATATATAAAATAGTTTGATAATTCAGTTTGTCAAATTTGAAGCATTTTTATTTTGATGAGTTTATAACAGAAGGGTTGAACTTTAGACAGTTTTAGGCCTGAGTCTGTCTCCAAAGTTCTCGCAAAGTTTATGATTTCTTTTCTTTGTCCCTCTCATTTTTTTTTAACCAATTGATAGTTCACTGGGAAGACTCATTTTACAGCCAGAATAACATTGTTATTCTGTACATTGTTATGTACTTACTAGTTTTTACACAGTAATGTTTAGTCTTTGTTATTATAGAGCTACCTCTGATAAAGCAAATAAACTGGAGTCAACAGTTGAGATATATCGTCAGAAGCTACAAGATCTGAATGACCTTCGCAAGCAGGTGAAAACTTTACAGGAAACAAACATGATGTATATGCATAATACAGTCAGCTTAGAAGAAGAATTAAAGAAGGCAAATGCAGCACGTACACAGTTAGAAACATACAAGAGACAGGTAAGGAAATATCTTGATTTTTTAAATCAGTAAAATTGAAAGAGTTCAACTTTGAGTTATCTAAGTCTTTTACATTTTTGTTGGCTTCTGAGCTTGTATATTTTTTGGACATTTTTATTGTTTTATTAGTATTTCTGGTAACCAGTGATAAATGCCTAGAGAATGGAGTTATAACCTAAAATATTCTCTTCTGCTATTTATCAAACAACCTAGATAAACAGGGTAGAAGGCTGATTTTTTTTTTTGCTAAGTTATTATTTGTGTATTTTAAAACTTATGTTTATTCTTATCTACATACCATTTCCACAAATATTTTTTTTTTGCTACATAAATTGACCCATTTTTATAGGCTAGCAACATTTCAAATGGTTGTGCTTTACTGGTCCTTCAGTCCTCTGATGGCAGACTTTACTGTGACAGCAGAAGTGGTATTGTAGGTCTAGGCACCACCAGCTACCGTTTTCATGCAGGAACCACAGTGCCAAATGCCCACAGCTCATCTCTTCATCTTGGTTTTGCCACAGAAGGAGCAAGTGTACTTGGCATGCTGGCTGATTTCAGTTTTCTTCACCATTTTCCTGAGGGAGGCACCATAACGGGTCCCGTATTTACCCACAATTCCAACCTTCTCGATGGGTTTAGCCATGTCGCCGCAACCTAGGACCAAGCCCAGAGAGTCCACAAATATTTAGAATTAGACTATAATCTTACTATAAATTTTATTTCCAGTTTCTCATTTATTGAATTCTGAAAAGCTATCAATATTATATACTCTTATTTTTTACTTTTGTTTCCGATAAAAGGTTCAGGATCTTCACGTTAAACTTTCCTCTGAATCCAAAAGGGCGGACACACTAGCATTTGAAATGAAGCGGCTTGAAGAAAAACACGAAGCTTTACTTAAGGAAAAAGAGGTAAGCATAAATATAATTGATATATAATATGTATGTCTTATTTTAGTTTTTAATACTATCCTTGCTGTTTTAAGAATGGAAGTGATGTAATCAGTTCTGTCTTTCTCCAAATTGAAATTGGTGATATAAAAGAAAGTCTTGTAGACATTCTTTATGCGGTTTTGTAAGTTTCCTTCATATGGGAAGATTAAGTCACAGAGCCTAGGTCATGTCTCAGTGCATGTTTTCCAGCTCTAGACGGTCAGCTCCTTGAGAGCAAGGACCATAGATGCAATTTTTTAACAGCTTTATTAGGATATAATTTATATACCATAAATTTCACCCATTTAAAAGGTATAGTCCAATGGTGTTTAGTGTATTCACAGGGTGTGAAACCATTATCACAATCAAATTTTAGAACACTGTCATCACTCCAAAAAGAGACCATGTGCCCATTAGCAGTTACTCTGCATTCTGGCCCCCCTTCCCTCAGCCTTAGCAACCATTAATCTACTTGCTGTCTCTATAGATTATATGAATATAATATATGAATATAATATATATATAATATATGAATATTATATATATATGAATATATAATCATACACTTTGTGGTTTTTGTGACTGGATTCCTTCATTTAGCTTAATGCTTTCAAGGTTCAACCATGTTGTAGCATGTGTCAGTACTTCATTCATTTTTATTGCTGAATAATAATCCATTGTATGGATATACCACATTTTATGTATCTGTTTATCAGTTTTTGGACATTGGGTTGTTTCCACTTTTTGCCTATTAAATGAATAATGTGGTTATGAACATTTATGTACAAGTTTTTATGTGGACGTATGTTTTCTTTCTTTTTTTTTAATATTTATTTTTTGGCTGCATTGGGTCTTAGTTGCAGCACATGGGATCTTTCCTTGCAGCATGCGGGATCTTCACTGTAGTGCTCAGGCTTCTCTCTAGTTGCAGTGTGTGGGCTTCTCTCTAGTTGTGGTGTGCAGGCTCCAGAGCACACAGGCTCTCTAGTTGTGGCACGCGGGCTTAGTTGTTGTGCGGCACGTGGGATCTTAGTTCCCCGACCAGGGATTGAACTGGCGTCCCCTGCATTGCAAGACAGATTTTCAACCACTGGACCACCAGGGAAGTCCCTTCATTTCTTGAGTATATACCTAGGAATGGTATTGCTGGGTCATATGAGCTGGGTCAGAATAGCCAATGATATGAAGTCCTAGCATGCTATCCCTAGAAAATAATGTTTTTTCCACAAATTCATACGTCCAGTATGCTACTTAGAGTAATACAAGGAAATAACAAGTCTCCAGCATCTTTTACACACCAGACTATAGTCTAGATATTAGACAAACTATCTCATTCACTACTCAGACACCTTTGCAGGGGCTTATGAATCAGTATTCTCATTTTGATGATAAAGATCTAAAGCCAAAGAGTCAAAAACTTGCCTTGGATAGTATAGCTGGAAATAGTGAAACTGAATTCAGGGCACGATCTATTTGCCTCCAAAGTCCATGTACTTTTTATAACTCTACAGTTGCATATTTGTGCTTTCTTGCATAATTACATTCATTTGGTTCAAAGATAAACTATCTAATGGGGAAAATCACAAGCTTTGTGTTGTATAAAGTCTATTATTTATGTGATTTATACAAGAGAAATTACCCCTGAGCACTAAAACTAAAACATGGTCATTTTTAATTAAGTAAGGAACAATTAGCAAATTAAATTAAGATAAATTATTTTAAGCATAAGTTAAATTGCCTGTGGGCAGAATTAAATATTTTGCTTATGTAAACAATTCTTTTTTAGAGACTAATAGAACAACTTGATACTCTGAAAGAAACAAATGAAGAGCTTCGATGTTCACAAGTACAACAGGATCACCTAAACCAAACAGGTGAATTTTGTTGCATTTAGAAAAGGTTTTTTTAATGGTAGATATACTGAAATGTTAATCTATTTTTTTGTTACTGATGTTTAGATTCATCTGCTACAAAAAGCTATGAGAATCTTGCTGCTGAGATTATGCCAGTGGAATATAGGTAAACTTGTTTTTATTAATTGATAACCCATACTTAATATTAGAAACGTGATTTCTTCTTCCTTTTGTAAATTTCTAAGCCTTTAACATTTTCCATTTTACGAGTCATAGGGCTTGAAAATTACTTTGTCTCATGCTTATGCTTTCTAAATCAGATTGTTATTGCTACTATGGAAGCTTAGAAATTTATCAGAAATAAAATTTCACTTACTAGCTGAATAACATATTCTGGTTTTTATAATACAGCCTTTATTGTGTTGAACTTATTTTTTTTATCCTTAATCTCTTTGGTAACACTTTAAAATGACAGCTATTGAGTGGACAGAAATTTCCTCTTTTAAACACTATGGAAAACCTTTTTAATACTTGGCATTCAGATCCACACTGGTGAAAAAAATAGGAGAGGAGCTGTCAATTGCAGGAGGATTAAGCTGGAGTTAAATAAAATACAAATTTTAGAGGTTCCTCTTGACCTAACTTTTATTTTGGTATTTTACCGCTATGTTTACTTCTAGGTATTTGACTAATCTGGTATAAAATTGTCTTTTCCTTTTCTGTGGCAACAGTTTTATATGTTAATTACTTCTAATTCTACTCTTTATTTAAACAGCTTTATTGAGATATAATTCACCCATTTACAAATATACAGTTCAGTGGTTTTTAGTGTAATCACAGAGTTGTATAACCATCATCACTATCTAGTTTTAGAACATTTTCATCCTTCACAAAAGATACCCTGTACCTATTAGCAGTCATTCCCCATTCCTGCCTCCCCTCCATCGCCAGCTCCAGGCAACCAGTAATCTACTCTGTCTCTATGAATTTGCTTGTTGTGGACATTTCATATACATGGAATCATACAATATGCGTCCTTTTGTGAGTGACTTCTTTCACTTTGCATAATGTTTATAAAGTTGTTGATTTTCAATTTTATCAGTTTTTTGCTGTTAAGATAGAGCTCCTCACATGCTGGGCTAGAAACTAACTTGCACTTTTTAGTTAGTAATATCCAGTGATACTAATCATTTAAAAATAGCCATTTTTTAAAGTGATGGTGCTGGCATTCAGAAGAACAAATATTGTGATTAATTGAAATTAGTTGCTTTTGGGGAATGGAATTTAGGAGGGCAGCAGGTAGGAAGCATTACTTTTTTATTTAATACTGTTCCTATCATTTGCATTTTTAAAAACATGTATGTAAACCTTTAATAAAAATTTTTTCTAAAAACAAAAAGTCCAGAGACACTCATATGACTGTCATTATCATAAAAGTATACTTAAAAATTTTAAGGAAACTGTAGTTTCTTAAATCTACTGCTTTTTATTTATATGTTTTCTAAGGATGTGCTATATATTACCTTTAGTGTGAATAGTTTCTAAATTATCAAAGTAAAATAATTCTACATCTCTTAGGGATTTACATAATAAACATTTATTGACATATAATCTTGTACCTGTACCTTTAAAAACTGACCATTTGTTTTTTTGAGACATAGTCCTACAATGCACAGTCTTTTCTTAAGAACTTTCAGAAGCTTTGGTAACGTTTCAAAATGACAACTATCGAGTTGACAGGAATTTTCTTTTTTAAAAAGCAAAGAATTTTAAAAACTCTTATACTTAAAAAAAATTTTTTTTAATTGCTTTTTAACATCAGGGAGGTGTTTATTCGACTGCAACATGAAAATAAGATGCTTCGATTACAGCAGGAAGGTACTGAGAACGAACGTATTGAAGAACTTCAGGAACAGCTGGAACAGAAGCACCGCAAGATGAATGAATTGGAAACTGAGCAGAGGTGACTGACACACTCCCCCATAATTGAGAGTCATAGCGATTTAATTACCTAACCACAGAATCTGGATTTGCAGAAGTGGAAGATGTCATTGTAGTTCAAATAATTAGGATTTGCACACGTTTCGATTTTTGTTTTTTCATCTCTCACTACCCATTATCTTTAGCAGACTTCGTTAAAGCAAGTTGCTTTTTCTTGAATTTCATTTAGATGTCTTCACAAATGACAAAAAATTAACAGATGAATAAATGACAATCTGGTTTTCAGCTGGAGTCTTGTGCATGGATGGTACATAGATTGTGGAGTCAAATTTGAATCCCACCTCTACTTAAACTGGGCAAGTTACTTAAATTCACACTTAGTGTCCTCAGCTATAAATTGGAGATGACACCTATTTGCAGGTTCTTATGAAGATTACAGATAATGTGTTTAAAGCAAATGGTGTACTTATCTGATATCAATGAGGTGTTCAAAAATTATAATGTTTAAAAAAAATAACGTTTATGTGGTGCTTACTAGTGCCAGGCACTTTTCTAAGCACTTTTTTATATTAACTCAGTAAATTCTCACAATAACTCTATGAAGTAGTAACTATAATTATCTCTTTTTTTATGGACAAGGAAGCTGAGGTGCAAGGTGTAACTTGCCCAAAGTTACACAGCTAGTAAGTTCTGGATCCTGCATTTGAACCCTCTGTCAATCTGACTTCAGAGTCTGCGCTCTTTAACCACTTTGCTAACCTGCCTCTTATAATAGCATAATGACAATGAAGGTATTTGGATTTATCTGACCAACCTTTATTGGATCTTAGAGACCACCAGGAATTTTAAAGACACTTGAACCTTGTCTCTCAACTTGTATTTATACTATTGCATCAACTGCAGTTAAAAGAAAAATAACGTTTTAGCTTTCTGAAGAGACCATTAAATATTGCTGTTTTATATGGTTCAATATCAGCACTGGAGATCCTAAGTTTCAGCTGTTAATATAGGAAGATAGACATGTGAATAGATAATTATTATGTGATAACTGTAATATTGGAAAAATGGACTGTCATGATGGGCAGGTGTGTTGTGTCATATATATATATGAAGAGAGAAAGTCAGACAGATAGTAACTCTCTCTGTCTTGCTGGTAACTTCAATGTCAGTAATGAAGCAGGGGTTTTTTTTTTTGTTTGTTTGTTTTGACTGGAGTATAATTGCTTTACAGTGTTGTGTTAGTTTCTGCTGTTCAACAGAGTGAATCAGCTATACGTATACATACATCCCCTCCCTTAGACCTCCCTTCCACCCCACCCCCATCCCATCCATCTTTAATGAGATTTTGCCAAGTTAAATAGCTGCAGTAGTTGCTAGTGCCAATCTCTTTAGTTGAAATAAAAGTCATGAAGAAATGGTTGGAAAATGGTGGCCTTCCTCTTCTCCCAACACCCTGTGAAATCTGAAACAAGAAATGGAAACCTAGTTTCCATTCATTAAAAATACAACTGAAGGAAAACTGAGCTAGTTTTCTGATTTTTATACCAGTGAGTACAGTGCAGAAATGTTATGCTTTGCCACTGACTCATTAAGAAACTTAAAATTTTAAATGTGGGCATATATGCTTTTAGGATAAAAATGTCTTTTTTTAAAGAATATTTCCTTGAAAGTAGGCTACTATACTATATATTATACCTAGCCACAGATAATTGTTCAGCTTTGGTTATTGCTATTAAATGTATACTTTATGAGTTAAATTGCATAAATGCACCTTTATAGATCCTTAACTACTTTGACTTTCAGTACAAATAAACACATGTGATTCATCTTATAATAGGCTGAACAAAGAACAAATTCGAGAATTGCAGCAACAGATTGAGGACCTCCAGAAGTCTTTGCAAGAACAAGGCTCCAAGTCTGAAGGAGAAAGTGTAAGTAACTTAAAAGTTATGATAATTCTGTTATGTATGGACTCTCTGTAATAGGTCCTGATGTCCAAATTAATCTCGTATTTGAAAGTGCTACCCTTATCATTGGGGGTGCCCTTAAATACTGTATATATGTGCATAACAGATGCAGGGATTTTGCCAACTTGGAGCCTCTAAATTGATCATATGGATTGGAAGGTGATTTCTATCTGTCCTATTTCAACAGCTACCCTTAAGTTCATGGTAATTCCTGATTGGGAGCATGCTACAACTGAGGCCTTCACAGTTTTGCTGGGATCCCAACAGGACTGGCCTGAGAAAACCCTAGTGAGAGTAATCTGCAGTCAGAATAGAGGAAAAGAGAGAATGAGAAAGCGATTTCTACCAAAAGAACATTCAAGAAGTAGGTCACATCAACCTCCAAAGGCCAGAAATCTTAAAGCAGTCTTGAAGTACATCAGCCCTTATTTCTTCCCTCCTTTCATGCAGACTCATGGCCTTGCCATTTCTCATGGTTTTTGATGGCAAATAATTGTGAGGGCAGAGGTAAGAGGACTTAAAAAAGATCAAACAGCCTAAATCTGAATAGAACTAGCGATGTTTATATAGTTCAATCTCTATATGCAGAGAGGAGAAGTAATAATTGAGGGAGGAATGTATTTAACTAAAACCACAACAAAAAGATAGGGCTGATGTCATACTTGACACATTGGACCTGTCTTCAAGACCACACAAGTATCACAGCAAATATTTTCCTCTGTTTCCATTGGGAAGTGTGACAGAAACTGAATATCTGCCCTTGATTCTTTTGCACTTGCCATCCTATTTACATGCTTTTCAGTATAGACTAAATCTTCCTTAATCTAGTGCCCCTTGTACTTCTTTTATAGCCTAGCATTTAAGCTAAAATTAGGACTCAGGGCCATATTCTTGTTAATATCCCTTGTAAGAAGGTGTGTTTCTGTTGTGTTAGCACCTGTGTAGCTCATTCTTAGTCTGGACTTGCAACTAGCAAACTCACGGAATGAGAGCAAAGCTCAGGTGGGCTGGCCTACAGGCCATTCTTTCCTCTTCTTTTCTGCAACAGCTTGCATCTCAAACAGTCCCCCAAGAGAATGATTTGATGGAAGTTTGGCATTTGGAAAATATAAATAGACTTTGTAAAATGGTATGGATGAGCAGAGATTTTTTTGAACTAATATGAGAGAGAAAATGAACAACATTGAAATGGGAGTTGGATCCATAAACTCAAATTGAAGAACTGCTTTCTTTCTCCACAAAGACTTCAAAATACTAAATGGGCTTTGTGCCAATAGCTCCTCAGTGGGTTATGCTATTGGGAGTCTAGGAAGCAAAATGAAGGACAAAATGTTCATTTCAACAAAAAGCCCTTTTTATTGACTATAACATACATACCAAAAAGTATGTTGTATATGTGCATTGTGTATGTGTGTGTGTGCATATTTCCTAGCTCTGCTCATGGAAAAGGCTTAGAAACAATGATCCCAATAAGCATGCTTGAAACTGAGCGGGGCCCTGTAGGGCCCTCCTGGGTACAAAAGTCTTTCTCTGTCTCCCATTTCATGTTTTAAGGAAGAAGGCTTTGGCCTCCTAGACCTTACCTGAGTTCTAAAGGGCAGATTCAAACGGTTACTAATTAGGGAAGGGAGGGAATGCAGAAACAGAGGCGGAGCAGTCAAGAGACAACAGTGCAGATGAAGCATGGTCCTGGTTCCTCCTCAAAGGATATACATAACAATATATCTCTGAGTTCTTCTACAGGAACTAAGATCCCCACCCAGGTGGAGGATGGTAACTTCAGGCTGAGCACACGATTTCTAGAGCACTGCCCTGTTACCTCACCACCAACCAATCAGAGAAAGGTCATGCACCCTGCAGCCCTCCCTCAAAATTTTGCCTATTAAAAACTCTTCCCTGAAAACCATCAGGGAGTTCAGGCTTTTTGAGCATAAGCTGCCCATTCTCCTTGCTTGGCCCTTCCATAAAACTTTTTCTGTTCCAAAAAAAAAAAAAAAAAAGATAGGGCTAGATGTGTGTTAGATATTGATTGGATAGAATGTTAGGTAACTATACTTGTATTGATGAGGGAGAGTAAATAAAGAGATGAAAAGGAAGATTGAAAGGGTTGAGTTTCCTTTCTGTCTTTTATATGCTTTATATGATTTTCTCTTTTTTCCCTGGGGGCTTGGAAAATAGAAATCGTCTCATGCGTGGCGGCATCTCATATGTGCATATATACGGTATTGTAACCTCTCTAATACAAATTTTTTTAAGCCACATTAAAAAATATTTTTATATGGGATCATTTGGGGATAGTACATTTTGGATTCAGTGTTTTAAGGATTTTAAATTTATCTTTATAAAAAAATTTGTTGGTGTCCAAATTACATTTTAGATTATATATTTTAAACTCTTCAAACTATTTGGTAGATGATACAGAACTAGTATTGCAATCTAAATTCCTGTTCTTTTAAAGAGGAAATTTTGTGTTTTAAATTTTATTTTTTAACAAAATCCAATTGCTTCATTTAATATTGAAAATGCTTGCATTTATAATGATAAAGTTTTATTATAGAGATAATTATTTTTGTTCATTAAGTCTATTCTTTAGTGAAGGTCTAAAATCTTAAAATTTGTGTTTTAGATAGATGATTCTTCAGGAGTTTAAATGTTTGATACTCCTCAATATATCACATTCAGCTTGCATTTGCTATTTTCCTTTGAGTTCAGATTTTATTTTCATTGTATTCAAAAATATGAAGTATTTTTCTTTCTGCTATTATACTTACTCTTCCTAATTTAATTTCCTATTCTCTTTCCCTTTCTTCTTTGAAGTAAGAATATACCTAAAATTTTCTGTTTTTAAAAGTATGTTATTAGAAATACAAATTTTTAAAACATTTATAATTTTATATGGTATCCCTTCAAAAGGAGGTAAAGAGATTTCGATGTCTGGAAAACTTACCTTTGTCACAATAGTTATCTTACAGCAACTTTTTCTAATTTTTATAGTCCAGCAAACTAAAGCAGAAGTTGGAAGCTCATATGTAAGTAAAACTGATAGTCATTTCAAATATGAGAGGGGAAGGGTTTTAAAAGCTTCTGAAGTTATTAATATCCTTTTCTGATTTTGTTTATTAAAAGTAAAAACCCTGATGCCAATTCAGTGTTCACCACTGCTACCAAAAGTGAAAAGAAGAACATGGTAAAAGGGTCAGCCTACCTGCTCATGATCCCAAACTCCTACATTTTTTAATCGCTAGTGTCATTTGAAGAGTTTATAAAGCAGACAACTGTCACAACTAGATTATGTGAAAGTGTGGGATGTTTAACCTATAAAATATTTACTTTAACTTTCTTAGGAAGCAAGGGTGGCCAGGGGAAAACTGTAAAATTTTTGGCACCCACCATGTGTCAGGCAGTTTACATCCTCATAACCAACCCCTAGAATATTTGGCAGGTATTATTCCCATTTCACAGATGAAGAAGCTAAGGATCAGAAAGTGACTTGCCCACAGTCCACAAATGTTATGTGGCAGAAACCAGTTTTCATTCTTATGTCTGTTTGGCTCCAAAGCTCCATGCTCTTTCCACTACTTAGGGAAAAACTAACGGAGGTCCATGAAGAATTACAGAAGAAACAAGAGCTCATTGAAGACCTCCAGCCAGATGTAAACCAGAATGGTAGGTATTTGTAAAAACCTGGATCAGACTTTATGTAAAGACTTGACTTTTTTAGTTGAAGGATGCAAGGACTGTGTATATAACTCTTCAGGCAATGCAGATATGTACATTGCAAATAAGAATCATAATAATTTTTAGTGATTTAAGTAATAAATGATCATATCCTAAAGCAAAAAAAAAAAGGTAAATCTAATAAAATGACCTGATTGATATATAGGAGTATCAAACATTGTAAAATATAATAAAATTAATACTATAGAAGTGTAAATAAAGTAATTTATAATCAGATTAAAATGAACCTCAAACATGTAGAAAGAATGCTTTATTTTGTGATGGTTGTGCTTACATTGTAAGGTGTATTTGCTCAATGAAATACTTGATAGAAAGAAAAATAACTCAGTAAAGCAGATTAGAGATATTTTTTAAGAAAAAATAATACAAAATGATCAGGGATGTGTTGGGTATAGTTCAGAAGTTTTAGATAAGAATTGACTACAGGGCTTCCCTGGTGGCGCAGTGGTTGAGAATCCGCCTGCCGATGCAGGGGACACGGGTTCATGCCCCGGTCTGGGAAGATCCCACATGCCACGGAGCGGCTGGAAGAATTGACTACAAAGAAGAAATAAAATGTTTCTCTTCCAAGTTCTCATTATCAGTCTTTAGAAAATATAATTTTTTTATGTGAGGAAGGAGTATTTTAAATTGCTCATGTTTCATTTTCTTTTCAATAACAGTACAAAAGATCAATGAACTTGAAGCTGCTCTTCAGAAGAAAGATGAAGATATGAAAGCAATGGAGGAAAGATACAAAATGTACTTAGAGAAAGCAAGAAATGTGAGTGGCTTATCTTTCAGAGTTTTAGTCTTTGTGACTTGGGTTCTAATTGGGCCTGTCCCACCTCTTCTTGGATCTATGTCACATCGCTTTGCTCCCCACTACCCTGCCTTGCCAGTCAGGTTCCTGGTGCGTCTCCACCTCTGTCTTCATGTTCTTTCCCTCTCACTCATCAGCATCAGAAAATACTACACATGGCTTCATAGGGACAGTTAAATGTTGATTGTAGTGACCTCATGTAGAGAAAATGACTACTGTGAAGGTATGTAATCTTTAGCTCTTACAGTGAACATTTGCCTTTGTGAAAATTGAGCTTTGCAAACTTGTTTAAATGGTTTTAGCATTTATTAAGTGTGTATTAGACAGTTAAAGATCAGTCTAAATGTTCACCAGACTAATTATCCTTTTCCTTATTTCATACTTTTTCTTAAATATCTGTAAGTACTGTTCTCATAAAATCTTCCATTTCCATGAATATATTTTCCTAATTAACTGTAAGTATTCTCAGAGAATGTTAATGTGCCCTTTTCTAATTACTGAATAAAAGAAGAGAATTTTATGACAGAGCCTTAAAATACTGCTAACATGTCTTCCCTTTTTATGTTTAAGTTTTTTATTTATTAAGGTGTAAATAGTACCTGCAGCAACAGGTACACCCCAAGATCTCAAGGCTTAGCAAGATAGAAGTTCCCTTCTTGATCACACGAAGTTCAGTCGTCAGTGTGGGAGGGGCCATACTCTATGCAGTCATTCAGAGCCCCCGAGTGACGAAGGGTCAGCCTTCTTCACTAAGGGGTTCTCAGATTCACTCGACGTTGTCCAGCTACAGAGGAGGGAAGACAAGCCGAGATCATATGGGACATACATAATGGATC
Organism: Physeter macrocephalus; assembly: GCF_002837175.3. NCBI lineage: Eukaryota > Metazoa > Chordata > Mammalia > Artiodactyla > Physeteridae > Physeter > Physeter macrocephalus. The sequence goes on from NC_041217.1 coordinate 134,827,906, forward strand.
AGGCATAAATCTCTTCCCTCGCATTTCAGTGGGCAGAACTCAGGCACGTGGCTGCACCCAACTTCAGGAGGCCGACTTGCTAAACATCCGGGCAGTCTGCCACAGTTCAGTGTCTCTGTTACAAATGTGTAAATGCTTTCAGTAGAAAATTTATTGGAAGGTTCTCAGAGACAACTGCTGTTAACAGTGCATTTTTTTCAGTGCCTATTATCTCTGTGATTGTTTACCGTAACACACCCACACACCCAATTTGTATGATCGTATCACGTATGATTTTGATCGTGCAATTTGTATTTTTAAACTTAATGTCCTCATGTTATATAAATGTAGCTAATATTTATCGAGCACCTGTTATGGTAAGCACTGGGAATACAGCAGCAAACAATACACTTGTGTATGGAGCAGACTGCAAAATTAAAGAGTTAGCTACATAATATTCTTTCAGTTGAATAGATATATCATTGTTTACTTAGTCAACATCCTATTGTTGGAAATAGTTTGTTTCCATGTCTTTTTCTTTTTTGCTCCTAGAAATAAGGCTACGGGAAACATATTTATACAGAAAATTTCCCCTTATTTTGGTTTATTATGTTAATCTTGTTCCTAGGTTAATGCATCAAACAAAAGTTATTGGGTCAAAGGATAAGAACATTCTAAAGATGCTTGACATGTATTTCTACATGATATTCTAAAAGTATTATAACTAATTAGACAAAGCAATGACAATGAATACTGTATTCTTGCCATCATCAAATATTATCATTTAAAAAAGTTGCTTTTTTGGTAAACATGATTTCATTTTTTACCCTTACACTATTTCAGGGGAGAGGTTAAAATAGTAACGTATGTACATGATAGAAGGTATGGTTGTGACTTTTCTATATTTTCTGAGCTTTCTATCACTTAGAGGCAACCAATTTTTATGTGTTCTTTGTAATTAAATTATGATTTAAAAACTAATGTGTCTGCTTTTACAATGTGTACTTCATAAGGGGAGGTACTTCATAAGAGTCAGTTGCCCTGACTCTGGTAAACTGCTGCAGCCCCATCTGCCACAGTGCCTGCCACGTTTAGCAGTGAATTGTTCTGAATGAACCACAGTAGTGTTTAGGGATATTACTTTATAGTCTTTTTTCTTTACTTCTATAAACATAGATGAAATTTTCTTGTCATTAAATTTTAAATCTTTTAAAATAGATTTGTAATTCGGTGATACAGATGACCTTATTATTGGAAACTTGTTTTGCTTGTAACTTTATACCTAATATTTCTGAGTTGATTTGCTACCATACTGCTGACTACATAGTTTAGTTCAGTCTCTGAACAACATTCTGATCAAACTTTGTTTTTGCTCACATTTGGTAATTTACATGGATATGACTGAATACTCTAGAATTTGCAGACAAAATCATCAATGTCTATTATATTTATCTTATATGTTGAATTACATCTAACTAGATAATGGTAGTAAGATTGTTGCTAAGAATTTTTTGTGTGTGTTAGTTACTCCTACTTTGTACAGTTAGCAAGTTCCCATATAACTATTGAATTCATTTTAATTAATTTTAAAAAATGTTTTAATTTATCTGATTCAAGTTAAAGGTAGAAAGGGGTTATTTCAAGACCTCAGTGCTCAAAGCTTGATAAGGCTAAGTAACTATTTCTGAGTACTGAGCCGGGAGAAGGAAATTTGATTTGGAGATGGGTATCTTCCCATTTTTGTACTGAATTTTTATACCATTTCTAGCCTGTAGAATGTTATTTTTGTTACTCAAATTAGAATGTAAAACAAGTTATAGTTAGCTCCTGGATCACTTTCTGGATAATGTTCCACTTTACACAGATTTTACACACTGTGTTCTTATTTCAGTATTTGACAAGATAAAGTGAACATAAGAGATTTGTTTTTTTCCTTTAAACAGGTAATAAAAACTTTAGACCCCAAATTAAATCCAGCATCAGCTGAAATAATGCTACTTAGAAAGCAGTTGGCAGAGAAAGAGAGAAGAATTGAGATTCTGGAGGTAAAACTTCCATATTCATATATCTCCTCTTAATTATTCTGTCAATATATAATTAACTGCTGTCAATATTTGCCATTAATGATCAAATTTCACAAGAATTTAAGTTAGGAGTGTCATGTTTTAGCACTCAGTATGCTTATTACAAAGCATCTCACAAGCCCACAAGATGGGCCTCTACAAGTTTACGTATCTTGCTGCATTGTATGTCTCTCCCTCTGTAACAGCCAATCATATAGATAGCCCTTCTTTCTAGTAGAGTCCTGCCGTCATGCTCCTTTTAATATTATGTGGATGAGAGTTCATTTAAAAAAAAACAAAAACAAAGGTCACCTTTTTAAAAAGGTACTATACTCAGTTAACCAGATTCTTCTTTACTTTTCTTCTCCCAATAAATCAACTGGGAAGGTTATGTTTCAGGGAAATACACTATATTCATTAACCATTTTCTTCATATTATTTCTGAGCCAGTAGATAGAGACTGTGGTGGAAATAATTTATTTAAAGCTTTAAAGACTTTAATATACAGAGTACACACCAGCCTTATGGTGCACTTGCTGTAAGTGCTTGTCCAGGCCATGTCAAGTGTTGTACAAAAGCACTGGATAGAAGTGTCTCTCTGAAGAAATACTATTCATTCTTCAGGATCCAGCTCCAATATCTCCCATTTATAAAGCTCTCCTTGTATATCTTAGGCAAAGTTAGTTGTCTCTTTATAGTGACTCCATGTACTTTGAACTCATGAATTCATCCCACAATAGCATTTTTCTTTATGGCATGTGTCAGAGTGTCTTGAGGGCAGAGGCTGTATCATATCTCTGTACCCCCAGCATTAAATATCACATAAATCAGAAGCCAAGGTTACAGCTTTACTGTTAACTTGTCTTGAAGTTATCACTCCTCCTCTCTGGTCCTTAGTCTCCTCATCTGTAAAATAATGGGACTTGAACTGAATAATCTGTGAACTCTAAGTTGCTTTGAATATTCACTTCCCAGTGAAAGCCAATGAGAATGTGCACCAGTGTTGATACTTGAAATGTAGGTCCCTTACAAGTGTGATGACAAAATGGTGCCTCTAATATAGGGCTGTGAGGAAAATCTTCAGTTAAGTCACAGCATATGGGCCTTTAATTTATGTGTATTTATCTGTACACACACTGCAAAAAGTAAAAAGGAGAAAACTGATGTTTATAGCAGAGGTTATTCTGTCTGCATCCTTCTCGGGCAGTCTCTGTCTGGAGTGGATGTGAGCGAGAAAATGGGCATCTTACCTCCTTTGTTTCCTGTATGCTTTTTCGTACCATGAGCATCTTGCTGTAGGAACATTCAAATGTTTTAGATGCCAGCTATATCTGGCGCTCCACAACATGTACAAAATCAGCTGTATTAGAGTAATTAAGAAATGAACGTCAGTCTCTAGGGTGGCACGCAGATAGGGCCCTGGGCAGTGTAGCATACAGTCACCAAGGACTGAGAGAGAACAATTCATGCTAAGCTTTACAGGAAATTTTGAAGGATTTTCTGGGGTATTTTTCCCTACATCCTTTTTCTCCTTAGTTTCGACTCTCTGCAGGTGCAGCTTTGTTTTGTCACCTAAGCCAGTTGTTACTTTTTTCTCTAGATATAGGGTACAGTAGCATAAGAATCACTCGTTTCTTGTTTGTTATTGTTTAATATCTGTTCTACCAGTACAATTCCTAAAATAAAGATTTATTAGTCACAATCTTATTCTTTCCTAAAGGTGCTGGGCATGCATTTCCCATGATTCAGCTTTACAATTTGTATACTTTCTGTGCCTCACAGTGCATTCTTCACATTCTCTTGATCATGGGCATAGTGAAAAAAATATTCCATTTTCAGTAATTTGGGTTTATTTCTTGGATTTTAATAGTCCTCATATCTTTTTCCAGAGTGAATGTAAAGTAGCAAAATTCCGTGATTATGAAGAAAAACTCATTGTTTCTGCCTGGTATAATAAGGTGAGTTGAAATTTAGCCAGTGAATCAATGTTTAGAACAGTGTTTATCAAACATTTTGACCATGAACCACAGAAGGAAATATACTTTATACCACAAATTAGTATGTGTTCATGTTTATGTATAACTGAACAAAGTTACCTTGACTGTGTGTGTTGCACTCAGGCGTTTTCTATTATATTCTTTTGTTTTTTTTTTTTAAATGTTGTTCATAATCCAAATTTTATATTTTAATATTTTTAGTTGATTTTGACTTTTTCAAAACCTCTAAATTGATTTCATGACTCACCAACCTTTAAGTTAATGCACATGAAGCACTCATACAGTTCTTAAACATTTTTAAAATCGCCTTATTTGAGCTAAAACATTTAATTTGTGCTTCATAAAGGGTTTCTGTAGAAATAAGAATATCTGTATAATGCAAAATTAGGTGCTTCTAGTACTCAGCATGTATTTTAACATCCCTAAAGCCTCTCAGTGTATCCTTTGTTGTATTTTCTTTTTTTTAATCCAGAGACTGCTCTTTAAGAATTGTCTATCTGTCCTAACACGGAGAAAATAGTATAAAATAATTTGATATATTTTATTTTGTCATCCTTAGTATGGTGGGATGTTTTCAAGAGTAGCATTTCCTGATGTATATGGTTCTTTTGAGTATTCTAATCAGCTAGCATAGATAATAACACAGCCATTATCTACCTTAGCTGCCATTTATTTAGTATGAGAGAATATCAGTTTATAGACTCTCCACATGTGAAGCCTGTGCTTCACCATGAAGAACTGGTTCTCCATCCTCAAACATGCCTTTTTCTTTCATGTCATCATACTTTTTGTTTTCTCCCTCCCTTCTCTCTTTGGTGAAATCTGGCTTAATTTAGCAAGGCCTTGAAGGAGATTGTGTGAGGTGTCCCCAGAACCTTCCTTCATGGGTTAGCCATCCTGGTTAAGATTAGGGACAATGTATTATTTTCCTTGTTGTTCTGTGGCCTCTTGAAACATAAATCATCAAAGATATTAGAGCCAAATAATGCATTATTTAATCATTTTTCAACCCATATTTTTTGAGCATTTACAATATTGTTGTCTATTGTACTAGTTACCAGTGAAGCTAAGTTCCGTAAAATCGCTTTATGTGATCTAGTGAGAGGAGTAGTGACTTCTTCCCTTAGTAAGAAACCCAATAGCCACAACTACAATAATTTGTCATGTACTGATATATAGCTAGACCATAGTAAATTTGAACTATTCTGTGATTCTCAAACTTTAGCATGCATCAGAGGACTTGTTAAAACGCAAACTATTGGACTTACCTGCAGAGCTTCTTATTCAGTAGGTCTGGGTAGAATCCACAGGTATAATTTGCACTTTTAAATTCCCAGTTGTGCAAACGTTAATCCAGGGACCACACTTCAAGAACCATTGATCTTAGGCTTTTCTCTTGTGCTGTGTCTGCTCATAATGGCTGGAGTAACGGCCCCAACACAAAGATTTGCCTTGGGACTTTTTTCTATTGTTATAATTAAGCTTAATTCTAGAGCATTATTTTAAGCTACTGTTTTTAACAATTTCAAATTTAATGGGCCAAAAGAGAGAAAAAGGGATTTATGCCTTTTTTTTTTCTCCTTTCTTACTGGCATTATCACGTGCAGTGTAGCTCCTGAACCCTTAATTTTTTCTATAACAATGAGGAAAACACCAGCTTTATAGAATTGCTTTGAGGATTAAATGACTTTGTATATGTGGAAAGCACTTTTCAAACTCCGCATAGTCATGTTATTTGTTTATTTTTGTTCAGAGTCTAGCATTCCAGAAGTTAGGGATGGAATCTAGACTCGTGCGTGGCAGTGGCGCTTACAAAGACACGGCGGCTTGTGCCCCTGCCCGGTCTTTCCTAGCACAGCAGCGGCACATCACCAGCACCAGAAGAAATCTCTCTGTTAAAGTTCCTGCTACCACATCTGATTAAACTGCAAAAGAACACATAAACAGAAGTGCCCTTAAAATATTTTGTATCTTTCAACTAACTACCAGGTTGGAAAAGAAGTGTATGATTCTGGATATCAGCTACTTTAAAATCAAAATGCATAAAATTAGTCTTGCCAGCTGATTTTGAAAACAGAATGTGGAATTAGCTATCTGGGGAAGCATGTGTGAATAATTGGAAGATATCATAAGGCAAAAAATCTCAAACATTTGTCTTTTGAGAGTATTATATTATTTCAAATTGACTTTGTATATTTTAGTTTAATGTTTTCAGTTGTACCAGTAGCTAATTTGCAATGTGTAATTGGTAATATGTAATCTAAAAATACATCTATTTTATTGTTTTGGTACATATAAAAATAGTTGTGAGGTAGGCACGTGGAGAACAAGAGTTATATTTTTTGACTTGACCTACACAAGGCGTTACCTCTGTCCTCTAATTCTGTCGCTGAATGGGTATATTTTATCATGTAATGGAAGATATAACATTTGGAAGATTGGACTATTAAAATGACTTCTCCATAGTAGAAGTGACTACTTGGCAATTTTGCAGATTTAGAAGAGGTCACAGTTCTCATATGTACCTACTATAAACTAAGGCTTCTGTACAGCATGGTTGAAATGTTAAGGGTATAGAAATGAACTGACTTTAAGAGATGACTTTCTGATGGGAAGCAAGCTAAAAAATATACTTCGTGTGAAATGCCCACACAATTTTAATGTAATTAATGAAGATTACAATTATTATTACTTTTAAGCATAAAATTATCAGGGTTTCTGCTAAAAAAAAAAAGATGCATTAGTAGTTTTGCCTCTTCACTGAAAAGAGATAGATAGTGAAGTAGAGCAACAATCTGGAATCAGTTTTATCTTGCTTACTAATTAAGGAATTTGTCTTGGGTTGAGTTTATGGTATTCAGTTCATTTCTGCCCAAAGCCCCTTTTTTCAAAGGCATTACTCTATTATTTTTGGTCATTTTTAAGAGTCACACTTTGGAATTTTAATTTAGTTGAGTTAAATCTGTGCTGTCCAATAATGTAGCCAAAAGTCACATTGGCAATTTAAATTAATTAAAATTAAAAATTCAGTTCTTTGGTTGCACTAGCCACATTTCAGATGCTCAATAGCCTTATGTGGCTAGTGGCTACAGTATTGGACAGTGCAGATATAAAATACTTTCATCATTGCAGAAACTTCTTGGACAGTGTAGTACGAAATCTTTTTATAATAATTTGGAAACACTCATTGAGGTTAGACCACAAAAATGAAGAAAAAAATGTTAGGACAATTTCAGATATGAAAAGTAATTGAATTATAACTAGTATCTTACATTCCTTATGGTTGAATACCTTATGTTGTGACATAATCTTCCAGTGCTATTCAGAACTACATACCTATGAGCATATGTCTAGACCACAGGTCAGCAAACTTTCTGTAAAGGGACAGATGGTCAATGTTTTAGTAAGTATTTTAGGTTTTGTGGGCCATTTGATCTATCGCAAGTACTCGACTCAGCTGTGAGTATAAAATCAGCAGCCATACACAATATGTAAATTAAATGGGTGTAGTTATATTTCAGTAAAACTTTGTTTGCAGAAACTGGCAGTAGGCCAGATTTGGCCCACAGGCTGTAGACATCTGTTCTAGATTTTATTCTTAGCTTTTTTTTTTTTTTTGCAAATATGAGTATTGTTCCATTTATAGTATTATTCATTTAGACACTTGGTTTTTAGATTCTATACCAATAAATGTTTTCTAATCACTGAAAATATAAGAATTTCATACTATATTTGGGTCTCTGAGATTAGGGAGCATCTGTCAGGATATTTTATCAGGGTTACTTTTGACTACCTCTTAGATTTTGGTGTTCTTTACTGGTGCAATTATATTGTTGGATTTCATTTTCCTGTATTATTGTAGTCTCTGCTTGCCTGTGACTTTTAGTAAAATGAAATAAGTCTTTGAATATATTTTAGCATGCTAATTAAAATTTTCTAAATATAATAGCATTTTGGTACATTTTGGTCAATGTAAGACAGACATCTTGCTCCTTTGGTGTTTACTACTTGCTTGTAATTGAGATTTCACAAGCTCTTCAAGCTCCCTTTTAATGAAATTTATTGTAAAACATCAATTTCAATAAATTAGTATTTTCACAGTTCAATTGCTTATAAATTTTCAATCATTATATTTGGAATTTCTGAAAAATTCATGCAATTTCTGAATAAGGATGTAAGGCTAGATTCTTTTTCCTAAATAGAGAAAAAGCAAATTTTGTGATTTATCACTTTTCTAGTTGGTAGAATTTAAAATGCTCAATATGTATTTATACTAATAAATTACTAATGTAATTTAAAGTTCTGTATTGTTGTGATTAATCATATGGAAATTCAGGAACTGATCAGAAGTGAGAGTCTTTTCCACATCTGGTTAATGTAGTGAGATTGACACCCTGTGGGTGGTAAAGCATTATAAATATTCATCTTGAACCATGATTTATACATGTCTGTGTTGTGAGGCTTGAATGCATATACCAGGGAAGAGAACTTCAGCATTTATCTCTCTGATAAGGAATTGAATGTCCCAGTGATTATAAAGTAAAACCACAGACCAATTTGGGAATGATCTTTAATTTTGAGTATTTGCTCTAAGATTAATAAATAATATTCCTTTACCTTTTTAAAATAAGTGTGTATACATATGACAATGTTGTTTATCCTCAGCTTAACTTAATGTATTGTGAAATATTTGAAGTTCACTCTATTTTTTTTTAATGAATAAGGCTGTTGAACTAATGATTTAATATAGATTAAGAATTAATTAATGTCTTGTCTAGAAACATTAAACTGAGTAGCCCTTACTCAGATGTCATCGTCTTTGATAACTGGAGTGCTCATTTGAATGTCAAATAATGCTTCTGCATCTATACCTGTTGCTGTATAGTGGCACATGTGGCCCAGTTGGTTGGCTTTTAGGCCACAGTACTATCTGTGTTAGGTTCTCTATATGTATATTTAATGAGAAACATTCCTATGTAAAAATGTGTGTATATGGTTGTATGCATACATTCTTGTTGTGAACTTGTACCTTGCAAAGAAGTAGTTTGGAAATTTGTAAAGCACAAACGTAAAAGGAAATCGTGTGCAGTTATTAAACTTGATGGAGCTTAAATGTAATTTTTAGTTTATAAAAGGTTCTTTCTATTTTCTATGGCAAAGACTTTGACACTTGAAAAATAGAAGCAATACTTGATTTATTTTTGTATTTAGTATATTATTTTAAATAAATGATTGTCCAATAACAATACTTGTCAAATGTTTTAAAGTAAATAAACTTTCTGATCCTGTCTGATATGATGAATTTTTAGTGGGTACAAGTGCACATTTATTTGTTGCTTTAAATAAAGGACTTAAATATTTAGATTGGTAAAGAAAAAGTAATTTCTAATTTTTTCATTGGTTTTTTTTTTTTTTTTTTTTGGTGAAAAGGTGTGTAAAAATGATTTTTTTGGTGTGCTCTTTTATGTCTCAAATTTTCATTATCATGGAATCCAGAATATTTCTGGGTTTTTTTTTTTTAGCAAAGACTGTGACTATATCCATTCTTTCTCCCCTTCTTCCTTTAGCAATAGAACCCCATACTTTAGCTTGTTAAATTTACCATGGGGGGGGCCGTTAGATTAACTACTTGCCAGATTCCCTTGTAACTAGGTGGGGCCATTTAACCAAGTTCTGGCCAAAGAGATGTGAATAGTAGTGATGTGTGCCTGTTAAAAGAATGGGCTCGCTTTCCCTAGCTCTTCCGCCTCCCCATCTGGAATGCCATGTGCCTGAGGGCAACCCTAGTGGAACAATAAGGAAGAAGGCACTTGGATCCTGAAGTCACCATTTAGTCATATCAGCTGTGGACTTCCAACCCAGATTTCTCTTAGTTAAGCAATTTTTAAAGCTGCTTTATTTGGAGGTTTCTTTCTTCCAGTACCCCATTTCCGAATCTTACACAGGTTTTGCAAAATGAGTCGTGAAGTTTTTAGAAAAGTGCAGGTGTTTCATTGTTCTTGGAACATGTCCTGGAAAGGTTTAATTCTGTTCATGTTAATGTATGCTCAATAAATATTCGTTTAATCACATGAAGGAAGTTAGTTAATGTGTCAGTTATGCAAAGATGATGGAGACAAAAGTGAAGTCCTATCTCACTCCAGGTAGATCAACATGATCCCAAAAGACCATGATTCTACTAATTTGACTTTCTGAACTGTACAATAAATGCTGGCCATACATTATTTTGTGACTAGTTCACTAAGAACAACCCAAAGTTCTAGACCTGCACTGACCAATGTGATGGCTGTTAGCCACATTGGTTATTAAAAGAAATTTAGATTTTATTTCCTCCTTCTAGCCACACATGGCTAGTGGCTATGATATTGGACAGTGCAGATTAAGAACATTTCTATCATCACAGAAAATTCTATGGGACAGCTCTACTCTAGATGTCTAGGTTAAATGTACACATTCTACAGCTCTCTGAAGTTCCAGATTATAGGGGATAACAAATGTAGTGAAGTGAAACTTTCAGGCATCACCCTGCACACAGTGACATGCTCAGGGATAGAGCTACAGTTGGATCCTTAATCTGGCTATGGTTTTGATGGTGATGTGCTCCATTCCCTTGCCCACCTGGGCTGCAGCAACTTGCTATCAATAAGTGGTTAAAAGTTGCAAGTTAGACCTCTTGCCTCTTGCTTCAACTCAAACGTTCCCCTCTTCCATAAATTCTTCTGGGATTTCTCAAAAAAGATGAGAAATCCATTTTTCTAAAACTTTCAAAGTCTTTGTCTTAGCGACCTTAATGTGAGCTACCTTTTGTTTTTTTAAATGTGTCTATCTCGCTACACTGTTTCTTGAGGTCACTGGCCTTATTTAGTTCATCTCTGCTTCCCTCACAACACTCAGCACAGTATCTTCTACACAGTTAGTAAATACGTACTAGCTGCACTAGAATTGCTGATGGACACAATGTTTTCTTTAGAAATCCAGTCTCAAGATGCTCTGAAGAGATCAGGGGGTGCATTGGAAGGAATATCTGAATAGGCAAAAGATCTTCCACCCCTAGACTCAATAAACTGCTTCACATGTATCAGTACTGAGAAAAATTCAGAAACTAGAAGGACTCCTACACACTGGGTGACTAAGAAAATACCCACATTGAAAAAGGTAGGAAATGCTGATACCCTCTCACCATAAACCCCACCCCAGCTATGTGCCATGCAATTGGCAAATGGGAGGAAACCCTCAACTACCTTCTTCAACCTGAGGAGTGAAGGCTTTGGGCCAAACATCTAGCATCACAATTTTTATGGCTGCTACCTGAAGGACTAGCTTCTAACTCACCCATCTGGAAGCTGATAGGTCCTGGCATTTGCTAGTTCCCTGGGACCTCAAGGAACTATGAGGCAGTTTTGAACTTGTACAAGCACTTGCCCAGCTCGTTCCCCTTGGCTAGGAGCTGCGTGAGCAGCCAATAAAGTTCACCTCCCAGCTGCTCCCTGGAAAGGGTTTGACTGCACATCTGGCAGTCTGACTTTTCCAGCTGCTGCCTGAGGATTTGCCTTCTAACTAGCCTGCATCTGGTAGATAATGGGGTAGGCAATTATTAGTCCTCTCAGAACTTAGGTGGGCATGTGGGCACTTCCTGTGGCTTTTCCCCTTAGCTCACTCCAGTGAAAAAGCCAAGCCTCCAGCTTCTCCCTGGAAGGAGTTGAACTACACAACAAGTCGTGATTTTTCCAGCTGCTATCGGAGGGTCTAACTTGCCTGTCTCTGGGAGGTGATGGGGCCCAGCCTGTACTTCTCCCCCAGGGTCTACAGAGAAAGCAACAATTTTTAATGTCCCTGCATGCTCTCCCCATGACTCCTCCTCCTCCTCCTCTCAGCTCACTCCAATAACACCCAGCTCTCAGCATCTCTTTAGAAAGGGTTAGACTGCATACTAGTGCTCTGACTTTTCCAGCTGCTGCCTGAGGGTCTGGCATCTAACTTGCCTGTCTCTGAGAGCTGACAGGACAGGCAATGACTAGTCTCTTGGGAGTTTGAACAGGTGTGCAGACACTTCCTGCAGCTCCTACCCTCAGCCTGCTACAGTGATAAAATCAAGCCCTCAGCTTCTCTCTAGAAGGAGGTGGACTTCACATCAAGCCCCCCACTTTCCAGCTGCTACCCAAGGGACTGGCTTCTAACCCACATGTCTATGAGACCTAACATGACCCAACATTTGCTAAGACCCTGGGGGCAACAGAGAGCAAAGCAGGCCATTCGAAAGGGTGGTTGGTCTGAATGAGGGTGTAGAAATTTGCCACAGTTCCTCTCCCAAGTTCATAGCAGAGCAAGTGAGTGATAAACTCCAGCTTCCAACTTCTCACTAAGGAGAGAAGGAATTGGTTTACTCATCTAGTGCCCCAACTTTTCTAGCTGTTATGTGAGCTACTGGCTTCTTTCTTGCCTTCTTGAGGCACTGAGGACTTGGCATACTTTATTCTCCTGGGGGACACTAAGAACAAAGATGGAAGTTTGGACAAGCACAGAGGTTTGAGTGGCACCCAGAATCTCTGGCCAGGATGATTGGTGAGGTTTATTTCCTATACTATGAGGCCAGTCCTTGAAGACAGAGAGAGGTGGGTGTTTTATCTAATGTGCAGAAACCAACATAGAGAGTCAAGGGAAATGAAGAAAGAAGGAAATATGTTCTGAATAAAAGAACAAGATAAGTCTCCAGAAACTGACCCTAATAAAATGGAGATTTGTGATTTTCCTGACAGAGAATTCAGAATAATGGTCATAAAGATGCTCACCTAGGTCAGGAGAGCAAAGCATGAACAAAGTGAGAAAGTCAACAGAGAGGAAATTTTTAAAAGTACCAAGCAGAAATCACAGAGCTGAAGAATACAATAACTGAACTGAAAAAAAATTTAAATGGGCTTCAGAACAGAATAGATCAAGCAGAAGAAAGCACTGAAAAACTAAAAGGCCATTGGCAATCAGAGGGGCCAAAAAAAAAAAAAAAACAAAGAAAGAAAGAGAGAAGATAGCTTAAAGGACTTATAGAATATTCATTATGAGAGTCCCAGGAGAAGAGAGAAAGGGTAAGAAAGTTTATTCAAAGAAATAATAGCTGAAAACTTCCCAAACCTAGGGAAAGAAATAGCCACCAAGGTCCCTGAAGCACAAATGACACCAAATAAAATGAAAAAGATACATTATAATCAAATTGTCAAAAGTTAAAGACAGAATTTTGAAACAGCAAGAGAAAGATGACTTGTTACATACAAGGGAATCCCTGTAAGACTCTAAGCAGATTTTTCATCAGAAATCTTGCTGTCTAGAAGGGAGTTGCATGATATATTCAAAATGCTGCAAAAAAACCACAAACCCTGCTAACCATGAATACTATACCTGATAAACCTATCCTTCAAAAATGAAGGGGAGAAAAATACTTTCTCAGTTAAAAGTTGAAGGATATTAAACAGCCACATAAGAGCATAAGAAATTATGAAACTCATTAGTAAAGGTAAATATACAGACAAAAACAGAATTCCATATTACTATTTCAGTGGTGGATAAATCATTTTTCATTCTATTAAAAAGTTGAAAGACAAAAGTATTAAAAATAACTAAAACTAAATCATGTTATTTGATACACAATATAAGTAGAAGTATACAGTGACATGACCATATAATGGGGAAGGAGAGATGAAAGTGTAGATTTGTTTGTAAGTGGAGTTGTTATCACCTTAAATAGACTGTTACAACTATATTTTATATAAGCCCCATGTTATCGACAACAACAAAGCACAAAGACAGTTGGAGAGAAAAAAAAGGACAAGAGAACTATAAGACAAATAAATCAGTTAACAAAATGGTAATAGGAAGTCCTTTTCTATAAATAATTATTTTAAATGTAAGTTGATTAAGCTTCCCAGTCAAAAGATATAGAGTGGATGAATGGATGAAAAACCAAGACTATGTGCTATCTACAAGAAAGAAGCGGACAGGCTGAAAAATGAAGGGATGTTAGAAATGTAATATATCCCTTTCTTACAGCAATTGAAAAAAAGCAGAAGTGGCTATACATATATCAAACAAAATGGACTTTAACTCAAAAAGTGTCTCTAGAGATAAAGAATGTCATCATGTAATGATAAAGAGTCAATTCAACAAGAAGATAGAACAATTGTTGGGTGCAATATATATATGCACCCAACAGGGCACCTAAGTACATAAAGGAAATACTGACAGATATGAAAGAGGAAATTGATAAAAATACAATAATAGTAGGAGACTTTAATAAGTCTCACTTTCAATAATGCACAGAACATCCAGAAAGCAAATCAATAAAGAAACAGCTGACTTGAACAATACTATAGACCAAATGGATCTAACCGATATGCACAGAACTTTCCACCCAACAGCAAGCACACATGCAACATTCTCCAAGATAGATCACGTTAGTTAACAAAACAAGTCTTAGTAAATTTAAGATCAAAGTCATACCAGCTATTTTTTTTACCACGATAGAATGAAACTAGAAATCAATAACATCAAGAAAATGGGAAAATTTACAAATATGTAGAAATTAAACAACATACTCTTGAACAACCATTGGATCAAATGGGAAATAAAAAGAGAATTTTAAAAATATCTCAAGATAAATTAAAATGAAAACACAATTAAACTATGGGATACAGCATAGCAGTACTAAGAGGGAAATTTATTGGAATAAATGCCTACATTAAAAAAAAAAAAAAATCTCAGGGAGAGCAGCCATGATGGCAGAGTAGAAGGACCCTGAGCTCACCTCCTCTCACCGACACACCAAAATCACAACTAACTGCAAAACAACCATTGATGAAAAAGACTGGAACCTACCAGAAAAGATCTTCTACAACTAAAGACATAAAGAAGCAACCACAATGAGATGGGTAGGAGGGGTGGACTCATGATATAATCAAATATCATACCCCCAGGTGGGCAACCTACAAACTGGAGAATAATTATATATAATAATATTATAATAATTAAATTATTATAATAATTATTATAGGGAATTCCCTGGTGGCACAGTGGTTGAGAATCAGTCTGCCAATGCAAGGGACACAGGTTCAATCCCTGGTCCAGGAAGATCCCACATGCCAGGGAGCAAATAAGCCCATGTGCCACAACTACTGAGCCTGTGCTCTAGAGCCCACAAGCCACAGATACTGAGCCCACGTACCACAACTACTGAAGCCCACCTGCCTAGAGCCCGGCTCCACAGCAAGAGACGCCACTGCAGTGAGGAGCCAACACACCACAATGAAGAGTAGCCCCTGCTCACTGCAACTAGAGAAAGCCCGCACAGAGCAACGAAGACACAACACAGCCAAAAATAAATAAATAAAATTAAATTTAAAAATAATAATTATTATAACACACAGGGTCTCATGCACACTAGGACCCAAGGAAAAAAGTGGTGATTCCATAAAAGACTAGGCCAGACTTATCTGCTAGTATTGGAGGATCTCCTGCAGAGGCGGGGGGTAGCTGGGGCTCATTGCAGGGACAAGAACACTGGCAGCAGTAGCTCTGGGGTGTACTCATTGGCGTGAGCCCTCTTGGAGGCTGCCATTTTCTCACCAACACCTGGCCTCACCCAACAGCCTATAGACTCTAGTGCTGGGACTCCTCAGCCAAAAAAATCAACAGGGCAGGAACACAGCCCCACCCATCAGCAGACAGGATGCTTAAAGTCTTCCTGAACACAGAGCTGCCTGATAAACATACCCCATACATGGCCCTGCCCACTAGAGGGACAAAACCCAGTTCCACACACCAGTGGGCAGGTACCAGACCCTCTCACCAGGAAGCTTGCACAAGCCTCTTAGACAGCATTGTCCACCAGGGGACAGACAGCAGAAGCAAGAACTACAACCCTGCAACCTGTGGAAGTGAAACCACAATCTCAGAAAGTTAGACAAAATGAGATGGCAGAGGAATATGTCGCATATGAAGGAAAAAGATAAAACCTCAGAAGAACACCTAAGTGAAGTAGAGGTAGGCAGTCTACCTGAAAAAGAATTCAGAGTAATGACAGTAAAGAGTATCCAAAATCTCAGAAAAATAATGGAGGCACAGAGTTAGAAGATACAGGAAATGTTTAAGAAAAGCTAGAAGAACTAAAGAACAAAAAAACAGAGATAAACAATACATTAGCTGAAATGGAAAATACACTAGAAGGAATTAATAGCAGAATAACTGAGGCAGAAGTTTGGATAAGTGACGAGGAAGACAGAATGGTGGAAATCACTGACACCGAACAGGATAAATAAAAAAGAATGAAAAGAAATGAAGACAGAACAGACAGCTGGGACAACATTAAATGTAACAACATTCGCATTATAGGGGTCCCAGAAGGAGAAGAGACAGAAAAATGACCTGAGAAAATATTGGAAGAGATAATAGATGAAAACTTACCTAACATGGGAAAGGAAACAGTCCCCCAATTCCAGGGAGCACAGAGAGTACCAGACAGGATATACCCAAGGAGGAAAGCACAAAGACACATAGTAATCAAATTGACAAAAATTAAGGACAAAGAAAACATTTTAAAAGCAACAAGGGGAAAGCAACAAATAACATACAAGGGAACTCCCTTAAGGTTATCAGCTGATTTCTCAGCAGACACTCTGCAGGCCAGAAGGGAGTGGCATGATATATTTAAACTGATGAAAATGAAAATCCTACAACCAAGAATACTCTACCCAGCAAGGCTCTCACTCAGATTCAACAGAGAAATCAAAAGCTTTAAGGTCAAGCAAAAGCTAAGAGAATTCAGTGCCACCAGACCAGCTATACAACAAATGCTAAAGGAACTTCTCTAGGTGGAAAAGAAAAGTCCATAACTAGAAACAAGAAAATTACAAATGGAAAATCTCACTGGTAAAGGCAAACATACAATAAATGTAGGAAGCAATCTGCACACAAATATGATATCAAAACCAGCAATTGTGAGAACAGGAGAGCACAAATGCAGGATATTGGAAATGCATTTGAAAGAACAAATGAAAAGAACAGCAAATTAAAACAATCTTGTTTATCTATATATTGCTATACCCAAACCATATAGTAACCACAAACCAGAAATCTACAATAGATATACACAGAAAAAAGAAAAAGGAATCCAACACAACACTAAAGTTAGTCGTCAAATCGCAAGAGAAGAAAACAAAAGAGGAAAGGAAGAAAAAAGACTTAGAAAAACAAACCTCAAAAAATTAACAAAATGGCAATGAGAACATACATATAGATATATACCTTAAACATAAATGGATCAAATGCTCTAACCAAAAGACACAGACTACCTGAATGGACACAAAAACAAGACCTGTATATATGCTGTCCACAAGAGACCCAATTCAGATCTAGGGACACATACAGACTGAAACTGAGGGGATGAAAAAAGGTATTCCATGCAATTGGAAATCAAAAGAAAGCTGTAGTAGCAATACTCATATCAGACAAAAATAGACTTTAAAATAAAGACTTACAAGAGACAAAGAAGGACACTATGTAATGGTCAAGGGACTGATCCAAGAAGAAGATATAACAATTGTAAACATATATGCACCCAACATAGGAGTACCTCACATCCATAAAAGGAGAAACTGACAGTAACACAATAATAGTGGGGGACTTTAACACCTCACTTCCATCAATTGACAGATCATCCAGACAGAGAATCAATAAGGAAACACAGGCCTTAAATTACACGTTAGACCAGATGCACTTAATTGATATTTATAGAGCAGTCCATCCAAAATCAGCAGAATACACATTCTTCAAGTGCACATGGAACATTCTTCAGAATGGATCACATTCTGGGCCCCAGAGCAGGCCTCAGTAATTTAAGAACATTGAAATCATATCAAGCATATTTCCTGACCACAATGCTATGAGATTAGAAATGAACTACAGAAAAAAAAATGTAAAAAAAAAAAAAACACAAACACGTGGAGGCCAAGCAATATGCTACTAAACAACCAATGGATCACTGAAGATATCAAAGATGAAATCACAAAATACCTAGAGACAAATGAAAACGAAAGGACAATGATCCAAAACCTGTGGGATGCAGCAAACACAGTTCTAAGAGGGAAGTTTATAGCAATACAATCTTATCTCAAGAAACAAGAAAAATCTCAAACACTTACACCCTAAATCAACTAGAGAAAGAAGAACAAATGAAACCCAAAGTTAGTAGAAGGAAAGAAATCATTAAGATCAGAGCAGAAATAAATGAAATAGAGACTAAGACAACAATAGAAAAGATCGATGAAACTAAAAGTTGGTTATTTGAAAAGATAAACAAAATTGATAAATCTTTAGCCAGACTCATCAAGAAAAAAACAAAGAGGACTCAAATCAATAACATTAGAAATGAAAAAGGGGAAGTTACAATGGACACCACAGAAATACAAACGATCATAAGAGACTACTAGGAAAAACTATATGCCGATAAAATGAACAACTTAGAAGTGGACAAATTCTTAGAAAGGTGTAATCTCCCAAGAATGAACCAGGACAAAATCTCCCAAGAATGAACCAGGAAGAAATAGAAAATATGAACAGACCAATTACCAGTACTGAAATTGAATGAGTAATTTAAATACTCCCAACAAACAAAAGTCCAGGACCACATGGCTTCACAGGTGAATTCTACCAAACATCTATCCTTCTGAAACTATTCCAAAAAATTGCAGAGGAAGGAACACTCCCAAACTCATTCTAGGATGCCACCATCACCCTGATACCAAAACCAGACAAAGATACACAAAAAAAGAAAATTATATGCCAATATCACTGATGAATAGATACAAAAATCCTCAACAAAATGCTAGCAAACGAAATCCAACAATACATTAAAAGGATCATACACTATGATCAAGTGGGATTTATCCCAGGGATACAAGGATTTTTCAATATCTCTAAATCAAACAGCGTGATACACCACATTAACAAATTAAAGAATAAAAACTATATGATCATCTCAATAGATGCAGAAAAAGCTTTCAATAACATTCAACATCCATTTATAATAAAAGTTCTCCAGATAGTGGCCATAGAGGGTACTTACATCAACATAATAAAGGCCACATATGACAAACCCACAGCTAACATCATACTCAATGGTGGAAAGCTGAAAACACATCCTCTATGATCAGGAACAAAACAAGGTTGCCCACCCTCACCACTTTTATTCAAAATAGTTTTGGAAGTCCTAGCCACGGCAATCAGAGAAGAAAAAGAAATAAAAGGAATCCAAATTGGAAAAGAAGGTAAACTGTCACTGTTTGCAGATGACATGATACTATACATAGAAAATCCTAAAGATGCTATCAGAACAGTACTAGAGCTCAACAATGAATTTGATAAAGTTGCAGGATACAAAGTTAATACACAGAAATCTGTTGCATTTCTATACACTAACAACAAAATAGAAGAAAAATAAATTAAGGAGACCATCCCATTTACCATCACATCAAAAGGAATAAAATACCTAGAAATAAACCTACCTAAGAAGACAAAAGACCTATACTCTGAAAACTATAAGACACTTATGAAAGAAATTGAAGATGACAAAAACAGATTTAAAGATATACCGTGTCCTTGCATTCAAAAGAATCAATATTGTTAAAAAGAACATACTAAACAAGGTAATCTACAGATTCAATGCAATCCCTATCAAAATAAAACTGGCATTTTTCACAGGTCCAGAATTTAAAAAAACCTTTTAATTCATTTGAGACACAAAAGACCCTGAATAGCCAAAATAAACTTGAGAAAGAAAAACGAAGCCGGAGGAATCAGCCTGCCCGACTTCAGACTATAAAGTTACAGAAATTGAAACAGTATGGTACTGGCACAAAACCAGACATATAGATCATTCCATATAGATGGAATAGGGTAGAATGCCCAGAAATAAACCCTCACACTTATGGTCTATTAATCTATGACAAAGGAGGCATGAATACACAATGGAGAAAAGACACCCACTTCAATAAATGGTGCTGGGAACATTCTCTAACACCATATACAAAAATGAACACCAAATGGTATAAAGGCCTAAATACAAGACTGGGTACTATAAAACTCCTGGAGGAAAACATAGGCAGGACACTCTTTGACATAAATTACAGCAATATTTTTTTGGATCCGTCTCCTAGAGTAATGGAAATTAAAAAAAACAAATGAGACTTAATTAAACATAAAAGCTTCTAAACAGCAAATTAAACCATAAACAAAATGAAAAGTCAACCTACAGAATGGGAGAAAATATTCGCAAACAATGCAATGGACAAAGGCTTAATTTCCAAAATATACAAATAGCTCACACAGCTTAATATCACAAAAACAAAAATCTCAATCAAACAATTGGCATAGGCCTTAAATAGTCATTTCTCTAAAGAAGACATAGAGATGGCCAACGGGGACATGAAAAGATGCTCAATATCACTATTACAGAAATGCAAATCAAAAGTTCAATGAGGTATCAACTCATACAAGTCAGAATGGCTATCATCAAAAAGGAATGAAATTGGGTCATTTGTAGAGATGTGGATGGACCTAGAGTCTGTCATACAGAGTGAAGTAAGTCAGAAAGGGAAAAAACAAATATCGTATATTAACACATATATGTGGAATCTAGAAAAATGATACAGATGAACCTCTTTGCAGGGCAGGAATATAGATGTACATGTAGAGAACGAACATGTGGACACAGGGGAGGAAGGGGAGGATGGGACAAACTGAGATTAGGATTGACATATATACACCACCATGTGTAAAATAGATAGCTAGTGGGAACCTGCTGTCTAGCACAGGGAGCTCAGCTCAGTGCTCTGTGATGACCTAGATGGGGGTGAGAGGGAGGTCCAAGAGAGAGGGGATATATGTATACACATAGCTGATTCACTTTGTTATACAGCAGAAACTAACACAACATTGTAAAGCAAGTATATTCCAACAACAAAAACTAAAGTTAAAAAAAGTCTATAAATAATAAGTGTTGGAGAAGGTGTGGAGAAAAAGGAATCCTCCTATACTGTTGCTGGGAATGTAAATTGGTGCTTCCACTATGGGGAACAGTATGGAGTTTCGCAAAAAACCTAAAAATACAATTACCATATGATCCAGCAATCCCACTCCTGGGCATATATTCAGACAAAACTATAATTTGAAAAGATATATGCACCCAAGTGTTCATAGCAGCACTACTTACAATAGCCAAGACATGAAAGCAACCTAAATGTCCACTGACAGATGAATGCACAAAGAAGATGTGATATACATATATATATATATATATATATATAATGGAACATTACTCAGCCATAAAAAGAATGAAATAATGCCATTTGCAGCAATACAGATGGAACTAGTGATTATCATATTGTGAAGTCAGAAAACAAATACCATATGATATCACTTATATGTGTAATCTAAAATATGATACAAATGAACTTACTTACAAAACAGAAATTGACTCACACACATAAAAAACAAACTTGTGGTTACCATAGGGGAAAGGGAGGAGGTATACATTAGGAATTAGGGATTAACATATACACAGTACTATATATAAGTTGATAAACTAGCATAATACAAAAGAAAATCATCAAACCATAAAAGGCAAAAGAAGAAGAAAGGATCAAATAAAAAATACAAAATCAACAGGAAAACAAGGTTTAAAATGGAAATAAATATATATCAATCAATAATTACCTTAAATATCAAGGAACTAAATACTCCAATCAAAAGACATAGAGTAGCAGATTTGATTAAAAAAAAACCAAGAGCTTACAATATGCTGCCTAAAAGAAACCCAATCAAGGGCAAAGGACACACATAGATTGAAAGTGAGGGGATGGAAAAAGATACTTCATGCAAACAGAAATGAAAAGAAAGCAGGGGTTGCAATACTCATATCAATCAAAATAGACTTTAAAACAAAGGCTATATGGGGGGGGAGGTCCAAAAGGGAGGGGATATATATATACATATAGCTGATTCACTTCACTGTACAGCAGAAACTAACACAACATTGTAAAGCAATTATACTCCAATTTAAAAAAAGGTTATAAAGAAAGATAAAGGAGGACACTAAATAATAATAAAAGTATCAATAAACGGAGAGGATATTACACTCATCAATATTATGCACCCACTATAGGTGCACCCAAATACTAACAGACATAAAGGGAGAAACTGACAGGAATACAATAATAGTAGGATATTTTAACACCCCACTCACATCAATGGACAGATCTGTGAGACAGAAAATCAATAAGGAAACAGAGATCCTAAATGACATAATAGAATAGTTAGACTTAATTGATATTTTCAGAAAATTACATTTAAAAAAAGCAGAATGTACATTCTTATCAAGTGCACATGGAACATTCTCTAGGATGCACCATATACTACAGCACAAATCAAGCCTCAACAAATTTAAGACTATAGAAATTATTTCAAGCATCTTTTCTGAGCACAATGGCATGACATTAGAAATCAACCATAGAAAAAAGAAACGAGAATAAACAATTACATAGAGACTAAACAACATGCTACTAAAAAACAAATGGGTCAATGATGAAATCAAAGAAGAAATTAGAAAATAGCTTGAAGCAACTGACAATGAAAACAGAACCACACAAAATCTACGGTATGCAACAAAAGCAGTTCCTAGAGGGAAGTTCATAGTGATACAGGCCTTCTTTAAGAAAAAAGTAAAATCTCAGGGGCTTCCCTGGTGGCGCAGTGGTTGCGTGTCCGCCTGCCGATGCAGGGGAACCGGGTTCGCGCCCCGGTCTGGGAGGATCCCACATGCCGCGGAGCGGCTGGGCCCGTGAGCCATGGCCGCTGAGCCTGCGCGTCCGGAGCCTGTGTTCCGCAACGGGAGAGGGCACAACAGAGGGAGGCC
>NC_041217.1:134851396-134866413 GCF_002837175.3 Physeter macrocephalus
CATCTTGCATCATCTTCCTTTCAGCTCTCTCCTCTCCAGCTCCTGTGGAGAATAGCCCAGGTACATGCTATTCCTGCTATCTAGAGCACTGGTCCTCCCCCCTCATCCCTATTAACTCCTATTCACACTTCAAACGTGTCAAAGGTCAAGCGTTATGCCTCAGCAAGGCCTTCCCTGGTACCCCTCCTGATCAGCTCCCATTATGATAAGTTCTCAGCGAGAAAGTCCTTCTTCCCTTCTCTGCACTCGACAGTTACAGCTGCACATGTATCTGTGAGATCATCTGACACTGTCTCTCTCTCCAGCCAGCTGTAAGGTACATAACAATCACAGTGGGCTCATCACTGTATTTCTAACTCCTTACCGTAGTGTCTAGCACACAGTTTATATCGATAAATATGTGTTGAATGAATGCAGATTTGTCTGGCTTGGAGAAACCAACATTTAACAATGACCGGTTTTGATAATCCCCCAAGAAATTTGCAAGTTTAACTTCCCCCAAACTGGTGATATAAAAGGAAGAGGAAGAAGAGCAAATCATAGAAAATTAGTAATTGACAAACAGCTCCCTCATAACTAGCCAACTCTGAAGGTATCGTCTGTGAGGCATTGTGGTTCACTGGTTCCTAGCAAATATTTGTTGAATTGATGGATAAAATCCAATCATTCCAGGCCCAGATTAGATGCCACATCTGCTAAGAAGTCATTTCTAATGTGTACCAGTCTCCAGAAATAATCTCTCTGTTCCCTATATATTCAAAGCATTTTATCATTCCCTCTCTAATGATAGTTTTTATCCTCCATGAGAGTTATTTGGGTATCTGTCTCATCTCTTAGAGTACATTGTAACTGTCTAACATATTTCTACTCTGACCCTCCATTCCCTAACACCTAGCACAGTGTCTACCTATAGCAGTGCTCAAATCAAGTTTGGTCAATGAATGGATGTACAAATGGATTATAAATAATGCTGGAATTAGCTCTCTCTCTCTCTCTCTCATGGGTACAGACTGTTAGTTTGAGTGTATTCTGACTTTCCTGATCTTATAATCTCTTTAAAAAAAGCTTGGGAAAAGAATTGCTTAGGATATTTCAATTACTTTAAATTAATTAATTGTCTATCATTTAGTAAGATTCCATTGTGAGAAGTCAGGTTTTTGTTTCCCTTCCCCCAGTCAAGCATCTTCAGTTCAGGTGGTCTTGACAGATTTCTAATTCGAATCAGAGAACTTCCAGTATCAGATATGTGCCCCAAACACTCCGGAGGTTCAAACTCCACCTTGGAAGAGTTCAGTACCCACCATATAATCACCTAGGTTTATGTCCTTATGATATGGAAATTCAGTTTAATAACCATCAACACTTTCCTTGAGTCTCTTGTTTGTACCAGTCGAAAACATACATCGATACATAGAAAATCCATCCTTTTTTCAGGTCTCCCAGTTCAAAGCCAGTTTAGATCATTTGTCAGGATGGTGGTAGTCTCTTTTCTAACCATG
The DNA here is from genome assembly GCF_002837175.3 of Physeter macrocephalus. Classification (NCBI taxonomy): domain Eukaryota; kingdom Metazoa; phylum Chordata; class Mammalia; order Artiodactyla; family Physeteridae; genus Physeter; species Physeter macrocephalus. Next base: position 134,852,896 of record NC_041217.1, read on the forward strand.
AGCTACCATTAGGATTCAAATACGTTTACAGAAATATGCCTTAGAGTTATCAAATTTGAGAGCAGAGAGAAACCTCAGGGGTTATTTGACCTAAACGTCTATTTTACAGGTGATGAAACTTAAGTCCAGAAAGAGGAAGTGACTGGTCAAGTGGGTTGTGGAACTGAGATCCAAATTCAGGTCTTTGGAGTTGAAATACTTTTTATACCCTGACGATGTGCCAGTCTTCTTAAATACTTTATCTCTGGTTATCTCAAATAACACCCCGAGAAAGTGTATCACCCCACATTTTACAGATGAGGAAACTGGACTCAGAAAGTTGAAATGATTTGTGTCAAGTTTTCCTGGCTAATAAGTCCTCCAGATAACAAAGCTGGGCTTGAAGCCCAGCTCTGTCTAAATCTGAAGACGGAGCGCCTTCCACTACATCATGGTGGTAAAGGTCATCGGAGCTTTGTGAAGAGCACATTGCTACTGAGTGATGAGTTTGAGACCAAAAGAATGCAAATTCCAGACTAGAGAATTCAAGACTAGAGATGCCATATCCCCCTGCATCCCCACCCGCACCCCCCCACACACAACCACCACCAGCTCCATGGATACCTAGACCAATATCTTCGTAAACTTTACTGTGCATGCAAGTCTTTTTAAAATGCAGACTATGATGAATAGGTCTTGGATGGGACCTAATTTCTTCAGATTCTGAGATGTTCAAGTGATGCAAATGCCTCTAGTTCTGGAACCATACCTTGCACAACAAGTCTTCTAAAGATATAACTCAGTCCTCAGCGGTTCCATCCCCAGACTGCCAAGCAGCAAAATTCGAAAAGGCAAGGGAGGGCAGCTGTGGCTAAGTAGTTGGAGGGGACACAATGTTTGTGTGGATGTCATTTGTTGAACATCTTACCGTGTGCTGGGCATAATGCTAAGGACTTTACAAGTATAATCTCATTTAATCCCCACTGTCATCCTCTGAGTAGCTATTGGTGTCCATATTTTACAGGTGAGGAAACAGAGTTTAGGCAACTTCTCCAAATTCACATGGTTCTGTCTGATTCCAAAGTTCATGCTCTTAACCACTGTGCCAACTTCCTCCGCGATGAGTGTTCCTTTACACCCAGTCTGAATGGTACTTTCAAGGGGGAAGGAGTCTTTGAGTAGGTATTGATGAGCTGATGTGGACATCACAAAACCAACCCCAAGGTGCTAAAGAATATCTTAGACCAGATGTTTATCCACTTGCTTGAGAAATGTGCAAAGGATTCATTCACACCCAAACCGAAATAAGCATGAATAGCTTGAGTGAAAAATTAGAAATAACTTGCATCCTCAGCAATAGAGGAATGGTTAAATAAAACATAGTATATTAGGCAATGGTCATATTAATCAGTCAATGGCTATACAGATTTCAGATAATACATTTCCTACTATAGCATGATCTGAATTTTTTTATTTTTATTTTTTTATTTCTTTTCTTTGTAGGTTTTTTTTTTTAATTTATTTTTGGCTGCTTTGGGTCTTCATTGCCGTGCGTGGGCTTTCTCCAGTTGCAGCGAGCGGGGGCTACTCCTCCTTGCGGTGCGCAGGCTTCTCATTGCAGTGGCTTCTCTTGTTGCAGAACATGGGCTCTAGGTGCGCAAGCCTCAGTAGTCGTGGCATGCAGGCTCAGTAGTTGTGTCTCAAAGGCTCTAGAGAGCAGGCTCAGTAGTTGTGGCGCACGGGCTAAGTTGCTCTGCGGCCTGTGGGATCTTCCCAGACCAGGGCCTGAACCCATGTCCCCTGCATTGGCAGGCGGATTCTTAACCACTGTGCCACCAGGGAAGCCACTGAATTTTTTTAGAAAAAAAGATGTGTGTGTATGTATGTTTGTACATAGGAAAATATTGGAATGAGATACCTCGAGAAATTAATATCAGTAAACTTTGGATGGTATTATTATTCATTTTTTAAAATTTTATGTCTATACTTATCTATATTTCTCATTTTTCTATAAAAGGGTGTACCATATGAATAATTGTTTAAAGAAAAAATAAATATGGGTGAGAAGACAGGAGAGAGCTGAAAAAGGACAACAAAAGTAGATATACACTCCCAGATATTCAAATAAATTATAAAGTTATAAATACAAAAACAGTCTGGAATTGAGAGATATTAAAATGACAAATCAGTGGAAGAGAATAGAAAATAAAGTAAAAGACCAGGAAGATTTGCATACATAAATAATTTATTTTTTCTCTTGGAGTGAGAACACTTTCCTAAAAATAACACAAAACTATATTATGCCCCCCCAAAAAATACTATATATGCATTCAATAGATCATTGACAAAATAGGAAAAGATATTTCTAACATGGAGAAAAATATTTCTAACATATACAACAAGTAAATAAGACTAATTTTCTTAATATATAAAGTGTTCTTATAACTCAGTAGAAAAACTGGCAAAGAACATGAACAGCTATTCAATAAGAGAGAAGAAAGAGTGTGAGAATTAATGCTAGCACAGTAGCATTTAGAAAAGGGCACTGCTCATGCCATTGTCCACCCTGTTCATTAGAGTTTTTATGTAATATTCTAGGTAGAAATTCAAATCAAACCAGAACAGGAACAATCCCATTAGTCACTTCTGACCACTAAGGGCTTCATCAGTAGCTTAGTGAGAGAGGGATAGGAAATGAATACCCAGTTCCTACCATGCAGGATTCATAGTCTGTTGCATATAATTAAGCTTATGCTGACTGCATAATAAACTACAGCAGGAAGGGAAGTGAGATGGCATGAGGAATGAAAAGGGGACTGATAAGGGACTTAAATCCCAGCTCTTCCTCTAGCTGTGTGTATCCTGGAAAACCAGCTAAACCTTCCTTTCCTCATCTATAAAATGGATGCAATAAATCCTATCTACAGTTGTTTTTCTTTGGAAAAGATAAGATCGAATATGCAAAGCGCCTAACACCTTTAGTGAGTATTGAATACACAGTAACTGTTATTACATCCCCCGGATTATTATTACCACCCATGTCAGGGCAGAAACAGGGCCCATGCTTTTGGCCTCCCCTACGGTACGGAGCACAGAGCAGGCCTCTGTGATGACTGAGATTGGGGCGGGCACCCAGTGTTGTGGCCGCAGGGCGGGAGCGGGGCTTGGCCTCAGGTTCAGAGCCTGCACTGCACTGACTCCCACCTGGGGAGCCTTGCAGGACCTCTGTTTCTTCAAGTAGGGAGCATGTCGATGATGCAAGCTACAGGAATCAAATTAAAGGAGATCGTGTTTGGGAAAACACCCTCTGAGCTGTAAATCTGTCAGCCTCAGCCCTGCCCATCCAATTTGGAGACCCCAGTCCTTGAGGCAAGCCTATCTGGCAAAGGTCACCTCAACGTCCCCTCATTCGCCTCCTCAGCCCATCAAGCAGTGCTTAGAAGATGTTCTCAGACCAGGAATCTGCTAACTTAGCCAGGACCAAGCACCACCTCATCTAGTGCATGACGCTAAGATCAGACTGCCTGGAAAACTATGGTGACCTTCAGGGGTATCCCCTAAACTGCCACCACCATCCAAACACATACCACAAAGCCCCATTTCCTGTGCCTTCACTGCCAACCCAACCAGGACCCGACATCCCAGCACCAATTAACAGCTACGACTCATGGAGTGCTTTCTATGTTCTGAGCATAATGCTAAGTATTTTACCTGCATTGTTTCAATTAATCCTCACACCAGATCTATGAGATAAGAGGAGATACTCTTAGCCCCTTTTTACAGATGGGGAGACTGAGACTTACAGAAGGTAAATACAGAAGCTAAGCTACTTATGGTTTATAAGTGATGAATCAGGGCCTGGAACCCAAGTTTGTCTGACTAGGATCTTGGTTACTGCACTGCCTCTGTAGGAATGATTTTGCAGACATGCCGCAAGAAGTGAAGTGACCCACCCAGGATCACATGTCTACTAGGTACCAAAACTGAGATTCGAATTGATAGTCACACAAGTCCAAAGTCAGATGCCCCCCATGACACCATGCTGCCTTCCCCAATCCTGTAAGACTAGCTTCCGTCTAAGTGCCTCTTCCCTGAGCCCAGAGCCTGCTGGTGTCCCAGCCCATTGGTTGGTGGCCAGGAACCATGCCTGACTTTTCTCAGCTCCTTTCCCTGGGGGCTGGGTTCCGGAGTCTGTCCTTGCTGGTAGGACCCTTCCTGCATGTGGACAGATCTTCCACAAAGGTGGCAAATCCCTACCTGGTTCTGGAGAATGCAAACAGGAGTTCCCACTCCAGACACATCCACCTTTGAGAATAAGAAGCAAACCAACCCATTCCCTTGGCTACTCTGCTGGACCTCCTAGGTTGCCTTGCTCTTAAGCTGACTTCAGTGGGGCCTAGGTTGATCCCCTACCCTGCCTTCTCCCAGTTTCATCCTTCTGCTTTTGTTCAGGCATGCTAGGCATCCATAATGCCTTATACTCAAGCCTGACCTGTGACAACTGTGAGCTGTTATTTTTTGTTATGTTTGTTCATCTCCAATTATAAAAGCAACATGCTCATTTTGTTATTTCCCACTGCTATGACAAACCCATCCTCTCCACAGCAAATGCTGCAGAAACATCAAGGGAGCAGGAATTACCCTTGAAGTTTTATAACTGGCATGAGTACCAATTAAAACTCCTCCAAAAAAAAAAAAGAAAAGAAAGACAAAAAAAAAAAAGAAAACTCCTCCAAGGTGTTCAGAGGATGCTACAACCAGATCAATTTGCAACAGATTCAACAGAGGAAAAGCAGACTAAGAAATAGAAAATTTAAACACTGCAAATCATTTCTTTGGAATGGCTCTCTGCATCTTGTCAGAGGAGCGAGTCATCTTCCTGTGTGAAGTGTTCATACTCATTTCCGGTGAGTAATGAGAGGGGCCTTCAGGTCTGGACACTGCCATTGTACACGTGGTGGAGCCCACAGCAGTACAGCTTCCTTTTCAGAAAGCAAAGGTTCTGTCTCTAGGGCCCCATAACTCCCAGCTTTTCTCCAGGCTGCAAAACAGCCGGAGTTTCTGAGGGGCATCTGCGGATGGCATCTGCCAGCTCTCCATCCAGTGCATCGTGGTGTCGTGACTTACAGCCAATTTGCACCAGAAGACATTCCCCTGTGTCTCTGTGCAGACTCTGCTGGCTGAAACTCATGCCAGCCCCAGGAAAGGTTTGTGATGCTGGCAGGCAGCAATCGTGAGTTGGAGAACCGCAAGGACCCAGCCTTAGCTTGGGTTGCAGCAGCACTTAAGGGCAAAAATACAAACCGGCACAAACTGATTCATGTGATGAATGGGCCTGTGTATTCAGTAGGTTGGAAAACACATACCGCAGATCTGGTGGAGAATGCAAACTCATGCCACACACACAGAAGGCTATATGTTATCTAGGCCAAGCACGGCATTTCCAAAGAGATAAGGAAGGAAAAGAACCCATTGCTCCGAATAGCAGATCAGGCAGGACAATGGGAGACTCAGTATGTTAGAAACTCCCATCCTGCCTCTAATTTAGGTTAATCATAAAACCTTCAAATGACCACACAGAAACAACCTAGGAGGGAGGAGCTGTCCCCTCCACTTTACACAAACTGATCTTCAGAGATCACACCAGTAGTCAGTGGTCCAGTGGCATGGGAACCCATGTCTGTCAGTCTCCCATGCTCTTAGCTACTTCAAAATTCATTTTGTTCTGATAGATTTTTATTGAAAGCTACCCGTGTACAGCATCCCAGCTTGGAGCCAGACATCCCTGTGAAGTGTTGAATGAAAGAAAGAAAGGGAGAGAGGAAGATGTCTCAACATTGTTGCTTTCCAAATGTGTGACCTTGAGCAAGTCGCAAGTAACCTACAGCTGCTCTCGGGGATCCTGTCATGCACAGAGCCCCATGGGGAGGATGGAGCCGGACCTCCATCTGACTCCAACACCCACCAACAACCAGACGGGGGCGGGTAGGGAACATCCGGGTGGTCACCTCTGGCCTCCAGTTATTCATTTGTAAAACAGTGGACTTATCAATAAAGACTCCTTCTACTGCTGACATGGTTTTATTTTATGGTTGAGAGGTTGAAATTAGATTACTGTAAAAATCTAATTTTTGTTGTAAAATCCCCATCAGCTCAGATTTTCTTCATAGATACGGAGATAGACTGAAGATCTTATCATTATATAAAAGATTGCCCCCTTAGCATCTAACACTTTACAGCTGGGCAGTGTTGCTGCCTCTCCCTCCTTTTCTACTGGCATTCATGAAGTTCTGGATGGTTTCTCCTCCAGCTGGGTTAACGTACAAAGTGACTCTCACCAAGACCACTCTGATCGCTTTAGTTTGTGAGTCAGAGGCCCATCTCTGATCTCTAATGAATTACAGCAATATAGGCAGGGAATTCTACGGGAAAAAAGTCTGTGTCTGCTTGTCACCCAGCTCCTAGCCCAGTGCACAGCAAATACTACTACTGCTGCTGCTGCTGCTACTACTACTACTGCTGCTGCTGCTGCCACGTCTACTGCTGCTGCTGCCACTTCTACTGCTGCTGCTACTACTACTACTACTAGCCCAGTGCATGGCAAATACTACTACTATTACCACTACTGCTGCTACTATTACTACTGCTGCTGCTACTACTACTGCTGCTGCTACTTCTACTGCTGCTGCTGCTACTACTTCTGCTGCTGCTACTACTACTACTACTACTAGCCCAGTGCATGGCAAATACTACTACTATTACGACTACTACTGCTGCTACTACTACTGCTGCTGCCACTTCTACTGCTGCTGCTACTACTACTACTACTACTACTACTAGCCTGGTGCATGGCAAATACTACTACTATTAACACTACTGCTGCTACTACTACTTCTACTGCTGCTGCTACTTCTACTGCTGCTGCTACTACTACTACTACCACTGCTACTAGCCCGGTGCATGGCAAATACTACTACTATTAACACTACTGCTGCTACTACTACTTCTACTGCTGCTGCTACTTCTACTGCTGCTGCTACTACTACTACTACCACTGCTACTAGCCCGGTGCATGGCAAATACTACTACTATTACCACTACTGCTGCTACTACTACTACTGCTGCTGCTGCTACTAGCCCAGTGCATGGCAAATACTACTACTATTACTACTGCTGCTGCTGCTGCTACTACTACTATCAATACTACTAGCCCAGTGCATGGCAAATCTACTACTACTACTGCTATTGCTGCTACTGCTACTACTACTACTACTACTGGCCCACTGCAGGGCAAATCTGCTGCTACTACTACTGCTGCTGCTGCTCCTCCTCCTACGACTACTACTGGTTCAGTGTGTGGCAAATACTACTGCTATTACTACTGGTTCAGTGTGTGGAAATACTACTGCTATTACTACTACTGCTGCTACTCCTGCTACTACTGGCCCAGTGTATGGCAGGTACTACTACTACTACTGGTAGTAATAATAATAATAACAACAACAACAGAATCAGCAGCAATAGCATTTAGCACTCAGTAAGCACTTATTAAATACCAGCCTTTATGCTACATGTTTTATGTGCATCATCTCACATATTTTCCTTCAACAGTCCTTGGAGGGAGGTATCATTATTATCCCTGCTTTACAGATGAAGAAATAGAGGTATGACAAGGTGAAAATAGCTGCTCAGAGTGACACAGCATCAAGTGGAGGAGTTGAGATTTGAATCCAGAGAGCCTGGCTCCCGAGCTTGTACACTTAACCTCCAATGACACTGAGCTACCATTTTGAATAAATGAGTAAATGTGTGCAAGGATGGGGAAGGGGGAGGACACAGGCTTAGAAGTCAGGCAGTCCTGGGGTTTGAACGTCCACCCTGTCACTTACTAGCTAGGTCTGGAGTCCAAGTTTCTGTCCCAGCAACCTTTGGAAGTGCTTCTCCTTTTCCACAGTTTTTGTTCAAAATTCCTTTGTAAATCTGCTTCTTTTCAACTAAAGACACTTCTACAAACATGTATGAAATGCCTCTCGTTGCCTGGTATGCCACTGGGTCCTGGGGAGAGATGCACAAGTGAATGGGACACAGTCCTTGTCTTCTGAGGGCACAAATATCTCAGGTGTGGACACGGAAACAGCTGCTCACTAGGCAAATGGGACTGATGCTGCAGGACATGGGCCCAGAGAAAGGGCTGATTAATGCTCAAGACTCCATCCCTGGAACACAGCCACCTTCTGGAATTACACCTTGGGTCCTTTGGGGCTGAGTGACATTGTTGGGTGATTTATTTTAGAATTCAAAGCTGGAGAAGAACTTCGAGACCATTCTAATCCAATCTTTCATTTCACAACTGGTGAAACTGAGGCCCAGAAAGGTGAAAGTCACAGGTAGGAAGGGACAGGAACTGATTCTGGACCCAGACCTCTGGACGTCCCTGTCTTGCTAAGTTTCAGCAGTTATGAGATGCCCAAATCGTCCCTCTCATTTTGTCCTACCACCTCCATTCATACCCTCCAATCTCATTCAACTAGGTATAATAATGCAGGACAGGAATTCAGAATAAATACAACATTTCTCAGTGGGACACTTGAAATTAAATAAACATTATTTTTTTGGACTCGTTTCCAGAAATCTCTCCAGCGAGGACCTTTATTTATCTAGCTGAAGTGCTAAAGTCTCAGTTAACATTAAAATCTGCTGCAGATGAATCTCGTTCGTAAAATGTAGTAGATGGAAAAAGTCCTGATCTAGGATTTGGGAAGCCCAGATTCTAAGGTCAACTCTCCCAGGAGGTGGCCTTGAGACCTTAGGCATGTGACTCAGCTCCTGGGACCTCCAGCAGTCCTCTGACTGTAAAGGAGAAGACTGAATGCAATAGAAGCTTCATGAGGTTGGGGACTTGGTCCATCGCTGTCTCTCCAGAGCCCAGAGCCATCCCTGGCACACAGTCGGGACTCAACACATAATTCTTTAACATGTGGACCATCTTCAAAGTCTCTAGCATTCGGTGAATAGGAGTCCATAAAATCATTTCCAAAATCTAAAGCTCATCTCTTTGTTTTTTTCCCCTCCCTTTAATTAGAGGCATGAATACCTTCCCCCACCCCCAGCCTGGTCTCTTAGCAACAACGTGGAAGAGTTGACAGCTCTGAAGCAGTTCTCAAGTTGTGTGACCTGGCAGCTGGGAGTTATTCTGTGGACTCTAATATTATCGTTTCAGCATCACTCCCTCCCCTGCTGTCACTCCCCAGGCCTCCTGCTCAAAACCACCCGCTCAGTGCATGGTGCAGATCCCAAATTTGAAACCTGTAAGCATTTCCTGGCATCTTCCACATGTCACTTGATTGTGCACCAGATTAAACATTTTTAAAGCAAATAATCACGTTGTTTGGCCTGAGGCGACCCAATGCTGGAGCCTACCCAGGCTCTTTAGTGGGGCTAACGGTGGACTCTGGGAGGGTTCACACCAAGGAGTACTTCCTCTAGCATTCGGTGAATAGGAGTCCATAAAATCATTTCCAAAATCTAAAGCTCATCTCTTTGTTTTTTTCCCCTCCCTTTAATTAGAGGCATGAATACCTTCCCCCACCCCCAGCCTGGTCTCTTAGCAACAACGTGGAAGAGTTGACAGCTCTGAAGCAGTTCTCAAGTTGTGTGACCTGGCAGCTGGGAGTTATTCTGTGGACTCTAATATTATCGTTTCAGCATCACTCCCTCCCCTGCTGTCACTCCCCAGGCCTCCTGCTCAAAACCACCCGCTCAGTGCATGGTGCAGATCCCAAATTTGAAACCTGTAAGCATTTCCTGGCATCTTCCACATGTCACTTGATTGTGCACCAGATTAAACATTTTTAAAGCAAATAATCACGTTGTTTGGCCTGAGGCGACCCAATGCTGGAGCCTACCCAGGCTCTTTAGTGGGGCTAACGGTGGACTCTGGGAGGGTTCACACCAAGGAGTACTTCCCAGAACTTCTGCTGCCAGTGTCCTTGTCCTCATGGTGAGACACAGCCAGCCCCTGCCTCTGCAGGATACTCTCCAACATTAGCAGATCAGAAAACCTTCATTAAAAAGCCCCAATCTGGAGAAAGTCTCATCCACCAGAGGGCAGACAGCAGAAGCAAGAAGAACTGCAGTCTTGCAGCCTATAGAACAAAAACCACATTCACAGAAATATAGACAAGATGAAAATGCAGAGGGCTATGTACCACATGAAGGAACAAGATAAAACCCCAGAAAAACAACTAAATGAAGTGGAGGTAGGCAACCTTCCAGAAAAAGAATTCAGAATAATGAGAGTGAAGATGACCCAGGACCTTGGAGAAAGAATGGAGGCAAAGAATGAGAAGATGCAAGAAATGTTTAACAAAGACCTGGAAGAATTAAAGAACAAACAAACAGAGATGAACAATACAATAACTGAAATGAAAACTACACTAGAAGGAATCAATAGCAGAATGACTGAGGCAGAAGAACGGATAAGTGACCTGGAAGACAGAATGGTGTAATTCACTGCTGCAGAATAGAATAAAGAAAAAAGAATGAAAATAAATGAAGACAGCCTAAGAGACGTCTGGGACAACATTAAAGGCAACAATATTCACATTATAGGCGTCCCAGAAGGAGAAGAGAGAGAAGGATGCGAGAAAATATTTGAAGAGATTATAGTCAAAAACTTCCCTAGCATGGGAAAGGAAATAGTCACCCAAGTCCAGGAAGCACAGAGAGTCCCAGGCAGGATAAACCCAAGGAGAAACACACGAGACACATAGTAATCAAATTGGCAAAAATTAAAGACAAAGAAAAATTACTGAAAGCAGCAAGGGAAAAATGACAAGTAACATACAAGGGAACTCCCATCAGGTTAAGAGCTGATTTCTCAGCAGAAACTCTACAAGCCAGAAGTGAGTGGCATGACATATTTAAAGTGATGAAAGGGAAGAAACTACAACCAAGATTACTCTACCCAGAAAGGATCTCATTCAGATTCAATGGAGAAATCAAAAGCTTTACAGACAAACAAAAGCTAAGAGAATTCAGCATCACCAAAACAGCTCTACAACAAATGCTAAAGGAACTTCTCTAAGTGGGAAACACAAGAGAAGAAAAGGACCTACAAAAACAAACCCAAGGGGTATTGATTCATTTACTTCACCTCCTCCTTTGCCCTTTTTCATTTGGTGGGATTGATTTCCTTTCTCCATATAATTTCACTTGTCATATTCATGACTTGAGAATTGACCCTCTTCTCTTTGTACTTTCCTTTATGAGCCATATTTTTTTCTCTTAAACAATTGAAATGCACATTAATAAGAATTATTGAAGATGGCATTTATGAAAATGCTTGCTTTGGATTATTTTTTCTTACTAACATGAATTACTGTACTTCCTACACCTATGAAGAAATATCAGATTAAATGCTCCAAGCAAAAGACACAGGCTCGCTGAATGGATACAAAAACAAGACCCATATATATGCTGTCTACAAGAGACCCACTTCAGACCTAGGAACACATACAGACTGAAAGTGAGGAGATGGAAAAAGATATTCCATGCAAATGGAAATCAAATGAAAACTGGAGTAGCAATACTCATATCAATAAAATAGACTTTAAAATAAAGAATGTTACAAGAGACAAGGAAGGACACTACATAATATCAAGGGATCAATCCAAGAAGAAGATATAATAATTATAAATATATATGCATCCAACATAGGAGCACCTCAATACATAAGGCAACAGCTAACAGCTATAAAAGAGGAAATTGACAGTGACACAATAATAGTGGGGGACTTTAACACTTCACTTACACCAGTGGACAGATCATCCAAACAGAAAATTAATAAGGAAACACAAGCTTTAAATGACACAATAGACCAGATAGATTTAATTGATATTTATAGGACATTCCATCCAAAAACAGCAGATATCACAGTTTCTTCTCAAGTGCGCATGGAACGTTCTCCAGGATAGATCACATCTTGGGTCACAAAACAAGCCTCAGTAAGTTTAAGACAATTGAAATCATATCAAGCATCTTTTCTAACCACAACGCTATGAAATTAGAAATCAGTTACAGGGAAAAAAAACGTAAAAAACACAAACACATGGAAGCTAAACAATACGTTACTAAATAACCAAGAGACCACTGAAGAAATCAAAAAATACCTAGAGATAAATGACAATGAAAACACGATGATCCAAAACCTATGGGATGCAGCAAAAGCAGTTCTAAGAGGGAAGTTTATAGCAATAAAATTCTACCTCAGGAAACAAACATTAGCCAGACTCATCAAGAAAAAGAGGAAGAGGACTCAAATCAATAAAATTAGAAATGAAAAAGGAGAGGTTACAACAGACACAGTAGAAATACAAAGCATCCTAAGAGACTACTACAAGCAACTCTTTGCCAATGAAATGGACAACCTGGAAGAAATGGACAAATTCTTAGAAAGGTATAACCTTCCAAGACTGAACCAGGAAGAAACAGAAAATATGAACAGACCAATCACAAGTAATGAAATTGAAACTGTGATTAAAAATCTTCCAACAAACAAAAGTGCAGGACCAGATGGCTTCACAGGTGAATTCTATCAAATATTTAGACAAAAGCTAACAACCATCCTTCTCAAACTCTTCCAAAAAATTGCTGAGGAAGGAACCCTCCCAAACTCATTCTTTGAGGCCACCATCACCCTGATAACAAAACCAGACAAAGATGTCACAAAAAAAGAAAATTACAGACCAATATCACTGATGAATATAGATGCAAAAATCCTCAACCAAATACTAGCAAACAGACTCCAACAACACATTAAAAGGATCATACACCATGATCAAGTGGGATTTATCACCAGGATGCAAGGATTCTTCAGTATATGCAAATCAATCAATGTGATACACCATATTAACAAATTGAAGAATAAAAACCATATGATCATCTCAATAGATGCAGAAAAAGCTTTTGACAAAATTCAACACCCATTTATGGTAAAAACTCTCCAGAAAGTGGGCATAGAGTGAATCTACCTCAACATAATAAAGGTCATATACAACAGACCCACAGAAAATATCATTCTCAATGGTGAAAATCTGAAACCATTTCCTCTAAGATCAGGAATGAGACAATGATGTCCACTCCCACCATTATTATTCAACATAGTTTTCAAAGTCCTAGCCATGGCAATCAGACAAGAAAAAGAAATAAAAGGAATACAAATTGGAAAAGAAAAAGTAAAACTGTCACTGTTTGCAGATGACATGATACTATACATAGAGAATCCTAAAGATGTCACCAGAAAACTACTAGAACTAATCAATGAATTTGGTAAAGTTGCAGGACACAAAATTAATGCACAGAAATCTCTTGCGTGCCTATACACTAATGATGAAAAATCTGAAAGAGAAATTAAGGAAACACTCCCATTTACCATTGCAACAAAAAGAATAAAATACCTAGGAATAAACCTACCTAGGGAGACAAAAGACCTGTATGCAGAAAACTATAAGACACTGATGAAAGAAATTAAAGATGATA